>NC_066314.1:61522935-61825966 GCF_022539315.1 Serinus canaria | reverse complement strand
CTCCCTACAAGCAGAACTTGTCAAGTAGCTGGCATCTCACATTTTCCCTAAAGAGGATAGCAGAGCAAATCTTTCTGTACATGTCAGTAAAGCCATCTTTTAAAGGTAAATCTTACATGGCATACAAAGAACATGAAAGGAATATTAACAGCTCTGTTGTGATCTAATTTATGCCCTTTATTTGCAGCAGCAACTCATTCTGGTGATCAAAAAGTCATTAACCTTTAAAAAACGAAGATTTAACCAAAAGGATTTAAAGGGATTTAGTGCTGAATTTTACACCCTTGCCAAAGTGTAATCTGAAGTCTTACATTTTTGTTCTCATCTTCAGCATGCCAAAGCTCGAATCACAAAGCTAGCACTCAGCATCTTGGCTGTGGGTCAACATCAACTGAAGTCACATGCAGGGCAAAGGGGTGAAGGTGACATTGCTTCTACCTGGCTCACACCAAAAAAGTACTGATAACTGCAGTAACCTGTGAAGGACTTCATCTCAGAAGTTTGTGACAAAGGCTCTGACCCCAGTTTTTTCACATCTAAATACTCTGTTTAGTACCCAGAGTAAGAAAGTGTCAGAAAAGACTGGGGGGAAATTCATCACTGACCTGGGACATGCAGTGCTGAGCTTTCTGATCATATGATTGACAACTGGCAGGAGCCTGCATTGTTTCTCTGTTACCTAGTGAGTTTATTTGCAAGGTATTAGGAGCATGACATGTGTTGGTACTGGGGAAGAGAGAAAAAGGCTGAAAACCAAACAGCAATAAATGCTCCTATCCAAAAGAGTGTTTCCTGACAACACTGAGCTAAGAAACAATCAAATGCAAACACCAAATTTTAATCACCCTCATTCTCATGGAGTTGGCTCTGAGCACAGATTTCCCAATGTGCTTGTCCCTACATGGAGCAGTCGATTCCCAATCCCTTTTGGAATTTGAAACATTGATTTTGTGACTCCTAGGCTAGACTAGTCATAACAAGAGAATTAATTAACTGGGACTATTCAGATCATGATCAAAGCAGAATGTGAAGCCTTTGCATGCCTCTTTTTGAAATGCTCTGATTAAACACTTGTGACCCCTCTGGGAGTGGGTAAGAGCTCCAACCCTCCTGCAAAGCTGCACCTACCAAATAGCCCCAAAGAAGTGGTGCTGTCCTCACCACCAAACTCTGACAGCCTTTCCTGTACCTTTCCTCAGATCCTCTCCAACACAGCTAAATCATAAAAAAAAATTTAAAAATAAATTCAAAGGGCAACACAATATGAAAATTATTTTCATGAGCTACAGTTCACATATCTGATAAACCATTGAAACAAGCAGTTGAACAGGAACAAAGAGATATCATATTAAAGGTGTAGAAAGGGCTCAAATAGCCCATGCCTGTCTCTCTTTCCATTTCAATCTACACAGAAAACATAAATATTCACCATTTTGGTGTCCAAGGATCACACATAAACTTTGACGTGCACGCATATGTACTGTCTTAATCAACATAAATAATGCAAATATATAAAAACATTAAACACTTCACTTTGAGTACTTGAGTTAGGCACATATGTATGCCCCAACTGTTTGAAAATCCACATGAAATAAATGTCATGTATGGTTGTGCAATCACATAAATTGCTTATTTCTTGAGCTCCTGACCAGCTGGACTGCATTTAGCCAGTGGGTCTCCTCTGTACAAGCCTGTGCCTAGAAGGACTTACATGAGTTTTCCACCATACAAAATTAAGATTTCCAGATGGAAATCCCTGCAGGACTGAAGCTTAAGCCACCTTCCTGGGAAGTGCTGCTGCATTCCAGGCCTCTGAATATTTTTTAACAGCTGCTGTTGAATAATTAACTATGACACAGTAGGATGAAGGCACGTGTTCATGTCCAGTCCCAGGGCAGGCACTCATGGCCTGGGCAGACTGTGGTTGCCAAATGAGGGCTCCTCTGCTTCCAAAAGGTTCTGGTCCAAGTCCATCTCTCAGGCTGATGAGTCATTTCTCTGACCCAAACCCAACATCTCTATCTGGAAGCATAAAAAACATGAGTGGCAGAGCTTTGCCACTGGAGGGTAAGAAATTCACCTTCCTCATGGTAGATTATCCAGTCTCATGAAAAGATCATTATTATAAGAGCTTAAGGAAGTTTAAGCACTTTTAAAGGTGTCATTTTTTCAAGTGAATTGGTTGCTGTGTTTTCTTGCCATTCAAATGAATGGAGAGATTTATGGCAGGTGGCAACACCTTCCACACCTTGTGCTGAGGGTCAGGTTTCATGGATATCTGGCTTCAGCCAAGTAGAGGGTGGCAGAAGTGGAAATCTCAGCAAAGGGGAAGATTAATGTGGGTACCCTGGAACACCTGCTGCTGAAGCCATTAGGGCTTGGGACACTGTCCTGCCTACTCTGAAGATGGTGTGAACTGTCCTCTTGCCCTTTGCAGAAGGAGAACCAGGCCCTTACTGAACAAGATTAATAGGAGCAGGTCTGCCATTGATTGTGTGCTGCTGTCCTCACCATGTCAGAGGGCAGGCCAAGGGCTGAATTACAGCTACCCAGGGACTCCAAAATATGAGAAGAAATCAAACTGGCAGGTACACTCTGGAAATTAAAGTATGCTGTATCTGAGAGAAATCAATACAGAAATCAGAAAGACTTATGTTTGCAGTTACTTGCAACCTGCTACAGCCCAAATCCTGCAGAGCTGTTTCATTAAAACTTTTTTTTGCTTAGTCCAGATAAAGAATTCCTGCCACTTTGACCACTGGCAGCATACTCATGTAATGCTTATTCCAGAGAAATGTGGATTTCTCAGAGACCCAGAAAGAATAAGAACTCACACAAGGAGAAAAATACTGATGTAACAACAGGGGTTTAAATTTAAAGTTTGGCAAATAGTTCAGCTCTGTAGACCAGAGCTATGTAAGAAGTGATTTTTTTTTTTTTGCAGAGATCTGAGAGGGAATTAAATTCTTCCCATACGCCAAACAAAACCCTGGAGAAGCAGTTCCTTCATCCCTCTCTGCAAGTCAATAACCCCTTGTAGTGGATGAGTTTGCCTCATTATGAAACATGTTGATGATTGTATAGAAGATGGGGTTCTCCTCACTATTCTGCATTTCTTCAAAAGTGCTGCTTTTCCAACAACCTCAAATCTGCCAGGTTGGTTTCTTTTTGAAGAGTTTTAGCCTCAGCATTGCTGGGTACAGACTGTAAACACAAAATTTAAAAGCTTAAAAAATAGAAGGCAAACCACCTATTATTATTATTATTATTATTATTATTATTATTAATTATATTATTATATTATTATTATTATTATTATTATTATTATTATTATTATTATTACTACTTCTCATTGTTTTTAAGCCATCTCCTGCGTTTTCTGGATCTCAGGATGATTAGAGAGGTTAGCCAAATCTGTAAAGATTTGATTGTGATTGAATTTTTCTGCTCTAATGAGGCAGAAAATTCTACCTAGATCCTCAGACTACTACACACTGCTAGTACTCTAAATAGATTTGCTGAGTTTTCATTTCCTCTGAAAGAAAATCTTGTATGGCTTCTCCATCACTCTGCTTGGAGATCCTACCGTAATGATTAGCTGCATTCCACTTTGAACTGTTACTAATATTCCCCATATGTAATTAAAGCCTCTAATTCTGCACAGAGATATCCTGACAAACAAGCAGCTGTCTGTCTTTTTTATTTCATTGTGGTTCTTGAGCTCTTGGCTCAGGTTATGTGTTTCTGGAATGTCAAATCAGGAATTCACTTTTCCGTCCATCAGTTTACACTCTGCGTGCAGTTTGATGGCATCTTGCTAATACAGCCTGGTTGCACTGTAATTCACCTTATAATCCATTGTATCAACACTGACTGTTCAATGTGTGACTTCCTAACAAGGTGGCTGGTGCCTCTTAGGTGCTGAGTTGCCCTGGGAGAGTTGCATTTTAAAATGTATGCCCAGCATACAAACCTGCCAGGCCTGGAGTTCCCAACTATCATAATTAGACATAACTTCCTTCACTAGAAAAAAGCAAAAGAAATGCTCTGCTCAGGCAAAAAGGTGTCCATAGGACAAGAGGAAATGACCTCAAGTTGTTCCAGAGGATGTTTAGAGTGGATATTATGAAATATTTATTCACTGACAGGGTTGCCAAGCACTGGACCAGGCTGCCCAGGGAACGGGTAGAGCCACCATCTCTGGAGGTATTTAAAAGACATTTGGATGTGGTGCTTAGGGACAAGGTTTTGTGGTGGATGTGGCAGTGCTGGGTTGGACCTGATGATCTAGAAGTTCTTTTCCAACAATCCTACAGTTCTATGGTCCTGCTTTTCAAATCTCCTGTGAGCTGTTGAGTCACACAAAAAGCCTGTGCTGCCTCCAGGTGTGCTGCAGGAGCCAGTGGGGCACTGCTCGCTCTCTTTTGGGCACTTCCAGTGCATGGATTGGGTTCTGTTAATTATTTTGCTTATTTGTATGGATGCCTCAGAAAGAGCAGGAAATTGGATCAGCACATAGCAGGCCTGACTGTTGGCTGCAGGACAGGCTCTGGATGCTGGAATTCTCACCTTCCATTGACCCATGCACATCTGACCCTGCCCCATGTGTGCCCTACCCCACCTGCAGATACCACGGGGATATCAGGAGTTTTACAGAGACCTCTGAAATCTACCAGTGAAGGTGAAGGTGATGCAAGAAAAAACAGGACAATATTGTAAGATGGGCACTGGGCTGCTAGTTGATGCACATTTATAAACCATGGATGAGCTCACAGGCACTGCTGCCAGGTTTTGGTCCAAATTATGCCACAAGACATTCCCAGCGGGTAAGACAGCTAAAGGTTGGGTGAGATAAGATCTAGAACGGTGGTAGATTTCAGCAGAGGTCCTCACACAGGTGGAAGTGAAGTGCCTGTGAAGCACCACTTGCAGGAGGCCTGCTGGGAACTCACAGGGAACTCTGCTGGACCTAAGAAACCCAAGGGAATGATCCCTCTCAGCAAACGCCCTCTGCTGTCATTATTAACAAGGGATTTTTCTACACTCACTCTTCAGTTTGTTTGCCAGGTTTTCTGCAATATATGTGAAGCCTTAACCACAATGTTTAATGGAATAGCACAGAAAATTTTTCAGTCTGGAATGCAGAGTGAAAGGAAAACTGAAGATCATTGTCCAAAAAAATACCTGAAATGCAAATTTTGTTTCCTGATCCCATACTCTGTCCAGTTTCTTGATCAAATCTGTTGATGCAGACAGCAGCAGGCACATGCAATCTCATTGCCCTGAGCTTAGCCATGGATGTAGGAATCTGCTCCTGCAGATTAGAGACAATGTGGGCTTTTGCCTTGACCTTCTCCATAGAAAAAAGTTTAGAAAGTAGGAAAGTTGCCATTAATGGAACATAACTAGAAAATAGCCTGAACAGCCAGCTTGAGCTTCAGTGTTACCTTCATACACCTGTGAGTGTTTGCAGTCAGTCATCTATTAAGTAATCTATGATAGTTTAGATATTACCAAGAGTGAAGGAGCAGCTCTCACTAACAGAACAAAAAAAAAGGAAAAAAAAAAGAATTAAAAAAGAATAATACATAGTTTTGTTTACATGTGGCACTTAGGATGCTTCAACAATCCATGGGAGAGTTTCTTGGGGAAAAAAATCGAACTGCTGTTTGTAGTATTTTCCATTCTTTTTACATTCACTATGGTCAAACCACTTGTCCAGGTCTGTGATGTAAGACACAAGCCTGTAAGTAGTGTGGATTGGTAACCCAGTGTTCTCCATGAGACAGCCCCCTTCTGCACAGGGCATGGCAGGGCATCTGACCCATCTGCCACCAGAATGCACATCTGGTGTCTGACAACGTGGAGGAAGGTACTTGATGGGTGCTCAAAGTTCTGCCAAAATGAAAAGCTTCCACTGGAGGCAAGTTCGAGCCAAAATAAATGAAATAAAATAAAATTATTTTTCATCTGGAAGCTAAGAATCTTGCCTGCTTTTGGTTTACTGAACAGCTCACACATATGTAAGTACTGCATAGGCAAGGCAAGATGGGGTAGATAAAAAATGTTGCTGAAGTGGTCTTGTGTCACAGACATATTTTCTGAAAAATCCTTTTGTTAGCATCTTTTCTCCTGAGAAGCTGGGAAACTTCAGCTTCTCCATGTTTTGGAATGTGATTTGGAGAATTGTTTACCCAGCATGTGAAATTGTTTTTACTTGATGACCAATGACAGCCACCTGTGTTGAGGCTGTGAGCACTCACAAGATTTTATTATCATTATTTTTCCTTTCTTTGCTACCCTTCTGATGTCTCCTTTCTCTCTTTCTTTTAGTATAGCTTCAGTATATCATTTTATTTTAATATAATATATATCATAAAACAATAAATCAGCCTTCTGAAACATGGAGTCAAGATTCTCATCCCTTTCTTTATCCTGGGACCACTGCAAACACCACCACACTCTAGTTCTGCCTCCTTCCCAGAGACTGTAAGGCTCTTGGTGTAATTTCTGCTTGCAGGAATCTGAAGTCTAAATCAGAAAGATCAGCTTCATTTCTCCCTCATGCATCACCCTCAGCCATATTGGCTGAGCCAGATTTACTTTGGAGAAGACACTGAGATTCAGGTGTAGAACTGACCACTGCCCAGGGCAGTCAGCCCCAGTCTGAGATCTGCTGCCCTAATGTGTCTGCTTTAGTTCGGGGGTTTGGTGTCACCAACGTGTCACAGCACTTCCTGCATCTGGCACAGCTGGAACTGGGCAGGTGGTGATTGCCTGCAAGGCACAGAGCTGCTTCTGCCATTCTGCAGCAGTGCAGATGAAAAAGATGAAAAAACTAAACACGGTGGGGAAGGAAAAAAACCTAAAGGGACATTGGGAGAACAAATGACCTGAAAGTGTCACAGTCCCGTGTGAAAAGCTGTCCACTGGTGCCATCTGGTGGGTCCAGAGCCACCCCTGTGCCAAAGAGGCAGAGCTCACTCCACCGAGGTCCAACCCCCCCGACTTAAAGTCTGGGTCTCTTTTTAGTGCTATTTAACGTGCTTCATATTTCTAAGAGCAAACATCAAAGTACCAACCCCAAACCTTGAATTTTGCTCAGGCAGAGTGCGTTGCATTGAGTCCACTACATGAAATTACAGCCCTGTACAAGTAAACAGGAGTCAGAGCAAAGGGCAACCATCAAAGTCAATGAGTTTCATCAAACATATTAGCCCACCATTTATAGCTCTCCACAGAAATTATTTTTGTCTTTATTAATATCCAGGCCTCACACTGCAAAATGCAGAAGTTGGAACTGAATGCCATTGAATGGAAATATTTCAGCACAAAAGACAACTCCTATGAAGATACAAGTTGATCAGGTAACAGAAGTGTGAGAGAAAGTAGATTTATAGGTATTATCCTGACATAAGGGCCCACTATTCTCTTTTTGCCTAAATTTAGTTCTTCTTCCCCAGGAAGAGAGTGTAAAATTACTGAGCCTTTCAGCTACATTCCCATTTAGAAAAAGAGCTGGAGAAGTGAAAATTTATTTATAAAGTTATACCACCTAAAATAAATGGCAAAGCTATGGTTTTTAGGTCAGTACAGAACTGCTGGATAAAAGTGGAGCTCCTCATATTAGTGGGGGAAGAACTGTAGAAAACTTAATAAAAAATGATCAAAAGCAGAAATCCTTTATTAGTTCTCTCATGGTCCCAATGAATCCACTGCCAACAGTAAAATGTGCACCTGGCAATACTATTACCACATGTCAGGATCTGTGCTAAGATATGTTAATTTAAGTGATTAAGGATTAACAGCTTGGTCAACAGGTGCACCCTCATGTGGACTCTATCAGTCAGCCAGGCATTCACTGAGAAAATGTCCTTTTATGCAGAACATTGGTAAAAAAAAAAGACAGCGGTCATGCAGTTGGGAAATCTCTTCCCTTTCCAGCTTAGGGATGCAGCAACCATGGTACAACATCGCCTAAATTCTGATTGTAGATGTGCATAAAACTTAGAGTGAGTGTGGTCACAATGGGATCTTCCATGTCCACTAACAGACAAAAGCCTTGATCCTATTCTTGAATACATCAGCCTGAAACTACAGTAATTCCTTTGACTAGCATCGTGGAGAAGAGAATGTGTTCTATAGCTGCTAGATTTCTTCAAGAGGCAAGGACTGTTTATCACTAACTTCAAAAGGAAAAAAGCTAGGTCAATATAATTTTTTAACCCTTCCTCTTCATGTGTTTGTATGATATCTTAAAGGAAAAGCTATGTAGAGGGAAGAGTTTCTGTGCTGGAAAGCATTGCTGGATAACAAAGGCCTGTTCATGTCTCAGGCAAGTCTAGCTGTTAGCATGCTGTAATGAATAACCATTGTTGTACATGTAATTATTGTAACTGGTCCAGTCATCTGCACACGGGTACTCTTGATTAGACTGAATGTAGGGATGATAAATTGTTTCTTTTCCCAAGAAATAAGCTGGAGAAAGTCTCTTTAAAACAACAGCACTGAACTGGTATGTCAGCTTCCTACGGATCTTGATGATTTCACCTGTTCTTCCATAATTCCTCAGTGCTCTGGCCATTTTCTGGTAAGTCATGATCTTGCGGTTTCCCTTTCTTTCTCCCCACAGTTCTGCAAGTTTCTCCTTGTTTTTGGAGACAAACTGAAAGACACCATTTGGCTTATCCACCCATTGGATGCAGTTTGCCATAGCTGGATCATAGAGAGACTCATGGAGGTATTCAAATAGTCGAAGCTTTTTTCTACCTATAAGAAATAAATAACAAAAGGTCAGAGCAGAACTTGTGCTTGTTTTAAAAGATGAGCAGTTGAGTTGTTCCTGGAAAGGGTCTTACAGCAAAAGCATAGCTAAACCCAGTATGTTATCCCAAATTAAAAGATCTCTGTAAACTGTTCAGTGGAAAACCAGCAACAGCAAATGGGATCAAAGAGATGTGAGCAACACAGAGTCATGGCAGAGTCCGAGTGGGAAGGGACACAGAAGGATCATCAAGTCCAACTCTTAAGTCCCTGTATGAGCCATTCTTAAGTGAATGGCTCATACAGGGATCAAATCCACAACCTTGACATTATCAGCACCACACTCTGGTTGTGAAGGGTGTACAGATCTGTGGTGACAGAAGGGGATTTACTCATTAGAGCTTCAAGAGCAGGTTATGTGGGGATCATGACAAATATCTGGTGACTTCACTGTGTGGTGATGCTCAAAAGCATCAGTCTGCAGACATATGCTGTGCAGATGTACACTCAAGGAACTCACAGTAGAAAATTATATCCTCAGAGAGGGCAGGAAAGAAGTTCTGGAGAGCCAATCTGAATGTCTGAATAAATGGTCTCCCTGTTTATTTAAAACTCAGAGATTTTGAGATGGCTTGGTTTTGTTGGGTTTGTTTCAGGAATGTTTCGGTGATGCAAGGTAGTCTCTGATATAAGACAGGGTAAGTGGGTGAGCAGGAAGAGCAGGTTAGTTTTTAACTAAAAACCTCATGTACTCAAGAAGGAGCTAAATCTTCTGTACCCTGTGATATTGTAAAAATCTGCAGTGGCAGTTTGCATTCCCATGCAGAAAAAAGCAAGCTTGGCACTGAAATATTTGCCAGTTAATTAAGTGCTTCTCTCCACAGGCTCAGTTCTCAAACTTCAGTTTCCTAGTGAGGCTTATTTAGTTTCACATAGATCTTGTGCATTCTACTCTATGAAGTATTTCTAGTTCCCTTCCCAAAGCCAAGGGTGATGAAGAAGCTGCTGTAAAGGAGGAAGAATTTAAGATTATCAGACAAAGAGGAACATTTTGCAGAAGAGAGAATCTATGCAGAAGAACATCTTCCACTTTAAATAAGCAGCTGCACCTAAAGTTCATAAAGTCTTGTCTTGTGTGGCTATTTTAAATTAGTAACAGGGGAAAAGTGACAGTTGCTAAGGAACACTGAGGTCAAGCCAAGACATCTGTCAGGGATGACAGTAACTCTGTATCTGGTGATAAGGAAAGAGGAGAGAAGTAACAGTCAGATTGGGAAGAAGAAGGGCCTAAAATCAGAGGTACTTTCCAAAAAAATTAATAAAGTTTCATTATCTAAGTAGAAATTGGCCTGAAGCCAGAAGGACATATTCTACTAGAAATACATAGAGATTATTAAGAAGCTTAAAAGGAAACCCATGAAGGACAGTGCCTTGTCACAGTGGACACATCTTAGTAGGTGATCCCCTTCGGTCCCCTCCAACCTGAATTATCCTACAAACAATTCAGGAAGCTAGAACAAACAGGGGAAAATCCATGGACTACTGTGGACTAAATTTCTGCTGGAAAAGAATAGTGTAGCCATGTCTGCAGCAGCACTTGATTTAGTCTGTTTGGCCTGTTAGTTCAGTGGGCATTTCTGCCCAAGTTTTTATTCCTAGACACATCACCTCTAGCTGATGTCTTTGTTGGAGAGGGCTAATTTGTTCGTGTGTTTATGCAGCTGTGTTTCCAGAGCCCAGCTGTTGTCCCCAAAGTGCTACACACCAGTTTGAGTTGGGGTCAGTTAACAGATCTTTGGACTCTATCTCACTGCATAGGGCAGCAATGCTCATTTTCAGGCCCTAAACATCAGTCTAAGCCAGCAGGTTTCTTATGTGGTGATTGGAGACAAGCAGGTTCCTCCAGAAGGTGTTTCAGAGCATCTGCATTAGATTTCAGTGCTGAATGGTCCTGAAGCCACCTAATAGTCTCAGGCAAAATGCATCCAATTTAATTCTGAAGTGCCTCTCTTGACTGCCTCCACTCCACTGAGCATGAGCTCAGATCATGGAATGGTTTTGTCGTGACTGAGCTGGACTCAGTTCAGAGGAAACTTATCTCAAAAGATGCTTTCCAAAAGCATATCTACATTAGTGTACCCTTCAGAACTTGTGACCAGCCTAAAGAATGCCCTGAATAAAATTTTGTGAAACACTTAAAACACAGGATTTGGGCCCTCAATGCTGATGGTTTTATCTACAGATCTATTCCTAAAAAGCCACACTACTTGCTAGTGTACAGAAGATCTCTTATGTCTCAACAAGAAACAGGGAGGACTAAATTCATTTAGTACAGTGAAAATAGTCCCACAAGTCACAGTTTCTGGCAGGAATATCACCATGGGCACAAAGAAATCTGTAGGAGGACACAAAATGACCCCATAAGAATAGTTAATCACTGCAAATATGTGCAGGTTGTCTTATGGAAAAGAAGATTGATGACAGTGTACAAGAAATAGGAAACAGGAAATGAAGTTTAACAGAGCAGTAATAACTGAAGGTCAAGGCAGATACTGACATGTAAAATTCCCCAATGCAACCCTGGGTAAGACTTGGAAAAGCAGCATTTCTCTATTTGAAAGGTTTTCATTTGCAATGGTGAATTTCAGATATCTGAAGTAGAAAACTGAGAAACAGAGGCTACTCTTCCCACCATCCCAAAGAATCTACTGTAGCAATAGTAGTAGTAGCAGCAGTAGTAGTAGTGGTAGTAGTAGTAGTAGTAGTAGTAGCAGCAGCAGCTATTAAACAACAGAGACCACAGTGTTCAGCATCAATGGGCAGAGACAACACCAAAAACTGACACCATGTGGTTAAAGCTGAGAAAAGGGGATTTCAAAAACCAGCTAAATCAGGAAGCTACTTAAAAAGGCCTCATGGTCAAAAGTAGGTACAACAGCTCAGAGTTGAAGCTGTGAAAATCTCATCCAGCAGCCACAGAAAGGATGCTGAATCCCTCCCAGCCAAAAACCCAAATAATGAATGCAATTAAAAAATGAACTACTGCAATGACGATGTCACACAACCAATTCTTTGCAAAATAGACACCAACTCAAGTAAACTCAACCAGAAGGAGCAGGAAAATAGCCATAAAAATGCTATTTTGTCACTGGAAGTGACAAAGCTGAAAGGTGATTTGAAAAGTAAACTAAGAAAGGCATAAAATCTGGCATGCAAAAATATTCATGTATGTACAAAACCTTTAAGAAAATTACTGCTTGTTGGGCCACATGAAATAAAATAAGTGGTATAGATGGATAAAGATGTTATTGATAGCTAGATTTACTTCTCTGCATCAGACTTCATCCTAAATGATTTGAAGTGAAACATATCTCTGTTTTCATTTTCCATGTGCTAAGCAATGATGGAATCATTCAGTAATAGATTTATAATTTATTATAATCTTATAAGATTTAACAGATGGAAATTGAACAGTAGTAGTGGTATCCTAGTCACTAGTAAATGTTCACTTATTTTTTCCTGTTGAAACTTTAAAAAAAATGGATAAAGGAGAAAGCATGATTTGCTAAGAGGTTTTTTTAAGTAACATAAATTACACACCAAGATATGATCTTTTTACAGACCTTTCCCTGCTTTTGGCTGGCCAGCAGCAGCATGCATCACTTGACTTTCTGGAGTATTCTGCAGTGTATGGTAGACACTCTCATCTGCATAAAAATCCGCTGCACTGTTCTTCAAGAATTAAGACAATAAAAAGTTACTGATAGAGTACATTCTCTGAATAAAAAAAAAAAAAAACTTGTGGCAACTAATTACCTGAAGCCTTCAAAATGCAACTTTTCATCACCCATGGAAGACTTTTCCCAGCCATGAAGGCACTCAGTGCAGGGTACCAGTAACAAGCAGCACTAATTCTTGTCCAGGGGCAAGAGCTGCCCACCAGAGGAGAAGGTGAGAGGGAAAATAGCATTACTGCCTCACCCTGGACCTTCAACCCTGCTGCTGGAACCAGAGCAGGAGCAGCTTTCAGAGCTAGGAAAAGACAAGGGCCACCTGGACAGCAGCCCCGACAGACTCTGTAGCTCCCATGCTGGGTTGTTGTTAATCTGCTGGGTGAAAATGGGCTTTTGTGGAATCTGAAATTATCTCCCCTGCAAAATTCATTTTCCATCACTCCTGGAGTCCACACTCCCAGTGCTTTTAATAAGAGTGTACATGGACTCTAATGGCTGAAGCTGTGCTCAGATAATGCTGGTCTTTCCAGAACTTTTAGAACAAACTGCTGTTGGAGAAATCAAAGTCATGGCTCTTTTTCACAGTGTCAGAAGCTATATCAGCATTGGAAGTTGCTGTTCTCTGCCTGTTCCCAGGTAATACAAAGAAGCCTTTTGTCCTATAACTAATTCTCAAGTCGGGTTGCTTGTTGTCATTCTATGTGATGAATCACAGAAGAGCATCAGAAGCAAACTGCTGACTCCTGAAAAGACATTATTAATCACACTTTGCAAATATTTCCCAAGGCAGTTTCACCTGAATCATGCCTGGCCAGACCAAATTTCCATTAGTGTTAGCATAATGATTTGTATCAGAAATCCCAAATGAGCAATCAGTCTTCCAGTTATGTCTGACTATTTTTAGAGATGAGCTCACTCACAATCACGTTTCTCCAGCTGTACCCTTGCTCCTCCACAGACGGTGCTGCACAGTAATTGGGACTTGCCTGGAGGTGGTGGTGATGGTTGAGCACAGTCAGGCAGTTTTTATAACCTGGGAATCAGGAGGAGAGAGCAAAAACCAAGTGAGTAAAAAAGAGAGAAGAAGGAAAAAAGAAAACCACAACAGCAAATAATTTGACATGGCGCTTGGCCTGTCAAAAAGCATTTATGCTGTGGCTGCCTTCTAGATAAGAGTGTCCAGAGCCAAGATGTTCCACATCAGTAAGTTATCCAGCAAAATCTGTACTGCTGCTGCTGATCACACCCTTGGGTTGGTTCTCTTAGCCCTCATAAAAATGGGAAAATGGAAAGCAATTTTTTTAAAGATAAAATGTCAGATATTTCACAGCATCATGTTGGTTTTTTTTTTTTTGTTACTGGATAACAGAGGGCCATATGAACCACCAGACATAGGTGGTGGTTATCCAGCATGAATTGGATAAATATAGACTATAATAATACCTAGAAAGGAAAAGGGACTGTCAGGCAGTTCTGCAGGCCATTAGTACAATGCAAGTCAGAGTCTCCAGTGGTGAATGAAGCAAAGGAGCATCAGAACATCTGCAGAGCCTGAAAGAATGACATGGAAGGAACCCAAGAACTTGTGATGCTTAAAGAAGCAGAGGAGAACACCAGACTAAAGACATTTGAAAAAACTACCTACTTCAGGTGGTCAGAAAAAGATATTGGAGGGTATGGGTACATCTATTGCAATTGGAAATGTGGGTGCAGCTGGGGACAGACTAAAACACTGCATTGCAAGGGTGTAATAACTCCATCACCCCTAACAACATATATAGGGAAGAAGATTGCAAGTAATTATCTATAGTGAATCCTCCAGCATGTGTAAATTACTAATGCAGTGGAGGCAAAAAATTGTTAACAGCTGAAGATACAGCCCTACTGGTCTTATGTACATTTCATTTTATAATAGAAAATATGTAAATCAGCTTCCTCATATGAAAGGCATTTCACACAAAAGACAGTAGGTTTTTTTTCTGGGCATAGAGGGTTTGTGATGTAGCCTCCTATTTTCTTTTCCTTGCATTTCTGCTTACAGTGTAAAAACAAAAGCACAAATTTTAAATTTTATAGTAATTTAGTTACCAAAACCTTGTCAGAACTGGAACAATTTACAGCTTCCCTGCATTGTAGGTTTTGCAAAGTATACAACTCTTGAAGTCAAGAAAAACAATTTTCTATTAATTATCCAGACTCAAACGATCATTGCTGCATTAAAATATTTAAGGTTATTAATAGTGCACAAAACAATTAATTTCACTTGCTGGTCTTTTTAATTTTTCTTTTGCATTGGGATTCATGGCATAGCAGAAGGGCATTTTGAAATCAAAACATTAAAACTGGGAAAAGGTTGTTGCACAACAGTCCTATATCCTCTGATTATAGGAAAAGTGAGCTCAATGCACCTGGGCTGCTGCTGGGAGGAGGGTAAATGGGGCCATTCCAACAGTTTCCCTGTGCTGTGCCCTGGAAGATATTCACCACACTGGGCAGGAATACTCATGGAGGGGTAAAAACTCTCCAAATAATTTTCCTCCTTTTCATCCTCACAAAACATCCCATTAATCCACTCCTGGGAAATCAGTCCCCCACCTGTGTGTTTCAAGAGGTGCTTTCCTGTAAAAAAGGAGCTGGGAAATGAAGGAGAAGAAAGGTGTTTGTTACCCGGTGGACACTGCATTTCTCTGTCAGAGTGCTGCTGCAGCACCTCTAGAGCATCCTCAAAAGCTTGGCCCAGCACGTCGTGGTCAGGAAAGCTCTGCAAGAACAATTTGCAGTCAGGACCCAGAAAAGACCAGGCTGGTTCTTGTCGATCAGCCCATCCTAAATAAATACAGTGGTGCTATAGAATACACATCCTCCTGGAAGTGATCTTTGGCAGGCACCAAGGCATCACCACAATCTCTTACTATTATGAGAAAGTTCTCACTCCTTTGAGGCCAGTGAGACAATTCACACAGGTAACATTATTCAACTCTGTCAAATGTTTCAAGGTTCATTTCCTTAATTTGCAAACAATGTTTACATAAAGGCTGTTACAGCTGGTGGAGAGTTTCATAGTCTGTAATACAGAGATGTTTGTATCACTTGTGTAACACTGTTTATGAAGCCAGAGTTATCTTTCAATAACATTGACATGACAGAAATAATTACACATAATTTCTGAAGCAGTTATTCAGAGAAAATGCTACACTATGCCACTACAGGAAACCAAGTATGGATTTTCAGAAAACTGTTCATTATAATTTTAGAACACCTTGTAAAAAGCTAATGAGACCCTCAAATTTGAGTTTGACAGAGTCTTCTGCAGCATATTTGAAACACTCAAAAATAAAAGAGAATATAGGTGTTGTAGACTTACCATTATTTAGATATCAAGACTTGAATCCTGTTTAAAAGAACCAATATTTTTAATATTGTATGTTTCAAAACAAATAATTATCTGAGCATAAATTAAAATAACTAAATGAAACAAATCAGTATTGTTTCCAGTTACCAGGGAAAATATTTTTAATAACACAGATAAAATTGATTTATTATTCGAAACTGATATTTAAATTAAATTAAATAACTGTGACATTGTATTTCCTAAAAATCAAATTTTTAAAAATAAGTTTACACTTTCACTATTGCTACAACTTTTAGATTATTATCCACACTGTCACAACTACATTTTTAAAGACATTATAAAGTGAAAATGTGTTATCGTAGACATCAAGTCTTACTCATCGAGTCTTACTTCTAATTTGCCCAAGCAAATACTGACCTAAATTAAATGCATGTGTTACAGCCAGTTAAAACAAGTTTAGAGTTTTTTTCTAATATAGATTAGCATATGAATGTGTATGAACATACATAAACACTCAGACTAATTGGGAGTTCCAGAGGCAAATCTGATTGTTTAATAAACAGTGGAAATAGACACATTTCCAGCCAGTTTAACATGAACAATATTACTCAGAAACATATCTTTAGTACCTCCTTTTTAATTTATATTTCTTAAAGAAAACCATAATCAGATTCTTTTGCCTTGCTGATTTTTCTCCCATCATCACTTACATTATTATTTCAAAGCTGTAAACATAATAATCAATATATCAGCATTTTACTCATTAAATAATTGGTTATTGTGTGTGATGCTTCAAAATACAAAGGAGAGGCAGGATACACAAATACTACTGAGGAAGAATTTTTGAGAACATTAACCATGAATGTTCTAAGCTGGGAATTTTGACTCAGGTGAGTATGTTATAGGGTACAGTCAAAATTTGCATAAGTGTTTTTAAATCTTGACAACTGTATGGTGGAATCCTAGCAACTCACTGAAAACAGTGGGATATTTCTCTCAGAGTACAGTATTTGAATCATCTGATCCAAATCTATTCTAAAAGCAGAATGGACAATGTCAATCATTGAGCTGCAATGGTGGTCACAGATTGCTGGGGCACAGGGCTACAGAAATGAAAGACAGGAATCTGCTTTGTAAAGATCCTCACATATTTTCCCCATAATTTTAAGCAATTCACTTTCCTCAAAGTGATTTTTTTCCTACCTCAGACTCCAAACTGATACCTTGACAGAACACTTACAGCCACCTCAATGCTTTGCAAAGTCTTAAATACACAAGTATAGGCAAGGTACTATTGAATGGTCACACCACTTACACCAAGGAATTCATACCAAAGAAGAAAAAGGCACACCTTTAGTAAGCTTAAAAAAACAAAACAACCTGGACACTTACCTAGAAATTCAGTTCCACACACAAAACAAGAATCTGTCTGGTTTTGGAAATGAAAGAAAGACTGAGTTCCCACAGCAAAGGGCTGGCAAAGGGGCTGCATTAAATAGCTGATTTTAGGGAAGTATTTTGCCTAGGGATTTTTTTGAGAGTATAGGTACAGTAAATTGCTAGTATGTCCCTTCATTCTGCACAAAAGAGGGTGATTTATACTGAAATAAATAAAATTAAATGTTTTAACCACTGTCCAAAACATATAGGGTTTAAGCATTGGGAGAGATTCCTCTTGTCTATCCAAATCTGTCACTGGTATCGTGGTAGGATGAATCTAGGGCAGAATTCCACATCCCTCATCTGTCCCACACAGACTGCAGTGGACTTTGAGCTTTTATTTGAACCTTCTTGTTAGCTCAGTGTAAGGAGTGGACCAAACTAGACCTCAAAATAAAAGTTTGAAGGAATTTCAGAGTTCTGCTTCAAGGCTCATGTTTGTAGCCCATGGCCAGTTCTAGAGCATTGACAGCAGCATTCAGTGCAGATTCAGTCAAGCTATAGTTGATGATCTGCCAAACACTTTCTGAGTAGCTCCAAGACATGCTGTTGCATCCTACAGGAACACAACTCTGGTTTTCAGCTCAGAGCTTCTTATTGCTGACAAAATCTAGTCTGTGCCATAGCTCTTTCCAGCTAAGTCTTTCAGAGGCACATTTTGCAGAATTTCCTCAGCATTTGCCACAAAACTGCTGTAAAATAGTAATTACCTCTTACATTATTTATGTAAATTCTCTCAACCAAGAACCCAGACCAAGAACGAAGAACTAGCCTGGTTAGGAAAGCTCAGTGAAAGCAGTTTGAAGCCACCAACCATTTTTGCTGGTGTCCCATGCAAGCTGCCTTTTCAAAATTTGCACCAAAAAGTTTTTTTTTTAGTAAAATATATTATTATATGTATGGGGTTTTTTTGAACTTCAGGTTCTATTTTGCACCACTTCTCTGGTCTGACTATAAAAGAAAATTAATTGGCAACCAGAGGGGACAAGGAGGGAATGTGACAAGGAGAGAAACAAGGGAATGAGGGAACAGCAAAGTCAGAGGACTTGCAGGTGCTCCATAACTGAGCAGCCACAACACCAAAGAGATTGTGGCCCACAGAATGACCAGAGTGGAGTAGAGGAAATTAGTAAGAAGGAAGCAGCAGTGGAAGAAAAGGGTGAGAAACAAGGAGCAGCAGAGGGAAACCACCATGTCTTGACCCCAAACCCCTGTGCCACTCATTGCCTCACCAAAGGAACTGAGTATAACCTATGGAGATAGCAAGAGGGGAGGAGATGTGTCTGGAGAGCAGCTGAGCCTGGGAAAGGGGAAGGAAAAATATTTTAATGTTTATCTTCTTTGCTTCTCAATACCCGAATCAGCAACAAAATATATTATATCAAAAAGTTTAGTTAAATTCCCAAAGTGCACAAGAAGTGGTGAGAGTGTGCAGCTGCTGGCTGGGTGCACTAAAAGAGGGTGAAGGTCAAGAGATGAAAGCTAATGGCTTTACCACCACTAAAATGATCCATCTTCTCAAATCAAATTGCTCTGTCAGAAAGTTCTTGTTTCATATGGGAGGCTACTCCAGAAGGCAGGTCAGGAAAAGGTTGGTTTTCAGAGGAAATGGGAGAGTGCCATACACAGCACAAAGAACAAGAGCAAATGCTGCCTTGTAGGGGAGTTTTAAGCTCTGCAGCCCAGTATAGAATCTTTGGCCCAACACAGCCTTAGAGCAGAGCCCAGCCTACCTCCCAGTAAGTGCTCAGAAGAGGCAGAGGAAGGTGCAGCTGAGGACTGAGCTGACATTCACCTCTCACTCCTCAACACATCCCAGGGCAGCCAAGACTGGCAGCACAATGACCTCTATTAAGACAAACTATTAGACTAGAAAGCCTCCTTTGATTTTTCACTGGATGAGAGGATGGTTTCCAGATAAAAATCTGAGAAAAAGAACTTACTCTTCACATCTTAATGCCTCAAACAATTGATGTGCCTGATAAAAAAATGTGAGTATCTGTTAGAAACCACAACATCAGGCTCTTCTCCTTCCTCCGTGTTTTAAAAATAAACTTCAAGCAACAGAATTATTGTTTAAGTTTCAAAACTTTCTTCTATCTCTGCTTGGCATAAAGGATACCTCACAGTGAAAGTATCACAGTAGAAGCATTTTCACATCTCAATAAAACCCAGAACTAAATGGTGTATTACAGCACTTGTCAGAGAGTTTGAGAAAGCATAAAGATTCTTGCACGAGACATTGTTCAAATATAGAATAAAAAGAAGTCTTGCCCTTCCTAATGGAATTTAAAACTTGAAATAGCAAGTTTTCTTACCCAGCATTTGTAGATTTCTTGAAGATTTTTGAATATCAGGTAATTTGTAACTGCCCAAATAGACCCCTCAAAATAGAGGGCACTTCATTAAAAAAATATATCCTGAATGTGACAGCCACAGAGATTTTCTGTGTTTCCATACTTGTTCTGGCCCTTGTCAGATGGCTTTGCCACTACTCTTCTGGCCAAGCAGCTCTATAATAACCTTTTCCTTGAATCCTCATGGGTGTACATTCACAATAATTACACCACCACAGATATTGTCTCCCTGAAAGAGGAAAAGTTGAGGGATCACATGCCTGTGCTCACCTCCTGAGTCTAACCATGCTGATGAGTGAATTTCAAAATCTTATGTTCCATTCAAGGCTCAGAGGAAACTGGAAAGTTTCTTGCAACAAGGATGAAGCCTTTGCCCAATGCAGGAGAGGCCTCTTCTTTTACATGTAGTGTGCAATGTTAATCTAGGCATGCATATCTAACAGTGAATGAGTCTGCAGTCTGAACTTCAAATTAGTGGGCTCAGAAAATCCCTGAATTCACATTCCTAGCCCTGGAATACGAAGAAAATTCTCATTTAAAAAAACCAACAAAACAACCAGAATCAAACTGCCAAACAAAGATAAAAAAGGAAATAAATGCAGCTTTTTCCTAGCCTCAGTAATATTGTTTCAACTATTTTGGTCAGATAATTTAGAATAGAACACATACAAAAATACCCCAAATAAAATGAAAGGGAATCATAAAAACAAACAAAAAACCAATTGTGGTATCATATCGTATTAGCAAATCAGATTATGAAACTGACTTTCAAAGTCTCCTAATTATGTTGGAAAAGTTTAGTCTATACATTAAAAAATACAGTTTTTTACTATTTCAAATACCAAAAGATGAGGATATATCATATTTTCAAATTTCAAGGTTTCACTTGCCTTACAAATAATTCTACAAATGAGAAACTCTCTACAATGCAAAATACAGAATTTTATGGTAATTGGTGGAGTTACAGTATTGTTTCCTTAGCTGGTGGAAATCGGTATAGAGCCATCAAAGGCAAAGGATCAGTGATGGTTTCTGCAAACAGAGGTTGACACCACTATTATTTTTACTACAGTAAGGGGAAATATGCTGTGCCAGCCTTAATGTTACACATACTTCCCTGCATTCCTGATTTGTTTAAATTGTTTGTCTATCTTATAAAGCATTGCAGTTGGTTACCAAAAGAATGTAATTTTGGCATTTTAATTCTTATGAGAATTTACTGGGCCTCATCTTTTGAAAGAGCTTTGCCCAACCATTATCGCCAAGTACATCTCATGTGTGAAGCTTTTTACCTTAAAATAGACAAAAGATATTGAAAATGTTTTACAAATTGAATTTTAAGCCTGAAATGAGTGATTATCTCCATCAAACTCACTTCCTTACCACTAAATATAAAACATTTGCATATTCCATTGGAGGCAAACTCAATGTGGATTGTAAATTGTGATCCAACCTTAAGATTTATGTATTTGGCTAACATTAGATCTGCAATAGATTTCACTAAGAACCATTGAATAATTACAGTCATGAAATTAGACATTGGGATAAATTATTGCAGAGGTTAGGTCTAAGCATGGAATTACCTCTTCCAGGGATTAAAAAGAGAAGATCAGCATGGAAGCTGAAGTTGCATGAGTGGGCAGATCAGTTTTTCAATGGAAAAACCACATCTAAAGGACTTCCAGGGATTAAAAAGAGAAGATCAGCATGGAAGCTGAAGTTGCACGAGTGGGCAGATCAGCTTTTCAATGGAAAAACCACATCTAAAGCTCCCATCTTACAACTGGAGCCAGTATTGGTCCAAATGCTCATGTCAGCAAGGCTTCTCAGGGAGCTTCTTCTTTGGCTTCATCTAACCAAAGGAAGTGAATTTCTGATGGGAAACTCCGTTGAGATAGAAAACCAGAAACCACAACAGAAGCAAAAGGAACTAATAACAAAAAGTGCATTGGAGAAAAATACAAGAACCAGCCCTAAGTAAAAGAAGACTCTGAAGTGAAATATAAACAAATAATTTTGATTCATTTACAGGTATAGTTAGTACTGTCAAATACTGGGATAAATAAAACACAATAGTAGGATAAATAAAACACACCTTCAGCAGAAAACTACCAGAGCAAGATGGTAATAATATGACAGCATTTCATAAAACTAGCCATGAATAATGGGAAGAGTTCTACTCTAGATCTTTGTAACCTTAACCATTCTATGACTTGATGATTAGAAGGTGAGCCTAAAGGGTTTCACTTTTATCCTATGGTAAAGGATAAAAGTGAAACCCTTTCCCTGAAAAAGAAAGCAGATAGAAAGAAGAACACAGTATTTAAATAACCCTTAATAGTGAAACTGGGGAAGCCAAATAGAAACTAACAATTTTCCAAGTAACTGAGCTATTTGTGGAAGAAACATGCTTTCAGATTTGAGGGCCACTTAGATCACACAGGATTAATTCAATACTCTATTTCAATTCCATTCCCCCTAAACCATAAAGCTGAGAGTTGAAAAATATTAAGTCTAAGTGACAGAGCCTTTTCAGCTACAAAGAATGGAAGGAAGCAATTGTGTCTGTTCCTGGAAAAGCTGGAAAGAGAGACATATAATAACTGCTGTAGCATCTGCAACCATTTAGAATTAATGACCTGTAGCAGACATATAGAAGCAAACAGAATAAATGTAACAGAGTTCTAACATTTTTAAGACAAGCTACATCCCAGGTTCAGGCAGACAGACCACCTAAGCATCTATTGAAGCACTGCATCTGTAGCTATTGAACAGGAAGAAAAATCAACTTTCACCATTAAGCATTATATTGAAATCCTCTGGAAATTACCAGCAATGGAGGAATATGCCCATAAGAAAAAAGGGTGGAAATAACTCAACGGGCCAGCCTGAGATCCCCAAGTCCACTGAGGATAGAAATAACAAGTCACTATTAATGAAAATACTGACAATATGCATTAAAAGAATACAACATGCTGTTTTTACTATAAGAATACAAGCTGACCTTCACCTGAAATGAAATGCAACAATCTACAGGATTATAGCATAAGGCCTCTGAAGTGTGTTTATTTCATTTATAGCTTCAAAATAGGCAGAAATTGTATGAGACAGTATAAAATAAATAAATTTCCATTTTAAAAGAGTGGGAAATGTTTTCTGCACCATCTTTCACAGAAAATGCACGATTTCATCAGAAGACCAAGAATTGGAAAAACCTGTATATTGCATTAATCTCCTCCAAATTAAAAAGAGAAACTATTTTGGGCCTTCGACCAAAACATGAAATATTACATAGGAGTTTTTCTACAGCTATTCCTGCTGCAGATACTTTTGTATTAAATAATGATGAACAGGGTACCCTGGTGGGCTGGACCAAATTCTGCCACATGCACCAGGAAGGTCAGCTGCCCTTCCCAGGCAGATCCACTGCAAAGCAAATATGCTCCTATTTTATCTCTTAAAGGAAAATGTGGAATTTCACTTTGACATCACCTTCATGGAAGTTACTACCATACTACAGGACTGGTACCACAAAGTTAAGAAAAGATTTAAGCATTCAGCCACCAAAAGCAGAGCTGTTTGAGCCTCTGACAGAATCTCCATTTTCAGGGACAGACATCTACAATTACTCCCACCAGAGAGTTGGGCAGATATTTCTCACACAGTGCTGAGATGAAAAATATTAGTCAAGCCTTGAAAGCAAGTCATCTAAAATAAAGGAAGCTGTAAAGTTTTGAGAAAGATGGTAATAAATAGTTGTGAGAGATAACCAGTTCACAAAGTTCACTTGGGAATGTAAAAATACATCAAGTGCTCTTGAGTCAAAGTAGTTAGAATACAAAAACTACTAGTAGCCATTCTTGGTGTTATAATTGTCATACAACAAAAACCAAACCAAAAGAAAAGTCCAGCACATTCTGTCTTTGAAGGAGTAGAATAACGTTGGATTTCTGCCAGAATTCTAGACTTAAAAAATACCCCTTAAGGAACTGCAGAGCAGTAAAGGAAATTCTTTAGAAATAGAATTCCTGTCACTACTAAACTCTGGAGGTGACTGAAAAACAGCTGTCCCAAATAATGGGTTTTTATGCTTTGATGAGGCAAACAGTGATGTGGGCATAAAGTGCTATGACTAGCAAATAATGCTTCCTATATTACCAGGAAAGGGCTGAAGAAGTACTTAGACTTTGGGGATTTTTACAAACTAATGTTAAAGAAATCCTGTATCTTGATGGTAAGGTAGGAGACATGTCAGTAAAAGAGTTTCCTGGCCTGGAACCTTTTTTGAAAGAGGATTTTCCAAAGCTGAGTGGTTTTTAATTTTAAATTTCAAATGAAACTGTCATTTAGGAATGGCTTCACACTCTTTTCCATTTCCCTTTGAGGTGCCTGCATTTTGAATTATCACTGAATTCAACAAAAAAAGCAAGAGGCCTGGCAGTGGCACCATACCTTGTCTTAGGTATATCCTGAAAATATCCTCCATGGAATTCCCCCAAAACACATCTATGTGATCTCAGTGAGTTTAGCTCACTAGTTTTATGCAATGTATCTGCTAAAGGTAGACACAAAAGAACATTTAAAATAATTTTTAAATCAAGACAAGGAATCCTTGATAAGCTAAGGCTCCTGACTTGTTATTTAGCTGTTGGGCAGCCAAGTGCATAGTTCAGTCATACATAAAAGTCTTCAGTAAAGGCAGGAGAGGTTTTGATTTATAGAGACTTTTTTGAAGATCACTTCAAAGACATTTAGAGCAAGGGACCCAGTTCTAGAAAAAAAATCAGCTATAATCTTAAATTCACACCTGATCAGAAGCATATTTTAACTTAGAACTGAGCAGGTGCTTAACATGCCTGGACAAGTTGACGTCCTGATTAATGAGTGGTAAGAGGTAATGTTTTGCATTATATCTCCTCAAAAAGTTGCCAAACACCTTCCAGAAAGAAATAGAAATAGGATTCCAGAGAATGCAGCCTTCAAGTTACATTGTTAACACAATACCTCACAGGAGAATGACAAACATGCCACACCAATCTTCGAATCAAATGATATTTTTCATCTGCCATACTTACCTAATTTTAAGCCAAGCTATTAACATTACCCATGTAAAATATGCATTGAACAACTTTCAGATTCAGGGAATGCAGAGCCTACTCAGTTAAATTAAGTGCAACAGCAGCATTACATCTTTCACATGTACACCCTAAGAGGTCAAACTTTACTCCATCCCTCATCAGGGACTTATAACAACTTGGGGGATAAGGTTGAGTCTAAATATATGTTGAAAAAGGTCTGTAAACACAAATAGTGACAGAAATAATGGAGTAGATGTTATGTTTTTATGCCACTGTGTGTCTCACATTGAACATCTGTTCAGTGTTAACTTAAATGCATGGGAGGCAGAATGGCCTTGTCCTGAAGAACATATTTAGGACTCTCTATTTGTGCTGTTGTTTGGATGCAGGAAGTGTCACAGTCACAGTACAGTTAAAGAAACACTCACAGTTCAAGAACTGTTTTTTCCCTGCTCTTTCAGATCAACTTTATATTCTACTGACACCTGCACAGTGCTGAAACCTCACAGGATGAGGCTGACTGGAACACAGGCACAAGAAGGGATAAATTTGGGAGGAAGCAGTGCCAGAAAAGTACCAGGGATTGCTTTGTAGGATACCAGGAAGGAAACTGTGACTGATAATGAGAGAAACAGAAGATGCTGGGAATTAAGGCTGAGAGCTGGAGGTCATTGGATTGGAAAGTGACTGGCTCTGAATTCCAGTGTGTTCAGTGGAATGGTGGCGGAAGGTGCCAGAAGAAGATTTAACCAGGATTTGAGAAGAGAGCATTGGAACCTGTTTGACAAGAAGATAAAAGGGAGGCTGAGATTCATATAAGAATCTGCACTAATTTTGTGAGGCCTGGCTGAAGAGCATAGGATTTGGGATGAGGATTTGGACCAATATATCTAGGATTGAGGGGAGCAAGAAGAATAGAGGCCAAATAGAAGCCAACTGGGGAAAGGGAAGGCTGAATATTGAAAGATAAGGGAAGAAGGGAATAAATGGAGGGGGAAGGACTAATGCCATCTTTCCAATCCTAATCTCCCAAGGCTACAGTGAAGGCCAAGATTTCACCTGGACTCAGAATGCCTCCCTGCTGCACAAATGTTGGTGAAATTCTTCAGTGAAGCAAGAGGACAACAACTGCTATGGCCATCACCTCAGCAGTTAACTCAAATGGTGGAGATGCGGGTGGCAAACTGAAGGGATTTTTTTTATGCTAGGCTTCTCCCAAATGATAAAAAAGTTATTTTTGTTAACTAAGGCATCTGAAAGTGAGGCATGAAGGATCCTCTTCCAGGAGAATATGGGAGTAATTCAAAGGCAGAAAATATCAAATCAAAACATAATCATCTCCCTTTCTTCCTCCATGAGTGTATATTTTAACATTTTCCTTTGAAGGCACCTATTTTTTAATGTGCATGGAATAAATTTTGCACCAATAGTGAGTGGCCCTGCTCAGTAAATGAGACTATCACATGCAGAAACTCTGCTACATCTGGTTGCAGAAGCTATAAACTGTCTGGTGAACAAGGAAGGGAGAGGATGCTCTCAAAGTCAGAGCAGCTGAATGCTACCCTGGAGAAGTGGGTTTGGGTTCTGAGCCTGCTTCTACCACAGAGTTCCCAAATGATGGGAGGCAAGTCCCTTTGAGCAAACTTTCACAGGTGGTCACTTACTGTATGTTCCTCATTTTTGGGACTTCTGACTCGAGACCCCACCATCAGATTTGCAGAAATGCTGAGCAGGACCAGCTGCAAGTGTAGTCACAGAGTGCTGGCCTGACCCCACAAACTGCCCACAAATGCTGAACTCTCCAAAACAGGAGTTCTTGGGTATAACAGGTCAAATACACAAAATCAGTGGGTATTTTCCAATTTAATCTCATTGTGACATCATCCCTGTAAAGCAGGGATAAAAATTGCTTTCACATCACAATGCACTAATAAATGTCATAGTCCTTATGTAGCATTCACATGTTTTAATGGAGGAAGTATAAAAATACCTATAAAGAGTTTAACAATTCTCTCTTGAAAGAAGTATCTGACTATGTAGTGGATAAGGCTTGTGGATGCAGTCAGGATTGAAATCCCACAGGCTGATTAGTCACTAAGAGAGCACTGCCCATTTATGTACTGAATGAAAGAAAGAACCTTGTAGCAGAAACTGCTGGTTATTATGTCACAATAGTGCCACAACACAGAGCTGTACCAGCCAGCTTAATTTGGCCATGCTGTAATTAACGATTGTTGTAATTAACTTTTTGATTACTTTATTTGCAATCTTAATATCCTTCTGAAGAAGATTTCATGTGTGCAAAGACAGAAGGACTGGGGATTTTTACTATTCTGTTATTGTTAAATATAGTTTCACCTTTCTTTAAAAAAAAATAAAATCAGGGGCTTCACCAGAGGTGCTTTAAAAACAGCAATATTTTTTTCCCAAAATATTTTGAAGACTTTTGATTCTGACAGATGTATTCGTATACAACAACATTTTAAAAATTGTAATGAGCTAAAAATTCCTTTCTCTCAGTTCTCAGATATTCAATATTCATCTCTAAAAATGACTAATACAACAAAATCTCAGAATAATTAGAAGCAAAACACACATACAGCATGATCCAGAAAGCTGTAGGAAGGGGAATCTCTGTGAAAGTTTGGAGTTCAGACACAACAAATACATTGCTAGTGTCCCATTTGTGAAATGGTCCGGGCTGATCTTGCTTTGTGGAAACTCCAGCTGGTTATGGGATGCAGTTGGAGCTTGAAAGATGCCTGTGGCTAAGAAGCCAGAGAGTTGGTACATCTGCTCTCCATATTTCATGTTTTCATTCATTTTCAGCAGCCCCGTGCCTTCTAACACAAACATGACATAAAAATCTTGATATCTGTAGTGCAAGATCGAGCAATAATTTTATATACTGATGAGGAAAGAGAGAAATAAGGTCTTTCTCTTTTAATAAGCAAAATTAAAAGCAGAAAACCGAGATGTCTGTATTTCCCTCTGTGTTATCATTCCAGAGTCACCAGACAGTCTCTTACTCATTACTATTTACCTACAGTTAAATATTAGGCATCAGTGATAATAAATCCCACAAGTGGCCTCTCAGAGTTCTTTCTTTTGTTATCTCAGAACACAATGAATGATGAAAAAAACCCATTTGCTTGAGAAAATTTCATAGACCAGTAATAACTTGGAAACTCAAAGGCACCAAACGAAAGGAAAATAAGCCTGAAAAAACATCATCAGCTTTGATTAAAATAATCACTGTTGCAAGCATGGAATTCCCATGAGAATGCTAGGAAATTGTAAATCATAAATCTACTTTTAGAAGACTTATATGACTCAATGCAGTGCCTATTGCAAATCAGTTCCTCTTTTTTTAATAGACCTTGAAACTTACTAACATACAGTAGCACAATTCTGGCAGAACAAAAGCAGTGTTTCCATGTGCTACATTTCAGCAGAAATAATAATTTGAGAGTCTTTCAAAAGTGTTACACCAAAAATACACAGAATGTATTTTTATACAGAAATTATAAGGTACTACATAGGTAGATTGCCCTTGTGTGGCAAGAGGGTTAAAAAAAGGGCTAAAAGCAATTCAGCTGATAGCCATGCTTGCTCTGTGTCCATGTAGAACACTTGCCTTGCACAGATCAACCACAGATAATTCATATTAGCCAGACTATCTTGCTAGCTGGAACGGGTACCCAGGAAACAAAAAAAACCTCTCTCATGTGTCATCATTCAACAAAAATGACAAAAAATGCAGCAGACTACTCTGAAACGATGCTTTTTTCTACACCAGCAGTGAACTGTGTGTTACAAATCAAATTGGCTTTGGTCCTACTGGAAGTACTCTTCTGCAGAATGCCCTTTACCTGATGAATATCTCTGAATGTACTCCCATTTCACTGCTACACTTCCAGTTAAACTACACACTCTTGAGTATAATGTGCAAGAGAGGTCTCCTTTCAGCAAACCTCTGTTTGAATTGTGAATTTTAGGGAGATATTTAAGACAATATGAACACATTAGTTACACATCCCGTACATTGTTGAAAGAAGCTTTTGAAAGCACCTGATTGTTGCTGCTTTTGATGAAATCCTTTGTTCCTCCTGTTTATCCCCTGCCACCACAAGTAGCTGCTGCTGATCTCCAAATCAATACCCTGTGACATCCTGGGTGATGTGTCAGTGCACAAACATTTATGAATTTAGCTGATGAACACAGAGAAATGAACTCACAGAAGGAAAAGTCACAAGAGAACCTTGGAGAGTTTTCACTGCAGCAAGGAAGTTTCAATGAAAAGTAGGGACTAGCAGCTGGAAAATAAAGCTGGAAGTTTCTGATTTCTTGCAAAAGCAGTTTTAAGGGTTTTGTTTTTCAATATTTGCTTTCCCATATGCAGTTGACTGCCATCTTCAAAGGCTTTGGGCACAATGTCTGAGAAACACACCCGCTCCTTTTGAAATCTACTGTCTATCTTCTCCTATGGTGACAAAGATCTGGCTTTTTCCTTGGTGTGCTCAGACACTCCAGGTCTCAAACTTGTTACAAAGCCCTGAAGAGCTTCCTGAGGCTCAGGGTGTCTGTGGATTACACTGTGGATGTTTCTGAAACAGATACCTGAAAACTTACCTGCTTGTGATTATGAGTGACTAGAATTGAGGATCCCTTCAGTCTTGTGTTCCCCATCAGCTTGACCTTGTAAAAATAACAACCATCTAGCCATAATATTGCAAGGGTTTTTTGAGCCACTATGTGCAGACACAGTATTTTCATTCATAAGTATTGCCTGATGTCATGAACATATCTCTTCATAGAGCTGATAGAGGTAAGTCCTTACCAATGGAATTTCATAATTTGTCCAGCACAGGATGAAACACCACACAAAGAGGGCAACTTCTGTATTGTTGCTGATTTCAGTGCAGAATGAAATGTGACATCATTCAGTAACTGTCCTAGTCCCTGACAAGTTACTTTTTCTTTTTTACTCACCAGAAACTTTGAAAAAGTGATGAGTTTTGAACTGTTAGGTCTGCATGCATGATAAGCAAATTATTGTGACACAAAGATAAGTGGTTTGGTGGCAACTCCTACATTAAAGAAAATATAATTGCTGTTCACTATCTGTCAACAGGGAGGTCACTCCCATCTGAAAGTGGAATGCTTAAAGGAAGAATTAACAGACACATTGAGATTTAGTATGTTAGAACTGTAGATAATATAGATATTGGATAATGCAGTGGCAAATGCAGGAAAAACTCCTGTGAGAGCAGCAATAAGCTTCTGACTTTGGCCAATTTACTGCTCATTTGAGGGTCACTATAGTTTTAAAGGAGCTTCTTAGGGGGTTTCTGAAATGTTGAGAAAGCCAGTGTACAAGATTATGGCTATATGTGAATACATTACCTTTTTGAGGGTATGAAAAAGAACAAAACCATGAGGCTTACACAATAAACAGACATTTACACTGGCACCAAGTAATAAAATGTTCAACAGAATAAGACTAGAAGTGTGCCAGCGACACACAACAGCATTGTTAACTATATTGTAAATTTTCAGCCCCTTTTTTTTTTATTTTCACAAATAAGACCTTTTGAAGCTTACTTATGTAATGAACCAAACTATACACAATACAATTTTTTTTTGCATGCTATATTAGGCTGGTTTATTCTTATAAAACAGACAATTCACCCTAGATTCTGCCCAGACTATACTGTTTGCATGCAAAAATATATGTTTACATTTGTATCCTGAGGCAAGAGCAAAAAATGAGGATTTATCCTGTTTTTTACAGAGGCTGCTAGCTCCCTGGGACAGCCAACAGCCCCACAGTCTGGTGCTATTCACATACTGCAACAGAACCGAGTTTCCTGTTTCTTGCTTTCAAGTTATGGGTGCATGTGTTACCTGTTGGATGGTTGATTTTTAGGTTAACATGTCACTGGAGACTCTTGGGATCCAATAAGCACCATATGTTGTTAATTAGTACAGATTTCAGAAAGACTAGCTGTAAGTGAAGAAATTAGAGAAGCACACAGAAACAACAGGTTGTTGGGACTGATTCCAACTGTACAAGCCCAAAGACTGCATGGTCTTCAGATAAAACACTCAAAACATTTCTGAGCAAAGAACAAATCAAATGTGGAATCCCAACATAGCAACTCTTTGGGACAAAATTCTATTGATTTTGACCAAGGTGGATGGGACACCTATACTTAACCCAGAAAAGGAACCTGTATAAATTATATATGTTTGATAAACAACAAACACAAACCATTATAAACCAACCAGTTGCAGACAAAAGAATGGAAAGTTTAGCTGTGTTTAACCATGTTGTCAGACCATCACTGGGACAACAACAAACCCTCAATTGTGTGTTTAAATGTAGGTTGACAGGCAATTAAAAACACCTGCAAGCAAATATATCAAGAAGATATTCTGTCTTCTTCTGCCAATTTTCCTTACCTGATCTCCCATGACAGACAATGTAAAGCTACAAGTTTCACCATGCTAGCAGGGAAAAAGACTGAAACACTTGGATGGGTGGGAAGTGGAGGCACCATGCACCATAACAACAGTGGATGTTTTAAAGATGCATATGAAAATTCACAGGAAAATCATAAAATTACTACATCTTGAAAATTGATGCAAGTAAGATTAAGAAATGATGCCACAGTTCAAATTAACACAATTATCCATAAACTGTTCCTAAAAATAAAGATATTAGTCTGATGACTGACATCTGCTAATTTCTAAAGTAAAGTTTTCATAGCACAATAAAACAGATTTTAACAAAGGTGGCTCACTGAAATTGCAGTACCTGAAGTCCCACAATTATTAAAATTCCATGTGCTCTGAGTTCAGCAGCTGCTCAGAAGCTTTAGGAACTGCTTAGAGGGAGCTTATTTCAGGACCAATGTGCACAGCAGTCCTTACCTGTAGGCAGAACAGCTCATGTGCAATTATGCTACAATGACTTTAAAGGAAACAAACCTTACCTTTAATTTACAGTATTTGAGAGGTGAAGAGGAGCCACTTGCCCTAGGTGCCCTTCATGTCTAATGGCATTTAATTTTACAAATGAAAATTGACTTTTCTGTTAGCTGATAATTCTTCTTCTGAAGAAGAAAGTACAATTTTGCTTATATATAATTCATAGGTGGGGAAGTTCTATCAAATCAAAGGGGTACTTTTATTCTTCCTGAGGAACATGCCACAAAACAAACTACAAGAAACTTGTGTGAGAAAGAATAAGCTATGAATTATTTTGGGTATGAATTCAGGCATGGGAAGGTGCTGTAATTCAAAGGCATCTCTGCAAACCTTCTCTCTGCATCAATCATTGCTTGTTTTCATACTTTTACTTTTGTTCTCCATGAGAAAGAGATGGAATGATAGAGCCTCAAAATCTCACTCAGGAGTTCCTGCAAAGCAGGAACAGCCATGTGAACTTCCCTGTGAAACACACACCAACACTTAGGAATTAATTTGGTGTAAAGCTACCAGAAAACACCCCTTCAACCCTGATCTTACACTGCTCTTCCTTCTTGGTACTCCTTTCTGTATAATGTTGACATTGGTGTAGTCATTCATACCAATTTTATCATTAAAAAATGACCATACTTCTGCCAAATGAATGGGGTTTTTCAGATGCATGAGAAAAGAATGTGTGAAAGGGAGGTACAGTTGAAACAGCTACCTGGACAGCATAGTGATGTTGGGACAGATCTTTAAGATGTAAAAAGTTGGGAGCTGGTTTGATAGGATGGATTTTGGGTCAGAAAAAGTAAATGAATGCTGGGGAGAATGAGAGTTATCAGGCACAATGCTGCTTCACTGTTTTTTATGCTAAAGGGTTCCCTGAGTTTTGGTTCAGTCAAGACATTTCCTACTGATGGGGCAGTATACAGCTATCCAATAATTTGAGATCATTAGACACAAAACCAAAATTAGGAGCTTCCACCTATACTATCTTTCAGTGATGAAATAGCTGGATTTGTTCTGGACCAGATGACTTCCTATGGACTCTTTCCACCCCAACTGTTCTGTGATACTGCCAATCACTGCCAGTGGTGTGTGATCTCTCTCTTTGAAGTGCCTTACCACCAGGTGACCCTCAGTGACAAGAAAGGATGACAAAGACAGTGCAAGCTATGGAATCACTTCCATCTAACAAGTGACACTCCAGCCTCTCATGTTGTCTCCTAAACTGTGAAAAATGCCAATCACGTGTTTTTAAATTTTTTAAAGTTCAGTAGTAATAAAATGGTTATAAAAATAACAATATAATTTAAGTAATAAAAATTTGGACAATTAGGATTAGGGCAATATGAGACAATAAAAAAAAAAAAAAAAAAAAAGCAGTTATGGACATCCGGGTGCCTTTTTCTGGGCAAAATAAGCCCAAAAGAGGACCCACGTTAACAGAGGATTAACCCTTAAAAGAAATAGCCTGTTACATATTCATACATCTCATACATGATGCATAAATTCCATACAAATAAAGGATTCTGGTCAGTGTCAACTTCTTCCTCTTAATAGTAACAGTGTCCTCAGGGCTGAGCGAGGCAGGAAGAAGTTCATTTCTTCTGATAATAGAGCAATAAATTCTCTTTCTCTGAAAGATTTAGGTTTCCTGTGGCTGCTATCTCAGTGCAAGTCCTCTCTTTAAAAAAAGTATCTTACATAGCATAGTTTGTGTTTTATATTATAACCTAAAACTGTATTTTACACAATACTTGAGAAAATTAATACAGCATAGCTTTCTAACATAACACATATACTATTTGTTGTAAATGATTAAATTGGCAGCCAAATTTATAAAAAATATTTTATAAATTTATTAGATCAACAATTTTATAATATTCAACAAAAATAGAATATTATAAAATTGCCACGGCCAAGACAGCGTCAATCCCGGACTTTGACGCTGGGTGAACTTGGGACAGACCGACGTAGTGTCAGCGTCTCCCCAGAGTGTCACCCCAACTGCTCCAGGTAGCCAGCTTATATACAGTTTATTCTGCCTGGAGCAGAAATGACCTAAGATTTCTGTACGTTCCTACATATGTATAACGGGAACTATACAGATTCAGTCCAGTACAAAAGTCAGTCCATAGGTTTGGATGGCTGTCTGGGCTCCTCAAAATTGTCTTCCTTTCAGTTGTAGCCAGGACTGCTGCTTTTCAATGTAATCTTTCCCAGGTGTTGTTCGGTGAATGTTCTGGACATTCTTGGGAGATGGTTGCTGATCACCCAGGAAAGACTCATTCACTTGTTAATGGCCATGATTTTGTCTGGGAGAGTTCGGGAAATCTTTTGGAAATGACAAGCCCTGCTTCTGGCCATGGGGGTCAGATGCATGGCTGGATCTTTATAATTTTTATATAATTTCCAAAGCATGAATTATCTACATCATATATTACACTATTCATTTTAATATTTGTGAAAATCCAGTCATAAAACATGCATTTTTCACATAAACCTTTGCCGATGGCTTGTCACAGGCAAGCTACAGATAGACCTCTATGAACCTGTACCTGTATCCTGACTGAGTAGAGCTGTTTTTCCGTTCAGTGTGCTGGTCTAGGTTCTACTTTTTGTCACTTCCTTCCCGATCTCACAGGGCAAGCAGGAAGTAAGACGAGACAAGGGGAAAGGCAGAACAGAACAGGACTGGCAAAAGAAGGAAGGGGGCAGGACTTTTGTTCAATGAGAACCACCATCAGTGAGAGTCCCCGTGCCTTCCACTGCGAGTCTGACTGAAACGATGGCACTTTGCATCATTGCTCTGCCACCATTTAAAGCATGCTTCTGAGTGACTGTGATGCAGAACTAGGAGTGCGAAAATGACCCAGACAAAGGCACTTAATTAAAAGATGGGCACCCTTCTAAAGAGTTTGTGGGTTCCTAGAGGATGAGGACATTGCCTGGCCACTCCGGTGCCGTGGCTGCTGTGCAGGCAGAAGCAGTGGTGTACCATTGCTATGAGCACTGCAAGCAGGGCAGCTGTGTGTCCAGATGTGTGACCATGACCGAGCTTTTAATTTAGATATCGAAACGAAAGGAGTGCGAGAGCAGCCTTCACCATGTATCGTCAGAAAAGTGGCACAGGTAAGAAACCTTAAACTGAGATATTTTTGACGGCAGAATTCAGACACCAGCCTTCTCCCTGTAACTTAAGGCGGTGAAGCTCCATTCACCTGGCTGATGCTCCATTCATCCCTGCGCCTGTTTTTTACCCTACAGGAGATGTGTGACCTCCCAGCTGCCATCCCTTTTTGGTGACATGGGATTGAAAACGGCCAATACATCTTAAAAGTCAGGCAGAGAAGTGAGGCGAAGGGCCGTGCCCCGGTACCGCCGCCGGGTCACGCACAGCAAGCCACTCCCCGGCGGGGCAGAGCAGACTCCGGCCCGAGGCGGCCCCGCTCCCTCTCGGGCTCTTTCACTTTCGTTTCCGTTTCCGTCGCCTTCCCGGGCGGGGTTTCCCGGCTATGGCGCTGGCGATCCAGGCGCTGCGGGTGCTGTGCTCCAGCGGCGGCTGCCTGGAGCAGGGCGAGCTGCGGCGGCGGCTGCCGACCGGGCCCTCGGCCGAGCAGCTGGCGGCCGTGCTGCGGGACGCGCAGCGCTTCACGCTGGTGCGGCGGCCCGGCCGGGCGGCGGCGGCGGAGGCCGAGGTGGCCGTGGTGGTGGCCACCAGCCCTGTGCGGCTGTGCCCGGAGCATGTCACGGGCTGCCCGGGGCAGTGCGGGCAGCTGCACATCTGCAAGTACCACCTGAAGGGCTTCTGCCGCAACCAGCTGGCCAGGTGAGGGACGGGGGACGGCCGCCATCGCGGGGGGCTCGGTGTGCCCCTTCAGGGGAAGGAGCTCTCAGTAAAGGCCTTTCCGCGTCGGAAATGCTCATTGCCCGTCCGCTTTTATTTATTTGTGCGCGTGTTGTTGCAAAGGAGGCAGAGGCAGGCGGTGGTTTCACAGCTTTGGGTCGCAGCGCTTCCTCCCCTCCTCATCACCCTGGCGCTTTCCTGCCCGTGGGCAGGGCCGTGCCAGGGGAGAGCTGAGTGTCCGGGCAGGTCCCTGTGCTGCGGGACCTGGGCAAGGAGCTAAAGCTGTGTCCCCGCATGTCCCTGTGCTGCGGGACCCTGGGCAATGAGCTAGAGCTGTGTCCCCGCATGTCCCTGTGCTGCGGGACCCTGGGCAATGACCTAAAGCTGTGTCCCCGCATGTCCCTGTGCTGCGGGACCCTGGGCAATGAGCTAAAGCTGTGTCCCCGCATGTCCCTGTGCTGCGGGACCCTGGGCAATGACCTAAAGCTGTGTCCCCGCATGTCCCTGTGCTGCGGGACCCTGGGCAGTGTGCTAGAGCTGAGTGTCTCCGCATGTCCCTGTGCTGCGGGACCCCGGGCAATGAGCTAGAGCTGTGTCCCCGCATGTCCCTGTGCTGCGGGACTCTGGGCAATGTGCTAGAGCTGAGTGTGCCCTCAGGTCCCTGAGCTGCCGGACCGTGGTGGATGCACTCATCGGCTGAGAGGGGGGGTGATGCTCTGGAGCTTTGGTGGTTTTCTGGTTGTGAGCTGCAGGTCAAAAATGCGGATATTGTCAGAGTGCACTGAGGCTATAACGACTATGAATCAGAAGTAGCTTGGCAATTATCCTCAGAGTAATTATGTAATCTGGTTTGCAGATCACATAATGGCTTTATAGATGAGCAATGTGGATTTTTCTGAAGCTAGCTAATTTGGTGTGCTTTTCCAACTGTTCAGTGTAATGCCCATGGGGTGTCAAAATAATGCCAGTCATTTTGATGTTGGGTTTCTTGAGTTCTAGGAAGGGATGCAGGTTTGTTCACAGCTTCCACTCAGACCACAATCTCCGTGTTCTAAAGCAATATGGACTTGAGAATTTAAACCATGATGAACTTTGCCAGCTTCTGCTTCAAAATGACCCTTCCCTCTTACCAGAGGTGAGTAACAGCTTCTTAGTCTTGTGTTTCAGTGAGCATCACAACTAGGAAGAGGCTTGACAGAGAGGCAGAAATTGGGTGTCAATTTAGTTAGCTTAATGCAAATCTAAAAATAAATCTGCATCCTCTGTTCTCGCCTGTGGTGGGTTGATCCTAGCTGACAGCTTAGCTCTTGAACAGTCCCTCAGCCACTCCTCATTCCCCTGTCACAAGCAGAGGAGGTGAGCATTAACATGAAGAACTAAAGTTCTTCACAGTCAAAACCTGTGAATGGAGATAAAGACAGTGTAGAAAGGGGAGGAAAGCAGGGAGAAGTGTTGCAAAGACACTTCTGCTTCACCACCTCTAAGCAGATTGATGCCCAATAAGTCTGAGCAAGTGCTACCTTGTAAGAAGGACCCATCTCCCCTTTCTTTCACCTTCCCTCTGTCCCCTTCCCCACTTTTTTTTTTTTTTTTTTTTTTTAGAGAATGACATTATGTGGCATGGAATATCCCTTTGTCCAGTTTGGACTATTTCCTAGTTTTGGCTGGAATAGAGTTCATTTTCTTTCTAGTAGCTGGTACAATGCTGTGTTTTGCATTCAGCATTCAGGGTGAGAACAATGTTGATAACACTCATGTTTTAGTTTTTGCTGAGCAGTGCTTGCTCTAAGTCAAGGACTTTTCAGCTTTTCATACTGCCCTGCTCACAGGAGACTTGGAGTGCACACGAAGCTGGGAGTGAATGTAGGCAAGACAGCTGACCCAAACTGGACAAAAGGATACTCCATACCATATGACGTCATTCTGAACAGTGGAACAGGGGGAGGTGGCCCAGGGGTGGTGCCACACTGGTGGGGACTGGCTGGGCTTTGTTCAGTGAGTGGTGAGCAGTTGCATTGTGCCTGACTTGTTTTGTCTGTTCTTTTATCATCGTTATTATTTCCCTTTCCTTTTATGCCATATTAAACTGAGTTTATCTCAACCCGGGAGGGAGTGAGTGAGAGGCTGTGTGGTGTTTATCTGTTCTGGGTTCAGCTGGGATAGAGTTAATTTTCTTACTGGTATCATGAACAGGGCAGTGTTTTGGATTTAATATGAAAATCACGTTGGCAACCTGCTGAGTGCTTACCTTCAGTCAAGGCCTTTTCAGCTTCCCATGCTCTGCCAGTGAGGAGGGGCACAAGGGAGAGAGGGGGCATGGCCAGGACAGCTGACCCAAACAGACCAAAGGGATGTGTTATCAACACTGTTTTGGTCTCAAACCCAAAACATAGTGTGGTATGGTCTTCTATGTAGAAAGCTAACTCCATGCCAGCCAGATTCAGAACCTCTTATCATCAAGTTAGGGTCAAAAAAACTCCAAACCAAGAAAATTAAAGGGGTGTGATTTAGCACTAAATCCCATCTTGAGAATGTCTGTAAGAATGTTGTCTTTTGAAAGATCTTTTTAAACATTTTCAGGGCAAAGGAAAAGCTATCAAGTAATTGTTTGGAAAACAAAAAGAAAGAAGAAATGTTTTTTCAAAGGCAAATGTATGCACATTGTAGCCATAAAAAAACCTAAAAATCATGGCTTCAAACAATCTAAATGAGCACATTGTACTTTGGTGTTTAAATTCTTTTTTTCTTCTCCTTCCCAAGGTCTGCTTGCATTATAACAAAGGTGATGGACTTTATGGATCTTGTTCCTTTAAAACATCCTGCACCAAACTTCATGTTTGCCAGTACTTTTTGCGGGGTCAGTGCAGATTTGGCAGCAGCTGCAAACGGTCCCATGACTTATTAAATCCAGAATGCTTTGAGAAACTGGAGAGACAGGGGATGAGCTCAGACATTATTAAGAAACTACCTTCCACTTACAGAAACATGTATGACATAAAAAATGGCAGTAAAAACATGTATGACATAGAAGATGCCAAATCTTCGCCATGCAAAGGTAAATCAAATAATCTTTTGAATACATCAGAAGAGTCACAATAGTGAATTTAATATTTTCACTGGTGTCATTACGAAAACTGAATTTACATCTTGATTTGTGTTTTAGGAGGGACCTTGTACCTATGTCATTGACAGAGATCTTTGTCTTGACAAGTGAAGTCAGGAGAGGTTCCTGAGAAATAGAGTGCTGGTGTTTATTCTCAGACTTGAGGTTAAAAAAGTGTAATAGGACCTGGAAGTAGGGAGCTCTATAATTTTGGAGTTTTTTTAGGTAACATACGTAAAGGTAGAGACCTGTTTAAGAATAGGAGTGGTGGTTGTCTGATTATAAACTATTTAATTGTCTGATTATAAACTATTTAATTGTTTTTCTTTAATGTAGTGATTGTCTGACACAAGAATTCACAAACAGCACTATCCTAGTTATTTCTTGGAAGTGTAATATTTTGTTTGCACTCTTCTTTTGAAGTTCTTTAGAATTGTAAGTTAAGTATAGTTTAGCAGGGGAAAAAAAGGATAACAATGAAGAATTCAAGTGTGTGTGCTCATCTCTGCTATTCTGCCTGCAGTTCCTTCTTCCTTTCCTTAATGTGCTTTAATTTACAATAGTATCAGATTTTGAAACTTTGTATTTTATATCTGCCAGTGTGATCAGCTGTGTGGAATGCACATTTAACTCAAGTCCATCTGGAAGTATAAAGGCATTGGATTCTATTCTTGTTTTGTGGGGATAGCGAAAATCTGTATCTGAGGAATTCAGCAGTTACAGGGAAATCAAGTTCAGAAATGATGGATACAGGGAGGGAATTTTGAGTATACAAGTTTATCAAAGGCTTTCTTGTCTTTCTGGAGCTGAGTGTAGTTAGGTACTTACAGACATTGCCTTTAGGCTTCTTTCCTAGGGATAGGAGCACTTTTAAAAGGCATTGTTGATCTGATGTGTATTAATAGTTACAATTCCCCCCTCTAGATGGAAAACCCAGCACTAGACGGGATTCCTCAACTTCAAAGGAGGATGAATCAGAACAGATATGTTTACATCATTTGTACAGAAGCTGTGGCTTTAAAGGTAGGTTGGCTCAAGTATCAGTACAGACTGTGTCAAGTCCAGCCTGTTTTTCTGTTGTCTTAAAGAGGAAATAGTATACATCTTTCACAGAAAGGGGAAACTTTCCCTGAGTTTCTGCTTATGTTTAGTTAAATCTCACTGCTGCCTTGACTGCTGTAGAAAAGTGTTTGACCTGGCACACCAAACAAAGGAGATGTTTTGTTTTGCTCTGGAATCTGCTTGTGCTGAAGATTGGCTACTCCACCTGTGTTTACCTAAGGGATTGCTGAATGATAGGAGTCACATTTCCAAACAGGAAAGATATGAAAGATACTCTGAATTCTACATTTTTTCTTCTAGCATTCTTCTGTTTCATCTGTCTTAGCTGTCTCTCTTTGAAAATGTTCAATGGTGTCCATGAACAAGGCTGCTTTGCAGGTCTTTTTGTTGATTTTTTTGTCATCCTTTTTTTTCTTGATGTTCTTGACCTGTGTACTGAACACCTCCTCGTATGAAGGTGTGGTGCACTTTCTCCTTGACTTTCCCTGTAGTTAAGTTTCCTTTTGTTCTGCTGTGGAATTGGCCTGGGGTTTATGCACATGTACACTGGTGATGTCACCTTCACTCCCATTCCGGAGTGGCTGCCCACTGGCACTTTGAACTCTGAGTAACACTTGTGATACCTGGCTCACTGCTACCATTGCTCTTCTTTGTGGGCCCTGGATCTCTTGGAGAATTACTGAAGGGCAGAGGACTTTGAGACTAAAGTAATAATGTCTGTGTATTTATCAAAAGAGGGGAAAGGTGATGATTGTTAACTGGGTTGTGTTGGAAGGTGTGGGACCTAGACATGGTGTAAATAGTATGGAATAGGTGGACACATCCCTGCTTTCAGCTGGGACAGAGTTAATTTTCTTCCTAGAAGCCAGTACAGTGCTGTGTTTTGGATTTAGTATGAGAATAACATTGATAACACACTAATGTTATAGTTGCTAAGTAGTGCTTACCCAAAGTCAAGAAGTTTTCAGCTGCCCGTGTTTTGCCTGTGAGGAGGTGCACAAAAAGCTGGGAAGGAGCATGGCCAGGACAGCTGACCTGAACTTGTCAAAAGGCTATTCCATACCATCAGAACATCATGCTCAGTGTATAAACTGTGGGAGTTGGCTGGGAGGGGCTGATTGCTGCTTGGGAAGGGGCTGGGCATCCATCAGTGGGTGGTGAGCAATCGTCATGTGGATCACTTGTATTTCTTGGGCTTTATTCCTCTCTCAGTTTTTGTAAGCTTCCTTATAGATATACAAGAGTATATTTACATATGTATATATACTTACAGTTGCTATATTGTATTTTGTTTCAGTTACTAAACTGTTCTGATTTCAACCCACGGATTTTACCTTTTTCCTGTTTTCCCCATCTCACTGAATGAAATGGGAGTGAATGGCTGTGTTGTACTTAGTTACCATCTGAAGTTAAACACTGACAGTCCTCCTATCTTAAAACTAAGCACTGCTGTGCTTTGGATTTTTCCTCAGTAATACCACTTTGTGATTTATTGGTTAATCATAAATACAGTTTTTTTCTATTTATTAAATAATAGCCTTGTAGGCGTCTGTGATCATTTTTTTTCTCTGAAACTGAGAATGATCTGTGCAATTTTAATGTACAAAGAGAGTCTAGTACATACAGAAACTGAACTTCTACCTAAGCCCAAAAACTCAAGTGTTGCTTGCTTATGCTGAAAAATTTTGAACTATTGTTTGTAATGGTGCCATAGGTGAATGCTTTCCTATCACCTTTGAAATCATCAAAAGCTATCCTTCTGATGATTTCATCAGCTGGGTACACAGCCCTGAAACATTGGATTCTGTCATAGCCTGTCAAATTTATGCATCTACTTCTTCTTTTCTTTCTAAACTTTTACAGAAAAGTGTATCAGAACCCATTTTCACTTGCCATATAGATGGCAGTACTCTGAGGGTAATACCTGGAAGGACTTCACAAATATGGAAGAAATAGAAGATGCATATTGTGACCCAAAAAACGTCAGGTATAAACTCTCATAAAAATTTATAATGTTTATAGTTTGCTGTATTGTACCAGATCCTTAGTGGCTATAGTTGCTGCAATTCTAATGTAGTCATTGTATGAGTAGTTTTATTTGACATTCTTCTACTGACCTCACTTTGCATGAGATTTGCCCTTCCCTTCCCCTTTTCCCACAGTCCATATCATGGAACTGGCAGAATACCTGGAGAGGAAGAGATATATACTCTTGGGAGGAGAGCATGTGAAGAATATGGAAATACCTTTCAGAATTTGGAACTGGATATATAGCACAAAGAGAGTACTGGAAGGGGCTCTTCCCAGTATGCCACATCCCATAAGGAAAATTACCTGTTCCTCCCATGTTACAGGTTCTTCGAAGCCCTTCTTAAGTTATGTCAATGTTCTCTTTAGAATATAGCTGGTCAGCAAGAAGAAGAAGAAGGCAGTGCCTGTTTTCCACTGTCTGTTCATCTTATGTAACTCATTAATTTAGGAGTGGGTTATGATCATTCCCCATGAACCATGATCATTCCCCATAGAACCAATGTGGGACATAGTACTGTAATGCAAAATATGTACAAACAGGAAATATAGCTAGCATACAGAGTTGTGAAAAGTGCAAGGTGCAAAGCACACATTGTAGTGAAAAGTGCACCTTTGTGTTCTTCTTTTGGGTGAGATTGACTTAATTTGCAAATTTGTAGTGGGCTTCTGAATCTATGAGTAAAGCTTCATAAACAGTTCTGACTTTCTTCCCTCCTTTTGTTATAGATTTGACTGTGCTTTTACTGAAGGGTTCCTTTTCCCGTTCAGTATCTGTTTCCATGGCATGTGCTGTGGGTTGCAAAAAGTCAGACGTCTTTCTACAGCCTCCTCTGTGACCAAACCCCCTCACTTCATTCTTACAACAGAATGGATCTGGTACTGGAAAGATGAATATGGCACGTGGCAGGAGTATGGAAAACAAGTAAGTGTGGAGAAATGGAGAGACTCCTAACTCTGTGTGACAAGTGCAGAACTACTGAAAAGTGCACAGTGTTTATATCCTCCCCCTCTTTTGTCACCCTCTTCCTCTCACTTGTACTGTACAGATGGACATTAAAGGCCTAATGGGGTCTTTTCCCTGTGATTTTAATTGGTTCATGTAGGGGACTGATCACTGGTGACTCACAAATATTATCAAGAGATAACTATTCAGTCAGTCATGTCAGACAGGATCACAGTAATAATACATTTTTTCTATTGCTTCTGAGAAAAGCCTCCTTCTCTGAAGGTCCAGTAGTACTTTGTGTGGTCTAGTTGGTGAATGTGTCAGTCTAAATCAAGGATTTCTCATATGCTGATATATCCTGCAGCCACCATACATAAGGGAGTTGTTGGTTATTAGATTTGCTTGTCTGTAACAGACCAGGAGAAACTTTTTTTTCTCTCTATTTTTGGCATGATAGGATGATCTTCATGCAGCTGCTACTGTCTCCAGTGATGACCTGGAGAAAGCTTATTTGGCTGAAAGTTCTCCAAAGATGACCTTCAAAGCTGGAAGACATGAATATGAAATAAATTTTGTGTGTAGGTTGCATTTGCTTTGTTTTTCTGTTTTGTCCTTCCCTCACAGATATCTTGTGATTCTGAATTACCTTATTACAGGAGCTAGAAGAGAGAATTTTGGACTTTGAATTGCAATGCTTACAGAGTTTCTATCAAAGTTCTCAGGATAAGAGCTGTTCACAAAAGCAGAGTGGCATTCTATTCTTTCAGAGCTTTTATTTTTGAGGAGTTCTTGTGCTAGGTTTCAAAATGAATGCCAGAAAGTCCAAGTATGACACTGATGCTGGCACCAAGACAAATGGTGAGGAACTTCTAGAAGACTAGACAAGCCAGCTTCTGCTCTACTTTAATCACTGGTTTGCAGAAAAAATCCCCACCTTGTCCCCCACCTTGGACAAGGTGTAGGGTCCAGACAATCCTTAGCATTGCAAGATTTTTGCACATGTTTTCTTTTCATCCTGTCTGGAAAGGCTGAGAAAATACCTTGACTACGTCAAGATAGGGAGAAGTGTTTCCCAAGAGTTCAGGAAATATAAGCCACTTGTGATGGCACTGTCCTTTCTGAGCTCTTGCTTTTCCTGGCATCCTTTTCAAAAATTACATATAGCAGTGGTGAGAATCAGCCTGCCTGGACTGTCAGTTTGGTGTAGTTGACTTTGATCCAGCTTTTCGTTACTGTCTCATTCTGCATGAAAAAAAAGCCAAACACAAAAACCCCAAACCAAAAAACCAGAAAGGACACTATATCTGTTGTTTGTGATTTAATCAAAAGCAATGCTGGGAAAACTTGGCCAGCTTAGAAGTGAAAATTGCATAGTGAATCAATCCCTTTTCTAAGGTTTGGGCTTTTTTAGTAACTTGGGCAAATATATGCAGTGTAGATGTCTTTCAGAACTTAATTTCTAGGCTTGGTGGTGTCAAGAGATTTCTTTGTTTGTCTTCCTGTCTATCTCACTCTGAAGATGAGGCCTCCTTGTCCAGACTGGTACTGACTCCTCATTGTTAGTATGATGTCACAGTAGCTGCAGAGTTTCCAAGATCCAGAAGGAATGCCTCTAAAATTCAGTTTGCTGGGACTTGCTTCTCTTGGTGGCCAATAAAAATAAATGGTCTGTGATAGATGTTGGGTTGTGTTTATGGGGTTTGAAATCTACAACTAAATGTAGGAAAAAAGTATCTTGGTTGCAAAATGAGGAGGAGGAAGCCTTTTTGTCTATGTTTTTGACAAAACAACTTAGTGACAAATGTGGCTGCAGTGTGAAGGCTTTCAAAGACATCTTTGATTTTTCATGGGATTTTGTTTGGGTTTTTTTTTTCCAGCCATGATGCAGAAAAACCTTCGCTACAAAACAGAGAGGAAGATTTGCAGAAGACCTAAATTTGTCTCTCAGGCAGAGGTGGAAAAGACAAAAGCCAGGTAAACCACAGCTGCTCATTCTGAGGTGATGGGTTCAGTGCTTTGTGAATGCTGAATCCTCCATGGGTGCAAGTAGAGTGAAGAAGTAGCTGGTAAGGCAATTGTGAAAGACATGGAGAGGGAAAGGCACATACCTTTCCTTCAACCCCGTCTAGCCAGGGCAGTGTTGCAGCCTGGCCAGCAGTTTTCAATCAGCTCAGAAACCTCTGTGGTGAAGAAAATTTGGGCTTGGCCACAGGATGTGTGGAAAGGTAGGAAATAATTAAACATGTAGCAATGTATTTATGTGTACTAGTTCTTTCTGAGATGAGTAATTTTCAAAGCTAAATGCAAGTTCAGAAAAACTCTTTTGAGAGCAGCCAGACAATCTGAAAGGAAAGCAGTAGTTGTTACAGGTAGAGCAAAAGGTGGGAGACTGCAAGAGATAGAGTTGCATGGAACAGCCAGTTCTTGCACATTCCCTTGCAGCACACAGTCCTTGCTTAAACACAGAAAACAGCAGCTAAACACTTTAATTAAAATTGGGGTGTAAGTACAGAGGAGGGCTGTATCTATCCTGTTTCAGTCATACTGATGTGATACTGGATGCATTTGTAGTAGAGCTTTTATATATACATTCAACTTTACAAGAGCAATCCTAATGTGTTTAGTTTAGAGTATATATTTCTTTTTTTCTCATTTGGCATCTTGCTTTCTGACATAAGTCTTAACACGATGACTTGGATCAAATATTTTCATGTCCTGAACAGAAATGACAGTTTTGAAATATTGTTTAATATGTTCACTTGCCTATATTCTCCCTAAGTTTGACAAAAATGTTTAGTATAATATGTACATAAAATGTCATGTTTAGTTTTATTTTAATTGTCTATTTGTAATGTCTTATTATCTACAGGGGTGTTAAACATACAGAAGGGTTTAAGAACATTCCAGCTCACTGGGACAAATCTGCCCTGCCTGAACTGGGATTCAAGGTTTGGAGCTTTTTAGTTTTTTATTTCTGTCAGTTTTGTCATGTAAGGTTTGTTCATCACAAGTTCAGTGTTTCTTCTGGCTTTATAAATGACTGTTTCTATGTAGCATAATACAGAGGTATTGGTAAATTTAAACCTGATACCACACTGGGCAGACCTAGAGGTGAAACTAGACCCAAATTTAAATAAATGGTGGCAGTGAAGCTGTGGCAGCAGGGACTTTCACTGCTACTATTAATCCCTTGGCTTGGCAAATTTGCTATGTTTACAAGACTGGTACTGGTGTCCAAAATACACCATTTTGAAGTCCCAGCATGTGCTGAAAGCATCAGAGGTAAATGATGCCTCTGAACTTGAGAGCAGCCATTCCCTTAGCTGTAGGCTGTTGTATGCCTATGGTGAGCTGCTGAAACTGGGGCAGTTCACAGAATAGTTGGGCTTGGAAGGGGGGACCTCTGGAGATCACAGAAACCAACTCCCCTGCTAAAGCAGGTTCACCTAGAGGAGGTCACACAGGATTGTGTCCAGATAGGTTTTGAATATCTCCAGAGAGACTCCACAACCTCTCAGGGCAGCTTGTTCAGGATGGGATCTTTTATTATTAGGTTTACTATTATTTTATTCATTCCAGTGGAATAAACTTGTTTACTTTTGTAACACACCCAGTTAATGTATGTGTGGCATACCTTTTCTGACTTCCTGTCTGCTTCCACCAGCTCCTCTGTCAACTGTAGTAACTGTACCTACAGAAAAGGTATCTGATGTTCGAAAATCACTAACTTGCAAAATGCAAATTCTCAGCAACTTGTCACTAAGAAATAAGACTAACGTTGACATTTTTTATGTTCCTACGAAAATATGCAAGTAAGCTTTGCATGCTTTCAGAACTGTCATGTAAGGAAGTGATTTTTAGTAGTGTGACCATGTTTTTCCCTAAAATTGTTCAAATAAAGCCTCTCCAATTGACTTAGAAACACAACAGGCAGTGAGTGCAGTTTGTCTTCACTGGCTGTTGGGAGTATAAACTAAAAAGATCCTCTGGTTTTCTGCAACATAAATTCTCAATTCCTTATTTATGTGCTCATTTCTGCTATGCATTTAGATACTGTTTGATGCATGCAAATATGTCTTGACCCAGATACTAAGAGGGGTTGAGTGGCTGCACAAAACCATGCAAAAGTAACTTTTCAAACTTTTCCTTGCAGTTGATTGAGCTTGACTGTTCTTCTGAAGAATACAAGAAAGTCAAAGTGGACTTTCAGCGCACAATGCCCAAAGCAGCTATTAAAAAGATTTGTAGAGTTCAGAACCCATCCCTCTGGGAACTCTATCAATGGTAAGTATAAAACACTGCTCTGGTATGTATGCATGATGTTTGTTGTTTTTGCAGTTAGCTGTATGTGCTGTGCTAAAGATAGAACATGCATTCCTGAAATGCCTCTGCTGCCACTCTCCCACTAAAATGCCTACCTAGTATCAATATTTAGATAAAAAGGTATCAACAAACCCAAAGCTCAGTCAAGACACAGAGCTTAGAACAGTCAGATTCAGGGCTGTGTGGGAGGAATCCTTGCTCCTGACATCTGCCCAGCCTGTGTCCGTGACGGCTTCCTTCCAGTGAAACCTTGAAGCTGGTAATGAGTCACATGTAGAACAGTGTTTTGCAGCTGGTCAGAATTGAAACAGCCTTTAAAATTAAATGTAAAACTAATGGAGAGCAAGCCTTAATTGAAACTCTGTTTTCAGAGAAAAAAAATAACACTGAGATTCCTTCCTCTCTCTTCAAAGGCAGCGAAGGAAAGAAAACATTTGTAGTAAAGCATTTATGTATAATGTGAAAGCATGTTTGTATGCCCAAATTAGGCCTTACTGTAAAGTCTCTCAGAATATACTCTGTGTAAAATTGTTTCTGAGTAGCTGGAACCTGTGGGGACAGCCACTGTGGAACTGCAAAGATTCTGCTTCTCATTGCAGGCAGAAGGACCTAATGCAGAAGAGCAATGGTGGAAAGGCTGCAGATGAGCGATTTTTATTTCATGGGACCAGTAAAAAAGACATTGATGCCATCTGCCAGCAAAACTTTGACTGGAGAATCTGCGGCCTTCATGGGACAGTCTATGGCAAAGGTTGTTTTTCAGCTCTTTCAGTAATCCTAGACTTCCTAAAAAATTCTCAGTACTCACTGCAGAGGGGTAAAGTTTACAAGGTGGTACTTGGCCAGGCCTGGGCTTCTCTATGTCATGTATGTCACGATGTAGGCAACAGAGCTGAGTTTCACAAGGGTCATTTGGAGCTAAGGCACTCTAAAAGGCCTTGGCCTCTGCTCTCCTAAGTACTTGCAAGAAAAGACAGAAGAGGTCAGTTGTAGGGATGGTTTCTGCTAGACTCCAGGCTTACTGCTGTTCCAGTTTCTCTCAACTCCTACAGAAAAGCAGCCTGGATTCTTTTTTTTTTTTTTTTTTTTCCCAAGAATCTAAATGCCGTTCTGGTTACAGGTTTTTTGCCGTTTTAGCAGATTATATTCTTCTATATTGTCCTATGTACAGGAAATTACCAGCATATCAAGCTGAGACAGCTACACACCTTTCTGCTTGAATACTTTGTAACTCTCAGAAATGTTAGAGAATCACAGTGTATTTTGAGTATGGAAGGGACCCACAAAGATCATCAAGTCCAGCTGTGCTGATGAATATTAGTAGCTCTGCCAAGAGAGGAAATGTGATGAAAGTGAGGGAGGTGGACATCTAAGGTCAGGAGGAAACCCTTTACAAGATTATGATAACGTTTTAAACATTGGTTTTTAAATGTGTGCTGTAAAAATGAAAAAGTGCATAGTGATTGTTTCCACTAAGAGGGACATAGAGGACAAGTGAAAGCTTTGGAAAGGCTGTTCTTGAATTGCTTAATGGATTTGTTTATTAATTCATTTTCACACAGTATCACTTTGTTCCTGCCATTTTTGTGTCTTATAAACTCTGTCTTGGTGTCTCTTCTGCAGGAAGCTATTTTGCAAGGGATGCATCTTATTCTGACAACTACTGTGGGGCAGACTCAAACACCAAGACCATGTTTCTGGCACGAGTGCTGGTGGGGGAGTTCACTCTTGGTAGTTCTCATTATGTTCGGCCTCCCATGAAGGACAACCAAAAATTCTATGACAGTTGTGTGAATAACTCTTCAAACCCTTCTATCTTTGTCATCTTTGAGAAGCAGCAGATTTATCCAGAGTATCTTATAGAATATCAGGCATCAGCAAGATTTCTATAGCACCAAAACCTGTCATCCTTATGTTTAACTGGTTTAAACAGTTTTTAGTTTTGGCTTGAGAGAGAAAAATTGATTTTCAAGAAGCTGTGTGATCAGATAGGTTAGTGTTCAGAAACATTTTTTCTCTGTCTTTTCTGTGTAATAGAAAACAAGGCATAAAAAGACATAGAGGATGTTTTAGAATTCCTAAAATCCTGTTTCTGTATCCTATTTGTAGCAGCTTTCACATTACCCTACATTATGGGAGCCTTTCATGAATTTATTAGAAGAAATTGCCGATGGTTGTAGCATGAGGATTGGCCATGACTGCCAAGTTTAAACAGTTTTTAATTATTGTTTCAGGATAGATTTTTACACGTGCTCATTGGTCAGAGGTGCTATCCCTCTGCCTGTTTATCTTTTAACTCAAAAACTGGATAAAACATGTTTTTTTAGTAATCTGTCTCCTGTAACAGTAGACATTCAGGTGTTTGCAACTGTGATTGTACAATCTCTGTGCTCAACTCATTGCATAAATTCGTAGTAGCACTCTTCTTTTTTGTCCTTACTTAATCTGCACCAACAAAACCTCAAAAATTAAAACTTGCTTGTTGAAAAAGACCAGAGACTTATTTTCACTTGTTGAGTTTCTCATTTAAAACAATTACCAAAGATACAAGCATAACAGGGGTTGCTTGGTGCTGTGTGACTCAGATGACTTACTCTATCAAATAAATACTGTATTTCATGTCTGAGAATACAAGTTTTTCATTACTTTCACTGTGCCTACAAAGACAAGAGTGCTGGCAGGTGCTGTGGAGGAAGCAGAGGAGGCACACTGTTATTAATACCATGCTTAGGAAGGAAATATACTGCTTGTCCTGCTTGATTATCAGTACCTTGTTTCTGTGGATGAACTTTACGGTTCCCTTAGAGCTGCTGGGAAGAATGGTGAGTGACTGTCTCTCATTAGGTGTTGTGCTTCTTTGGGTACAGGAGATTCACAGATTTCTTGGCTAATCAAGTTGTTGCTGGACTTTCGAGAAAAACATGCTTACCTAGGAAGTTGTCTTCAGTCACAGAGCTGAAATCTTTTAAATTTGAAGATTAGGTTGAATATTTAATTATTCCTATCAGAAGAAGATGATAGTGTTGAGCAGCCAGCTTACATGTGTGCAATCAAAAAACTTAATCTCTCAAATATTTTTTTTAAGATTAAAGTTGCTGATGCATAGATAGATACTTTATAATAGGATTAATATGCTAAAGTTAGCTATACTGTGCTGCAGAAGCCTTAAGAAATACTTTCTATATGACCTAAAAAAGCTCATCTTCAGCTACATTCTGTATACTTCTTTTTAACCCATCTGGATGATGATTGACAGGTGTTCACTGGGTAACTCTTTATTACTTCAGCACTGTGAGCCAGGAGCTGGGCCATGATTAGCTGGAGTAAGGCTGTGCAGTCCCCTTTTTTGTAAATTGCAAATCTAGCAACATGATACCTAAAGGAAAACATCTCCTATTTGTGTTCAATCCCAGTGCAACACAGAATAGGGACAGGCAAATTGGCTGTATTATTTCTTTTGAAAGATTTGTAATAGAACATAAATGATAAATTTAATGTCAGCAAATGAGCTTGTCAGCAAACAGTACATTCATTGAGGAGGATAACAGTTATGGAGGAAAGATTTCGTGTCTGTGCAGAATCAGGTTTTTCTGCCAAAACCATGTTCATCTACATGTTACTGGCAAATGAGAATACTGGTTGTGTGAATTTCTTGCTCTGAATATAAGCAGAATTTCAGGTAAGAACTAGGATAGCTAAAGTCATGTTAATCTTCTGCCAGAAAATTGAAACAAACATTCTTTTTCAGGCAAAAAAGTTGAAATATTTTTATTGATATTTTTATTGTATTTTTAAAACCTCTAACTTGATTCTTTTATGTGTATGAGTGTAAGTAAAACAGAGAATAAAATGCCTGGTTGTTGTACTTTGTCGTCTGTTATTTTTCCATTATCACAGAAAAGAAACTGTAGGGGTAACATTCTTGTGTATGGTAAATAAACAGGTACTCAAACCAGTAAATTCCTTCTGATGGTTTTCTCTCTTTCAATATTGAAATCACAATATTTCAACACACTTGTGAGTTTAGAGGTTGTTGTTAAGCAGTAGGAGTCCCTCTACAGCTGTTTGGGTTTCATTTGGAAATGAGCAGATTAAAGAGGTGTTTGCATTGAATCCAAACTTTAGGCACAAAGTAACATTGATCCTCTCTTCTGAGGGAGGAGTATCTCTTATGGCTACTTAGGCAACTGAGCAGGAAGAGTGCAGTAATCTGTCACTCACTCCCACACCATGTGAGGAGAAAGATAAGCTGTGAAGGTTGTTTCTTTTTTTGGTACCGGGTCCATCCTGGCAAGACAGACGGCACAGCCAGCAGAAGTCAAACAGCTTTGCCGTGCTGGCAGTGGGGTGTGGAGCACGGGGGTTTATGACCCCTGATCCTCCACCTGCTGTGCTGGAGAGGGGCCTGGCAGCCAGCCAAAGGCAGTTCACTGCACCCTTTAATGAGGGGTACATGGAGCTAGGTTTGTCTTGATTTTCTGACTGGATTTTATGATATGTGGGTGCCAAAATCCTGTCTAAGTGTTGGCAGCGAGGGAGTGGCAGTATCCGGTTTGGATACCTGCAGGCTGGCAGAGTAGGGACTGGTGGGTGAGAGGAACTTGGGTAGATGGGAGATACCAGGTAGTGTGGTGTGCTCATTGCTGCTGGGCTTGGAGAATGAGATTTGCTTCTAGGAACCAGTGCCCAGGGCTGCCTTAGGGCCAAAGGGCAAAAGGAATTGCAGAAATGCTGCTTAACTTAGAGTACATCCAGCAGAAGATCTGGGTGGAATGGCTGTTACATGGGCAGCATAACTGCTGCTTCCCTCTTTGTCCAAGGCATAGACTTCATGGCCTATATAGCTCCATTGCACTTCTTGCTCCAGGCCCATCACAATTTCATCTCTGCATGCAGAAATCCTAGCAACTCAGGGAATACTCCCTCCTTGTAAGTAGCCACAGCCCCCTGCAGTGCAGGGAGAAAAACATCTTAGAAACATGAGATTTTTCAAGGTCAGAAGAAAGTGAGTGGGGTCAGTATAAACCAAGTAGTGACAGTTTATAAATCAGCTTGAAATGCTTTTACCCTGGTTTCTGCTGGAAACACCTGGTATCAGGTGAAGCCATGTCCAGGGTGATTAACAAAGGGAAATGAGGAGGTGATCATTGCCAGTAGTATCTCACAGAGAGAGGCAATTCTGCAGTTTAATTCCAGGTAAGACTAGAAAGTTCCAATTTACAATCCATGAAGCATAATAATTTCTGCCGCCCAACTGTTTTTCTAGGAATACTATTTTTAAAGTATAAAACTGTAAAGCTTTTTTTCTATCAGCAGCTTCATTAAAAACACCATTTCATACTGACAGCTTTCTGTCATCATTACAAAGACCAGACGACATATTTAATAGAAGCTTTCCTTTACCAAGCAGCCTTTGCTTCGTATCAGCTGTCAGGGAATGACTAAAACCCTTTGTAACACAGACGTGCCCGATTTTAAACAAACTCACAGCTCAGCAATGCAAGACAACACGCTTGCTGTTTCTGAGGAAAGGAATTTTAAACCAGCTTCCTTGTTCCTCCCTAGACTCAACTGCTGCTGACTGAAGCATGTTGTACCAGAATGCTAAATAGTTACCATTACTTATTGATATAAAGCTATTATAAAGATATGTTTTGCTATTGCAATTATAAACATAGTGCTGGGGGTGGGGTATTTGTTGTTACTCTTTTGCTTTTGTTCTGGAGGGGTTTTTGGTAGCTTTATTTTTGTGGTTTGTTTTTTGGAGGGTTTTTTTTTTTTAATATTTCTAAAACCAGCCCTGCTCAAGATCAGTTTGGGACCATGTAAACTAGGTGCTCAAACACACCATGATTACAGTGATATTAGCAGTTTCTGGTTTGGATAGCTGCTGGCAATCTAGGGCCTTGTGTTCCTGGAAGTGTGTGCTTCCAGAGGCCCAGTGATCCCTGCCACAGCTCTGTGGGTGTGTTGCTGAGCTCACACAGCCAGGGTGAGTGAGGTCCAGCACCACTGAGTGTCCTGGTGCAGTGTCTGCAGTGTCTGGTGACTGCATCACCAACCATTAATGAGAAGGAACAAATGGCTTGGGGCTCTTCCTGGATTGCTGAAAAGTTGGCAGGCTTTTTCCTGTCTTCTCCAGCTGTCTCAGCCTGCATGTAGAACAAGGGTTGATGCACTTCCAGAAAGCTGACCTCAAATGCAAAAATAATTTCTCTGTTCCACAGTGCAACAAACTGACAGGTGAAAACACATAGCACTTCCTAACCAGAAACCTGCAGAACGGTTGAAAGACACTTAGCACAGCCTCAAGTGAGTTTGCTTGAACACATACTGTCCCATGTTCAACGGGGATGCAGCTGAGAAAGACTTGGCTCATTTTCTAAGCCTGTAAAATGTGATGCACACCAGCAGCCACTTCAGGATTTTTTTTTCTTCCTGTGGCATCAATATTTGAAATTGTGTTGGTGGAGAGGCACCTCAATGCATCCCAGTCATACCAGTCTGATGCCAGTGCCAGCAAGAGATACATAGAGCCTGGAGAGGCCTCATAGTTCAGCAGGAGAGCACCTGAAGAGCACCAAAAGAAATTCCAGCCACTCCAGCCCAACTTGAATGCCTCTCTGCAAGTATATGCAGCATGCAGAATAAAAAATGAGGTTAGAGATGTGCACTCCTGCAGGTCTGTGATCTCACTGGCCTCACACTGTGAGCCACACTGTGGCTCCTGTGATTGGAGTGCTGGAAAGGAAATATACAGGCTTTTGAGGAGGACAGAGGAGATGAGAAGAGGGCGTCACCCTCTGCCAATGACCAGGTGTAGTGCATGGAGCTCCACCTGGGGATGGATGAGGAGCTGACTGAGACCTTACAGGTCAGGATTAAAGAAAAGGACAAGGCACCAAATAAACTTGCTAAAATTCAAATATCCCTGCCTCCAAGATCAGGAGTCATGCATCCCAACAAAGAGGAAGTGAGGCAAAAATACCAGGACACTTTAATGGATGAGTAAGGAGCAAACAAGAAGTCTACAGAAGATGGAAGCAAGGCCAGGCAGCTTGGGGGGAATATAGAGAAATTGTCTAAGCAGTCAGGGATCAGGTTAGGAAAGCTAAAGCAAGTCCTGATAGAAATAAATCTGGTCAGGGATGTCAAGGGTAACCAAAAAAGCTTCATGGGACTAGGTAAAATGTGGGCCCTTTCTAGAAAGAAACAGGAGCTCTGGTTACCCAGAACAAGAAGAAGGCTGAGGTACTCCATGCCTTCTGCCTCAGTCTTCACTGCTAAGTTCTCACCCACACCAGCCAAGTTGTAGAGGCAGAGGACTGGGAAGAAGAATTTATACAAAATTAAGAAAGTAAGAAAGGGTAGGAAAGGGAAAAGCTTTATTTAGGCTTGGCTTATTTTGTCAAAAATGAAGCACACAACAAATTTCTGATTCATGTAAGGAATTAAAACAAGCCTTTGACAGATGACTTCAGATGGAATAAACTTCCTGCTCATTCTGGTAGGTGGGAAATTTTTAGGCAAGGCCCATCCAGCTTTTTGTCAACTGTGTATGTAAGCTACATAGAAAATCAGCCTCCAGCACACTATTCTTCTAGGAGGGAAAAATATATGCATAATGTGTAGAAACTAAGATAAATACAGCATGTTGCTTTTCAAATAAATAACAATCACTCCATCAGCAATTCATATAATCAGTGTATCTGTAACAGGGCATTTCTGTTTAGCATGCCAGAAATGCTCCATGGAAAAAGAAACAATTCCAAGACTTCCCCAGTCAGTACTTCACCACTGCTGCCTATACAGATCTGTTAAAAAAAAAATACATGAAAGAGGAAGAGACAGTCTTTGAGGAACAAGATCCAGTAATTTGATCAGTGTTCAGGCAGCATGTGGGAAGAAGGCAGCAAAAGATGCTTGCTGGAGAGAAACTCAGGGACCTAGCCAGGCATCAGTGAGCAGATGGCTCCATCCTTGCAGTGAAGCTGAGCAGTCTCTTCCTCCTGCTGCTGCAACACTTCTCTGTGCACATCACCAAGAAAGATGCTGTACCTAAGGAACCCTCAAGCAGACTCTGTCAAGCAGACAGAAAGTCAAGACTTGCAAACAACCAAAGGTACATCCTTATTTTTATAGTGCCACAAGTATACAAATTTTTTAAAGAAAAAATATAAGACTAAATGAATTTTTAAAAAGGGTCTTGGGACTGCACCAATCTCTTCTCACAGTTCTGTTGTTGTGGAACCCCAGCCAGCAGCTCAGCCCCTCAGAGCTGCTCATTCACATCCCCATAGTGGGATGAGGGAAATAATTTTAAGAATGAGAAAACTCATGGATTGAAATAAAGACAGTTTAATAGGTAAAGCAAAAGCCACACACCAAACAAGGAACTCATTCACCATTTCCTATGTGCAGGCAGGTGTTCCACCACCCCAGGAAGCAGAGTTCCAGCAGGCATAATATTGACTTGGGAAGGCAAATGGCATCACTTTGAAAGTCATCCCCCTTCCTTTTCCTCCCCCCAGTTTTATGTGCTGAGCATGGTGCCATAAGGAATGGAATGTCCCTGTGTTCAGTGGGGGTAAGCTGGCCCACTTGGGCCCCATTCCATCTTCTTGTGCAACACTAGCTGTGTGGCAGGTGAGGCCTTGTAGAAGTGTAGGACAGAAGGAATGTGAGGAGTAGAAGCTGTGGTTGTTTTGGCTGGGAAGATGCATGTGCACAGTCACACTGTTTGAGCAGATCCATGGGGCTGCTGCAGCTGGCAATCAGATTCCTTCCTGAGGGGGTGAGGCACTTGGGACATGGCCTGCTCCAGTGCCACAGGAGTCAAGAGAGCTGCTGGGTCTGATGATCCTGGATCCCACTCCTTTGCCACCAGCTCTAGTGCACGCATGCTGTTGATTTCCTTGATTCAAGGAGCTAGACAGGGGTGTCTAGCTAGACAGCTAGACAGCAGCTGGACATTGCCAACTGCAATGTGTGGAAAGGAAAAGGCCTCCCCATGAAGAAGATGTGGTACCACAACCTTCTGATTACCTTTAAATTTCCTCAAGTCCTCCTGCTTGCTTTAAATTCGTATCTTCTTTGTCTCCACCTTTCCAACAGCAGTTCAGCAGCCAGAAAAATGGCTGTCACCTCATTTCTTTGGTCGTAGCTGCTGAAACTTTACTGGTTCATTCTACTTCTGTCATGTCCATGGAATGTGCCAAGTGCAAATTGTTAATCTAAGTGTATTTAAAATCACTTCAAAGCATGGAGGAGGTGCAACTTCTCTGGCTTTACAGACACAGGTAAAGATTCAGCATTGAACAGGGGCCTCAGCTTTGATTGTTAGTAGAGTTCATAAAAAAATCCAATGCACTGCATCCTAGGTCTTCTGCTGTAACTGTGGTGCCTTTGGGGCTTTCTCTAGGGACTCACAAGTTCATGAGAAGGATGTGTCATACAATGAATTGAAATTAAAATGTACTGTAAATTGTGGAAACTGAGCATGAGAAAAGCATTCTCACAGATAAGTGAAAAGAAGTGTGATGAAGAAAAGCAAATGAAAGTGGATTGCTTCTTTATAGATACTATTCACAGCAATTTGAAAACATCCAAAAAAGACTGTGGAGCCCATTTTAAAAAGTGACTGGAGGCTGTCCCACAGGAGAGCAGTGAGGAAGCACCTATTGACCATCACTGGGACTTAGGCTCCTACCTGCCCCTGGAGTTTTGAAAAATAATTATACCCAGTGGCTCACTAACAAGGGGCCTCATTCCAGAAAGCTTCAGGATGTACATTCCCTTTTAGCGAGATTCCAGCATGATGTAGACTCCATTTTTTGGTCCAAGTGTGGCTTTTGATTTGAGCTGCAAAGGAATCTGAAATAGAAAAGAGCATCTTATGTGCAGTTGTATGTGTTTGTTTATGTGTGTATGACACCCCCACATACAGACAGACATTTTTGCTGGAGGACCAGTTCATACCAGGATCACTGTGGAAGCTGTAAAGTACTTGTTTTACAGTCAGCTGTGGTGGTATAATATTAAATAGAATTTACAGCCAGAGGCTGAGGCAGTGGTTACCCAGGAATGCTGTAGATCTGAACAGAAAGAAATTAACTCTATAAACTCTAGAGCTGGGCGCAATGTCCATAGCAAGAGGCATATACTAAAGTGCTAAGATGCTGTGAAAAATGTACACACATTCTCACCCTCTATGAATTATGACATTTTGCCTGTGGTCTTGCCATACTGCTCTCCACTAAGGCAGGGCTGTGTATCAGTCCTTTTGTTGGAAAAATTATATATCTGAAATCACATTTTGCTTAATACACACAGCCCATTCCTGGTCTCTCCTTATTATGGAAGTGTCTCTAGCAGTTTTCTCAAATGAAGAGAAGTCACGAAGGCAAACCAGTTGTTCTGCCTAAGACACACTGTCAACACCCTCAAGTTAACAAGCGTGATCTTTAAGCCTCTGCATGTACAAACCTCAGTCTCTGGGCTAGTCTTGAATTTAAACTTCTGCAGAATCCTCAGCAGAGTCATTTTTGTCTCCAACAAACCCATTTTCATGCCAAGGCAGCCACGGGGTCCTGCTCCAAAGGGCAGGTATGCAAAGGGATGTTGTTCCTTCTTGGCCTCCTCTGTAAACCTAGAAGGTGCAGAGATGGAAACCAGTTCAAGAAATGCTTTTTGCTCGAGTCCATGTTTTTAATTTAAATCTCAAAAGCTGGTTATTCAATTCATGGTAATGGGCAGATCATGTGCACTATTGATAGATTATGTCCTGACATCCTAAGCAAAAAGATAATTGACTTCTGGCCATCAGCCTTTGTCAGCTGGTGACTTCAGGAGAGGACATGGAGACATGAGTTTTACTTCCGATCTATCTTTAATGAAAATCTCTCATCTCTTTGGATTCAGTTTCCAAGAACTTAAGACTGTTAAGGTCCAGAGAACTCATTCAGGCTAGAAAGAGATGAGAGGCAATACAGGCTAATTGGAGCTTTGGAAAAAAAATATTGTGTATTTCCCCTAATTCCATCCCCATGCTTTGAAAACCTAAATAAGATTTTGAGCCACTACTCCAAAAAGTACTGTAGAGGTCCCTAATTTGAGACTGAAGGACCATTAATTCGTGTACTAAGCACTGTTGCATAATCAGATAATTCTTGCCTTGCTCACCCCCATATATCATCATGGTAAATTTAAAATCTTCCTTGTTTTACTCCTACTACCAATTTCAAAATGAAATACTGGGGAGGGGTGGGGGAAGACTGCAGCTGAATTATTTTATTTTTTTGTTATGGTCTTATTTTATAATTCTTGCTAACATTACCAGCTATTCAATCTGAGCAGTGGATAATTGCCCGGGGAAGGTTCAAAAGGGAATTAATCTCAGATCCATACCAAACAGCATTGTGTGAATCAAGGGCACTGCAGCCCCTACTAAGCATTTTACCCTTTCATACTACTGTTAAAGTGGGGAAAGAAACAATTAAGAAAGCATTTCTAGATAAGCATTGCTAAAAATACCCACCCAAGACTTCCAGTTGCTATTAAGATTTCTCTCCAGCAAAATCTCTGGGCTTCTCTAACCCTGGCATTGCTCTTCTTTGTGGCCAGAAGATTCTAATGGAGCATATGCCTAGATTTGTTCCAGAAGGAGCCTTAGGCAAATCCATCTACACCACACATGTGTTGTCTTACTGGCAAAGATGGTTCTGGGCTGCCAGCCTCACACCCAGCTGTTTACGGAACAGGCACTTCTTTTCTTAGTAAACTTCTGAATGTAGTGGTAGCTTAAAATTCATCTGCCCACTAAAGAGTTTAAAATATAGCTGCCCACAAAACTAAATTGTGCTTCCACACAGCACCACATCAGCTGAAACTCTCCCTGTAAGCTCAGCCCAACACGTGTAACACAGGGCAGGTACAAAACCACAGCTTGAGAAGGTTCCCCCTGCCCTCTGAAGATATAAATGCTCCATGTGAAACCTTCTTGCCAAGCAGGAATCAAGGATCCTAACTTACAACAGGGAGCAAATTCCCAGTGGGAGATGGGGTAGGTTCCCCACTCACAGAGTACTCACACTGTTATGTTTCAAGTGAAAAGAGGGCTCTTAACCAGCAAGGAGCTGGCTGAGTTTCCCAGGCACATCCAAGGCAGTGAATATACTGTCCCACTTCAGAATTTCAGCACCCAGAAACAACATTATCCACAGTATCTGATTTGGAAACAGGTCTGAAAACCTCTGCCCCAGTTCAACCTTGATCAAACCTTGCACCTTCTGTGGAATACACCACTATCATCACCTGTCTGATTTAGTGGAAATAACATCTTTTTATGGTCTAAATAAAACTGTGCTCCTCTTGGTGGAAATGCTGTTTTGGATGAATAGTTGGTGACTGTGGCTGTGAAAGAGCAGCAGGATCTGGTGCCTGCACTGGACAGGCTGGAGTTCTGTGCCCACAGGCCCAAGTAAGGACCTCAACCAAAGGGTGAAAAGCATTACTCCACATACCTCTCAGGAATGAACTTCTCAGGTTCTGGCCAGAACTCAGGGTTGTGGTGAAGGTGTCCAACTGCAATTTCAATGACAGCTCCAGCTGGAATATGCTGCCCCAGCACTACAGTGTCTTTAGCTGCTTCCCTAGTGAATCTGCAACAACATCATGCATCCCAGATGATTAATAAAGGTTAAAAACACAGCAGGAGAGATCTATAAAAGTATCTGCCTTCATCTGAGCAAACAATTTCTGGGGTAACACTTTCTCATTGATAAATACAACTGTTGCTGATGCCAGTGTCTTCTCAGGTTACAGTCATCTCCACTTAGACATCCATAGCTCCAGCCCAGGTACTTGACTTTTGGCCTTTTCACAGGAAAGCATTTCTGATTGTTTACTGTTTTCAAAAGCATTAACTGCTAAATTGCTATTTTATTGCAATTTTATTGCTGAAGTTGAGTTTAGACTCATTTTTTAAATGAAAATTACTGATAAATGTGTCAGTCATCTCTAATAACAGGTACAAAGAGTGTGCTGGTTTGCCTCCAGGAATAAAAGCATAGTAAATATAGCTTTGAGTTTGTTTATTTGAGAAGCTCCCCCCTGTTGGTACACGACCTGAAACTTAGCAAGGGATTATTAGTTATATTAGTTGCAATATTACATTAGTTGTAATATTAGAGCTGAGTGTTCTGCTGCTGCTGCCACTCTGGAAACACAACTAATTCACAAGCCTTGGAAAAGCACATTTCACATATATTCATCAAAGACAGGCATGATGTTAACAACAAAACTCTGCTGTTTTTTCCCTCCCTGTGGTGATAGGTGACAGAGGTGTCCTTAGGAACTACATCACGACAAGACTGAGAAAAGCCACCTGCCAAAGCCCAGCTTGTGTCTTACAAAAGATTGTGTGTGGGTGTGCATGTTCTGATCCAGATCTTTTGGTGCTTGGGTGGTCACTACAGATCCCAAATCAGCCCAGACCCAGGTGGGTGCCCTGCTGTCTCAGTCTGGGAACAATTCCCTCACACCATCTGCAAGCATGGGGGAGAGGCAATGTGCAGGATCTTCCTTTGCTGCTTCCCACACTCTGCTAAAAAGTTGAACAAAGATTTCAGCTTCAGGGCTGTCAGTCTGGTATCATTACAGAAACACATTCTTTCCTTGCTGTCACCCATCATCATCCTATCTCATAGACAAATAAATAAAAGAGGCTCCAAACCTGGGACAAAACACTGGCATAGAAAACAAAAAAGAAAAAAAAAGAAAGCATTGACAAGCTTCTCATCCTTCTCATTCTTACATGAACTTGGTGATAATGGAAACATGAGTTCTGGGGGAGAAAGTTCTCTGGATAGTAAGTTCATTAAAAAAAAAAATGAAACCAACTCATTTCATAACAAACTTGGCTGCTACTGATTTTTCACTTAACTCAGCATAATCCTTGTCACAGGCAATTAACATCTTTCAGCAGCCCTGGGCTGTCCTAACCATTCCACATCCATCAGAGTCAAAGCCAGATCAACAAACAGCCCTGACAACACCAAATAAAACTTCTGAAGAACTTTGTTGTATTCTTGTTCTGTCTCCTATCTGACAAACATGGATTGTTTCCCAGTGATAGAGCCCAAACTCAAAGACCCCTGTCACTTTAACCAGCAAAACAGTTTCCACTTGTACCCCAAGTATTACACAGTAAAACCCCATTATCTCATCCAGGAGCAGATATCTGATATTAACTCTCTGAACAATCCTGCAGATGCCCACGAAAAAAAATTTTGACTTCCAATCTTAGTGAACATATAGAAGAAAATATGATTTTAAGCTTTGTTTTAAGGTGCTTGCAGTCATGGGTTAAATTTTTCAAAAGCTCTCACAGCAAGCTCAGCTTTGGCTTCTTTCCAGTCATCTGAATTTTTCCCTGAGCTTCTTAAGAAGCATTGCAACTGGCTGATCTCTTTGAAAAAACTGTATTTCTTAATATTTGTACTAATGCTTGTGATAACTTGGAGCTTTAACAATCAAACAGCTTTCTAATTTCTTTTTTCCCTTGTTCTCAGTTCATCAATATAGTAGAATAAGTTATGTGTGACTTGGGACAAAGCTCTCAAAAGTTGATGGATGCTACCATTAGATTAGCTCTATTAGTATAAGACAGTGCTAAGTGTAAATGGGCCAAAGTTAAACACACATGTAAAATACAGCTTTCAGTCTGTGCAACCCTTCCACAGATCAGGGCTGAAATGACCAACAGGCCCTGATGGGGATGGGTTTTGGTGCACATCCCCAAAGCTTGAGGCACATGGAAACAGCAGCCTCTGGCTTTCTCTGGCCAGACCTGCTCCAAAATGGCTCCATCCTCTACCCTTGGAGGATGTGAGGAATGGTGAGGAAGCAGCCTTGGCCAATTCACTGTAAAAATGTGCTTTAGAAATACCAGAATTATCCAGCTTTCCTTCAACAGGCTGCATTATATCTTTCAAATGCACAAAACAGTATTGATGTTGGCACAGAGACTGAGAGACCATTGGTCTTCCAACAGCAGATTTCCATTTTATAGAGCCAGGGAGCAATCCTGTGTAATTAGAAAGGGGGGGGGGGAAGATACCTGAATGCAGGTGGGTACATGCGCAACGTCTCTGCAATCACCATATCCAGATAAGGGAGTTCTTGTACATTTTGGTAATCAGGGACCATCTGAAAGGGCAGGACAAAAGGAACTATTACATTTTCTCACATGTAAGTGCCAAACTCATCCCAGATTAGCTTTTAAATCATCTATTTTTTACTGGGCATCTTTCCTGTAGAAGAACTCGATGTCTCATCTAAAACAGTAAATGATAAAATTATACAAAAATGTGGGCAGTAATTAAATGTGTGTGTAACATTCCTTTCATCATCAAAACGCTTTGGTGCACAGCCCAGCTGAAGGTATAATAATAAATCAACTTGCTAGGAAGCATTAAAAGCAGGTCATTACACAGAGCATCCATAGCTGTAACAGAGTTATTGTTTTACACATGTACCAAAATCTGCACAGGACCCTTGTTTCTTCCCAAGGGCAGGAGGCTCACACTTTGTTCACAAGAACAGCAAGTCCTTCAGTTACTCTTGTTAATGTTGGAACAACCCCTCTGCATGTCCCCAGCTACAGAAATAAAGCAGAGAGCTGGTGCTGTGATGCCTGTGGAGGGGTGGAGAAGGCACTGGAAGATGCTGGAACCCCGATAAGGAACAGTTCATACTGGTAAATTGCTCTGCCAACAAGTGAGGTGCCGAGGTAGAGCTCAAATCCCACCTGGCAGGACTGCAGTAGTGCCTGAGCAGAGAAGCCTGTTTCCTCCAGCCCTTGCTTAATGCTGCTCAATTTTTCACAATGGTCAATGTCTGAGCCCATGTCTTCACAATCCTACAAAGCCATTTAGCCCATGACAAGGAGTGGTAGGCACTAAAACCCCAACAGAGCTGTAGCTCAGAAGACTTTGCCCTCTGACTGGCAACAAACAGCAAGAGACACCAAAGAGCAGCACTGGCACGACTCAGCACACGGACAAACAGGGAATTTCTTCCAGTTACCTTTCTTGGAAAAAGAGTATGTTCCCTGTTTTATTCAGTGCTCTCAGCAGAGGGCAGCCAAAGTATATCAAATAACCTCATCAGGAAAGTAGAGTTTTGTTTTAAAATAGAGCATCTCCTAAAGACTGACACAGAGTAAATTGGAGAAAAGCACAGACGTCAGACTAGACTAAACCTTTTATGAAGATTTGGGGCCCCTGCCGTTCACAAAGGGGACTGGATTCCATCCTTCCTTTATTTACTACAGCACTTTTCATGTATAATGCATATTTTATTGAATTTTCATGCAAAAACATATGGTACATACTGAAAATACTAAGCAGAGAACAACTCCAGATGGTAGGCAGAAAAGGCATACAATAGAACAAGGATACCTTGCTGGATTAGGGTATCCCACTTATTCAGCACTAAGCCACCATGCACCATTTCACATTAACTGATCTTTTCTAGGAAGGAAATAGATACATTCTATTATCCCCATTTTCTGGCTTAGGAAAGAAAGGCAGAAGCAGAGAAAGTAATTTGCAGAAGCTGAGTAGAACCAGTGTGTGTGCTCCTGTCTCAGGGGAAAAGGTGCAGCTCAGCTTGTCAATAGATGAAGCTTTTTGTCAGTATATGACAAATATTATCAATACAGGAAATATGGACTGCACTGACAGCCTTTCAGTGAGGCTTTTATCTTGTGGTGGTGCCAGCTAACTCAAACCTTTGGCTTAGGTCAGTGGTTATCAGACAAAGGACTAGGAGCCCAAAAGCCACGTGAGAGCCATGGCTGACATCTGTGTGAGGAGCAGTGCTCCAGTAATTCCAATAGCTAAAACCAAAGCTGGGAGAATGATTTTTATCACCCTAGTTTTGCAGAAAGGGATCCGAGGGCTGCCTAATTTTGTGGGGGAAATCAGAAGCAGAGGCAGGAAATGCAATCTCAAATTTCAGGTCTTCATGGCACAATTCCCTTTCTCCACGCCCACAGAGGTGCTCCACTCTTCAATGCAAATGCATGCTGTAGTGTTCATTCTTTTATTTTTTCTGCCTGTTTTACAACTATCATTCAGAACTTTCCCCTCACCTTTTTATACTGCTCTCCTGCATCTCTTTGGACCCTGAGTCAGCATCTGAGTCCTGTTGCTGCAATCCCTCCTGATTTCATGGACAGGCTGGCTGGGAGAAGAGTCCAGGCTCAGAGAAAATGAGTGGTGGAGCCAAGAGCATACCAAAATGTGTTTGATTCTCTGAACCATGCTCTTTCCACTGGGCCTTCCTGTCTCTCTCATAATCCCCCTACTTACTTCTGAAGTCAATAATTAAGATAATTATATGGTAACCTGATATAATAAGTAGCCACTAAATCAAACCATACATCAACGAGTAATATAACACTAAATTATTGGAGCTTTGATTTGCTCTTTCAAATAGCTTCTATACCTTCAGGGGATTAGCAGCTCAGAAAACAAAACCAAAGGTGTAAAACCAGCTGATTTTCCTTCGAAGAAAATTCCTTTTGCTTACATAAAGAAGGAGGGGTCAGTCAAATGGCAGCAGAGTGAACTCTGCTATCATGAGAATGACAGACACATCAGTAATTTCCTACATCTGATGCAATTTAATTATTGGCACTTCCATGCTTTTAGCATCAAAGTAGCTGGACCTAATTTAGTGATTGTTTGCAAGGTCTGACCTGCAGCTGCGTAAAGTACACACAAGCCAAGCATCTCTATTTAGGAAGGACAGTTTGTTGCTTTTTTTTCCCCTTTCAAAGAAAATATTTTCCATTTGTTTTTCCACTCCCTCTCTTAAAAATATGCCTTTAGCCAAGCACATTTCAAAGGAACATAAATATGCTTTTCTCCCTAAATGTCCCTATTTATATCTATCAACTGCTGGCAGGTTTGCTGGGGTGAAGGTGGTGTTGTGCAAACATGCCACTTTAACCCCCTGAAAAAAAAATTGTCTAAATTGTCTTGTACTCAAGATGAGGCAGTTTTTTTCACTAAGAAAGATTTCTCTCTTTAACAAGAAGAGATGGGGGGTGTGAGGGAGGATTGCATTTAATAAAACATCCTGTACTTTAATTTTGCAGCTACTGCTTTGCACAGCAGTTTTTCTTATGTTTTGCACAGCCTTGTAGTGTCTTTTCCTGTTGATGTGGAAGTGAAATGGCCATGCAACATTTCTCTGCATGCATGTTGCCCCAGTTTGATTTCTGGAGGTGAGGTGGTACACCCTTACCAATCCAGACTATTCAATCACTTCTGGCATCTAGTTTGGCCACAGATTCTCCTTTATGATTGACAGAAAATCACAAGCCTCCATTACGTAGAAAAAGATGGGAAATTAATTCTTCCTCCCACAGAGTACCCTGAGGTGAAATACCAGCCATGATTATAAAATTGCCTATGTGCTACAAGGATGACGCTTGTTTTAATCCCCATATAAACTCCAAGAGAGATAACTACCTTCAGATCCACCTCTGCTTTTCAGTATTGGTTTTAGCATTTTCTATGCAGGCAAACCTATTTTTTACCACCACCCTCAGTTAACTTTTAATTCCTCAATGAACAGCAAGGGAATCCAAGTGCTGACAGGAGCGATCTGGCCAATCTCTGCTGCAGTTTGAGATGTTACTGCTCCCAGTTGCTGGCTCTTCTTTGCTGGCTGTGGTTGGTGTCACCACAGCCAAGTCAGCAGAAGGGAACATATGCCTGCACCTCAGTTGCTTCCATACAAGGTCCAGCATGAACCCATCTTCAGTGACAGCTCAAGACGAGACGCTAACTTTTCCCCAAAGCAGCTGATGATCATCCTCCTCTACTGCCTCTGTTTTGGGAATGATAATTCAAAGCACACATCAGTGAATAAGAGATTCCCACTTATCCCACTGGCCATGCTCTAGTGATGCTCAGCATCCAGAAATAAAAAAAAAAAAAACAGAGAAAATTTTGTGCAGCTGACAGTGTGATATGCACCTGAAATCAATTTAGAAGCAGAAAAGCCTGCCGAGGCCACATTCCTCACAAGGAGCACTGCTGAGTCATGGCCTGATACTGAACCAGCTGAGGTTTCTGAGAAATTGCAATCCAAATCCCATGTCTCGTGGGCAGGTGTGGCTGTGACAAAGTTCAGGTCAGAAAGATGCTTAAAGCACAGATGCAGATCCATGAGTTACCTGTGTATGCAAGGCTACACAGCCCACATGGGCTCTCCCCCAAAATGCAGACTTTGGATAGCAATAGGATAGGAGTAAAAAAAAAAAACAAAACAGCATCACCCCCAGGTACTCTCACCCAACTCCCTTTCAAATTGCCAAAAGGGCTACACAGACCACAGCCATTCACAAACAGCTCAATAATGTTTCTTGATCCAAGGTGTACAAAGCTGCTGATAGATCAAAGAATCTGCCTGTGTTTTTGACCTCTCTTTGGTCACCTCCAGGAGCTGCTCATACTCTAACAGAACTAGAACCTGTGTGCCTCACTTGGCCTCAGGGAGGGGGAAGAAATGCAAGAATGTGAAGTACAAGAAAGTCAAATTAGGGTTGCCCCATGACACCTTTAGCAACAACCCTGTCAGGAAAGAAAGGTTTGAGACTGGACTGCACTCAAAATACAGATCAATGATAAAAAGGGGTGGGATGGTTCAACAGATATCTGTCATTAACTTGCTTAAAGAAAGCTTGTCTCGTGTTTGACCATTTCCATGCTGGAACCCCTGTAATGCACCAAACTAAAGCCTCCCAACAATCTCAGGCAGCAGGACAGGGACAAAGTTGATGAAGTAAAATTTCTTAGCTTCATCCCCAGAACTTGCAGCAAACACTTAAAAAATGCTTAAGGCATTCCTCATGCACTACTTACCACAATTTCCCCTCCCTGTTGTCTGCACCTGCCAGGTAAGATGTGTCTCTGAGCCAAGGCATCAGGCAGAACCAGCCCATGCTGCTTGGGAAACAGGACCCAGAAGCTCCAGAGTCCCACTCACTCTGAGAGACCAATCATGGCCTTAAGATAGAGCAAAGCCTGCCTAAAATCACGAAGTGTCTGCTGGCCACTTCTAGTGACAGAGGCCTACAGAACTTTCGAGGAAAATATTAAGTTCTTGACTACAGAATTGGGGACAAGGTTCAGGAATAAAAGATAGGACAAAAAGTCTTATTTCCAGATTTTCTAGACAAAGAGACTTTCTGAGCTGCCTAGCACCTCTCAGATCCTTAGAACACACCTTGGTAGCACTAAAGCCTCTGCCACCAGCATTGTGTCTTCCCACATGCTTTCAGAAATCAACATTAAACTTACCTCTATCCCCTCTTGCATCTTCCCCCAGAAGCAAGAAAAAGCTATCCAAACCACGTACTCCCAAGATTTCCATTTCTTTCTTTGTACCATGCAGATTACCTGCCACTTCTTTTATTTTGCTTGGGTTGTTATTCAAACGGAAATTTGTCAGGCTCTGACCCCACCCTTAGTAGCTGCTCACTGGGTTTGACAAAGTTACCTTGCTCATTGAGGCACATCTCAAGATGTGTCAACATTCAGTGCTTCAGACACCTCAAAACAAATTCCTCCCAGCTCCTCCTAAAGACTGTGAGTGCCAGATAAATTTAGTCTTACAGCTTTTTTGTTCAAACCACCTGCCAGCCACCCTCACCTCTAAGACTCCACCCCTCTCTGGTTCACTGCCATGCAAGTCAACTGACCATTCACAGAGGAAGGTGCTGATTTGCAGGCTGAGTTCAGAGCTGGTGGGAAAGGCTGGCACACCAGTTTTGCACTGATTACCACATTACATGCAGACCTTGCAGCCAAATTCTCTCCATCACTTTGGTGCAGCTCCCTGGGGCTGTATCAGTGTAAGGCAGAGGAAAATGTGGTTCTAAGGAGACACCAAATAGTGCTGGGGAGAGAGCCAGAAGGCATAAGGTTACACCAATGTCAATTCACCTTAGTGTTACTTTGCTTTTTGAATCAAAGAATTCAGCTCCTGACAGAAGACAGACCTACGCTACCTCCAGTGGCTTCCACGGTACTAAAAGAAGGTCTTTGTAGCATCACTGCTCACAAGGAGACTTCTGTGAGATAAAAATACTTCCTGAAACTGAACAGTGTCCCAAAGCCAAACAGATAAACATAAAAGCTGAAACCAAAACAGTCAGAAATCTCTTCCACCTACATTACTACTGACACATGGTGAGCAGCAAGAACAGAACGTGTGCCATCAGGTAGAAGATCCAGAAAAAGGAAAGTCAGGAAAAAAGAAGAAAATCTCTAAGGAAATACTTTAGGAAGCAAACTACGGATAAAAAGAAAAGCAAAAACAATCTGTTTCTATTTAGATTTTGTAAAGTTGTTAACTTCATCTAGTTCCAGATTGCCAAGAGAAGTGTGTGCCCTCAAAGGAAAATTGATTAAATAAGTGAGACTGGGTGCCTGGAGTGTTCTGCTGTCACAAAGGAAGGTGCAGCTCCCCAGTGTGATGATACTGCCAGGCCAGGCAGTGTTTCATACTCCCACTATGCTAAGTTGTATTATTTTACTCAGGCTATGTGGGGAAGAGTACCACCCCTCTAGAAGTGGCTCCCTACCTGTATGCAATGTGTGCCTTGCTCCAGCTATTTGTGATGTGGTATAATCCCTGTCCATGCCTTGCAGCAGGCTAAGATCATCAGAGTCACAGAGACTGCCTCTTTCTTGCCTCCTTAAAAAACTCTCAGCCCCCAGGAAATCCACCCCGGATTCTCGCCACAGCCCACCAAGGCTCAAAAGTCTCTCTTTCTACACTTGTCTAACACAATCAAAATTTCTACTTGGGTGGCAGAAATGCTGAATGGTGAAGGATCCCAGTGGGAGGGAAGCAAGGAGGAAATTAAACAGGAGAAAGGACTGCCAGAGGCCCAAAAGGCTGAGAAAGGGAATTATAAAACTGGGGTAGGTCTGTCCGAAGGGCATGTCACCAGTCCAAAGCACATTAACCACTGAAGTTCGTGCAAGACTTAATCCTTCCAGCTACAGAAGTGTCCCTTGATGGTTACTGCATATCTACAGGAATAAAGAGGAGGGATTTTTTTTTCCCCTCTCAGTAGACATTCATGGTAACACACAAGAGCCAGATGATTTAATTTAATCATTCCTGCTCCAGCTGGTATTTTCTGTATGGAGGTGACAGTGCTTTAAATTAGGGCCTTGCATATAAAAGGCCGGTGTGTTTAGTTTAATCAAATGTTTATTTCCTCACGTTATGCTTATATTAAAAGACATCAGCATGAATTTTCATGCTGAAAATAGAGACCATCTTATGGTCTAGACGCTGAGGTTGTCTTTGGTTGTTCTTCATCCCTATGGCAGCCTTATGGACTGAGAGGTGACTCAGACCCAGGCATGCAGTTTGGGGAAATATGCTCCAGAAAGCACAGTCCGACCTATGAGAAGATCAGAGCTTTACATGAAATAAATTATTTCTGTAATTCACCCTTCTTGAGCCAGTGGCTGCTTAAGTCACTGGCTTCAGCAATTGCTGGATGAGACCTTTTCTGAATTAGTAAACAGAAAAACATTTGTAGCGGAGAAACAGCAAGATTCTCTCATCACTCAGCATAATTATCATCTGTCCCGACAAGGGCAGGTCAGTTTTAATACCATACAACATTTATGCAGTGCCTGATGCCTTGGAAACATCTAACCTACATTAGGTGCAGTAGGACAATAATAAGACTTTGCTTTTCCATAGTTGTTTTCCCCCTGAGGCTTGCGAAGCGTTTAGCAAGCATTAATTAGTTGGTCATCTTCCAAACGCGTGTGTGAGGTGCTTCTGGTAAATAATCCCTCCCCTACACACAAGGGGCCAGCAGAGGTGCTAAAAACTGAGACCATCTATTTACAACCTTAAGAGTTGAGCCCCCACCAGCTCAAGTCCTCATAACTAGCCTGATTTTTATTTTTCAGCCGCAGTGTGACTCCCGTTCATAAATTAGCAAATACTGCTCTGAATGCATAGATTTAAAGTGACCAAAAAAGAAAGAAACCCATTGCATGGCATTTAAATAGGACTTAAACAAAAAGGAGCCTTGTTTGATTTCAGCTGCCAAAATTATAACTCAAGGTTCAGCCTGTCCTTGAGAAACTGATGGTACTAAAAGCACAGAATGTAAAGAAGTGCTTCTGGTGCCAAAGCTCCAATTCCTTCCCATAGACTTCTGCATCTCCTAATATCCTAATACAGGTAAAATTTACTGGTAAAAGCCACGTTCAGTCCTAGCACTCCAAATTTTGCCTTTCTACAAGGCACAAAGGCAAGGTTTGTTCCTGTTGAAACTTCTTGCAATTTAACTGAAAATATGAAGAATGCACAAAGAAAGGGGAAAAAAGTATTTTCTAATCAAAGCTATTCCGTGCCCTTTCCTCTTTTGCCCCCTCTGGAAACCACTGACTGCCTTGGGTACAACAAAGCAATTTACAACTGGTACGTGAAAAAATTTGATAGCACTTGAAATGGCTTTCATGTTTTCTTCCTCCTGTGCATGAAGAACATCTCTGAAAAAAACAACATGACTTGTCAGCCCAAAATGCACTACCCCAAGCTCAGTGGGTAGCTGGCTATGAGCAGGGGGATCTACTACCATGACTCTAAAATATGACAAACTTCTCTAGAAGTTCAGATAAAGCTGTCTGCAAAGAACCCTGGCAGATGCCTATTCAAGGATCTCTCTCCTTTTATTCCCTGACTCTCCATCTGGGAACACAAAAATTTCCTTAAACCTGTTCATGCTTAGATTTAGTGAAGCCATCGTGGTGTCATGTTCTGGTGCTGTTCTGTGTCTTTGCTCTCTTCTATCCTTTGTAGATCAGCATGGCATCTGTCCATCTGTTTATGATTTACTTCTTACAATCACTTGGTCCTGATTACACTGATAAGCACAGTAGATTATTTGAGGGCCAACTGGACCTCTGTAATGACGCTCAAACTGTACCCAAGTTGTGGGAATGTTTCCAATCAAAAAAAGGCCAGTGGAAAAACTCCACTGGATCCTCCCCAAGGACAGCCTTCCTGTCCTTAAGCCCAGGAAATAAAACACAAAAGTTTTTTTTTTTTTTTAATCTGGAATTCTTCTGCAGTTATCAGTGTCCAAATAATCCACAAAAACTGAAGAGAGGACAAGAAAATATACTGAAGTCTGGGCCTTTCTGATATTTGAAGATGCATATTTAGGAAGAGATCATAAAAAACAGTATTCAGCTCAGGAGGCCGCCTGTTCCATGGCCTCCTTTAGCACAGAGGCAAATCCCTGAGTTTGGGCACCTACCCCCACGTGCAGGAGCTGGGGACAGAGCCTGGAAAGTTCAGCTGTTTTGGGGGGCACCATGTGCTGCCAGGGGCAGTACAGCCCTTCCTCGTGTGCTGACTTACTGGCCCTCGTGAGCGCATGGAAACGAGGGGGAACAAAAGCACAACTCAAAGAGCTGCAGGATGAAGTCACAGGGTCAGCAGTGAGAAAATACAGAATGCATTTGTAGTCTGAACAAGGTCATTTCCAGCATGTTTTAGGATGATATAAGGCTTTACAGGGAAGGCAAATGGAAAGTATTGCTCACGATTTCTTCTGCTTTATGAGTAAGCTGCTTTGGCCTTTATTTATTTATTACCTCACAACTCCACAATGGTCCTGGTGTGAAGACCAATTTGCTGTTCTTTCTCTCTTGCTTCTCAAAGATACTTTTGCTTCTTAAACCTGACCCTTTCCTGTCTCAGTGCCTGGCCACATCACTCATTTACCTCTGTATTTACAAGAATTCCCTTATTTTTAAAACTTGCAACACCTCACTTCTGAGCTGTCATTTCACTTACAGCCATGTTACTTTAATGCCCAGTATTTTATCCTTTATTCTTATTTTTCAAAGCTCAAAAGCAGCAAGTCTCAAAAGTTCTGGGGTACAGGGGAACCTGACCAACACAGTGTCACCCAGCTGGGTTAGAGCCAGCCCTGACAGGGAGACCACTTGATCTGGACACCACTGAGCTATAAAGGTGGCACCCACAAATCGACACATTTGATAGAAACATTCAACACAAAAGAGTGCTTTTAAGCCAGAAAAGTGCATAAAACATATTGTTCTGCAGGGGGTTCACTAGCGATTTTACCCATACAAAATACCTCATAAAGGATGGTATACTCTGCCTTTTTATCATGAATTGAGGCACAAAGAACTGTAGATATCTATAGATGGGCTAACTTGTGGGGAGGGATTTTCTGAGTACCAAGACAAAACACAGCTGTAGACTTTTTCTGTAAAGGGCCTGTCACACACACGAGAGCAGCTAGCATATTACCAATCCTGATCACTGAAACATTATGAGAAAGGCCCCAACATACTTTGAAATTGGCTGGAAAACACATGAGATTTATGACAAATAACAGTATTTTGAACTTCATATGCCTTCTGGCTTCTGAACTGGGATTCATGTTTTCAGTCTTACCTCTTCAACTAGAAACCGTTTCTCCTTTTTTTTTTTTTTTTTTTTTTTTGTTTTTTTACTTGTTGTCTCTTGTTTTAATAATGAAATATGAGATTCTGGTTATACACGTGACTTCAGTGTTGAGTGATTTGAGAGAATACAAAACAAATAACAGAGACTCACAGCCTGATGGCAGGATGCTGGTAATATTCCATTTACTGAGCACCATGAGCCATCCCTGCCTGCCCTTTGGCCATCTGCTGCTAGCACTCAGCTAGAATCATGCAGACTTTTAAAAAGAAAGAAAAAAAAATCTATCAGACCAGGAACTTCATGTTAATAAACATCAGACAAGCATGAGCTGCCCCTCAGAGTACCCACAATACAGTAGCAAATATTTTGGGGGTGTGTGAGGGGTGTTACTACAAGAGGGGCCTCAAGGATTAATCATCCAATTCCCTTTTGAAAATGCCAAACTTGGTACCTTGGCAAAGCTTGACACAGAATGAAATTGAAACATGCAGACAAAGTAATTGGGGGGGGAAACTGTGCTGAGTTTATATATAGCATTTTGTTTCTGCTGAGTACTGGGGAGGGAGGTGGGGAAGTGAGGGGGAGAGAGGGAAAAGAAAGATAAATTTTGGTTGTTGCTGTCAGATGAAGATCCACTTATCTATGGCAGAAGCCCAGACAGCTGCATGACTCTAAATGAAGAAATTTAATTAAACAGTAAAAAAATAAAATTGAAAGAAAAAAAAAAAAGAAAAAAACCAGTACTTTTTCTCACACCTCTCTGTGTATAAATAGAGACTATGTGATGGATGAAGGGTGCTTATTATTTCTTTGACTTCTATGTGCATAAAGGAATCTACAATATTCTCTAGTGAACTAGAGGATGATCAAAAAGCCAATTGCATGTTGCTGCTATTCCAACTTTGCTGCCCTGGTTTAAACTACACTGTGCAACATTTTGGCAGTCCAAGTCATAGTCCCAGTCATATAATACTTATTTCACACAAAAACAAACAAACAAACAAAAATCCCCACCAAAAAAAAATCCTGGGGGAAGTTGGCTCAATTATGAAAGGAACAATTTTGGAAAGCAGGTTACTTGGGATCATATTCTGCCAGAGCTACACCTCTCACAAGAAATGTGCTGATAAAAACTGTGAGTGGATATGATCCCCTTTTGCTCCCCTTGCATACTTTGACCTGCCTTTTGCCAGCACAACTCAGAGCAACCTCACAGCTTTTCCTGCCTCAGCTCCCAAGGTATTTGCAACACAGATCAGAAGAGCGAGAGCATCTTGCACTTCTGTCCATGCCCACTGCTTTTGCTAACACATTCACTTCCTACTTCACATTATGGCACAGTAAGAGAGATTTGTATTAGTACTTTTGGCCTTTCTTCATGTGCATGAACACATGTGCATGTGTACTTTCTGTAACACATCCACCTATTTGAACTAGCATAAAAATAACTAAAATATATATATATATTCTTCAAATCTCAGAAGATTCAAAGTGTCAGTGCTGTGAAGCCAGAAAATTCATTCCAAGTCCTATTTATCTAGGTCAGGATGTGGGAAGACTTTTTTTGTGTTCTGCATATGCACGTCACCAGTTTTGCTCCTTGGTACTCCACAGGCTGGGAGCTGCAGAGCCAGGGAAGATGACAGCTTGCTCCCTGCTTCCAGTGGACTTGATAGAAAATTCCTTTTTGTGTTCCTTATAATGGAGTCTTGTCTCATTTTTGCCACTAGAGATGCTTTGGTCAGTATATTACAAACACCATGCTGACAGTGCCTATGTGTAGTTCTGCCTCAGTGCCACATCACCACTGGCTCTTCTTTAAAGCAGAAGAGAAGAGCACCCTGCAAAGCAAGGAACAAGTTAACAAAAGGCTTCATTTATCTCCAGCTGATACCAACATGACAGCGGGAAATACGGGGTCAGATTCCAGGCACATTATTGCGCCAGCAGGAGGAGTGTGGGGAGTAGTCCTTGTGTGGAAAACCACAGGGCCTGCTAGCAGAAGGTCAAGTCCTGACGCAGCTTTCCAAGCAAATTTGGGGAAGTCTTTTTCTCTCCTCCACCACTCTTAATAAATAAGACTGATAAACCCTAATCATGTGGATACTGCTGGCATGCTCAGAGGACAGCAGCATATGATGCTCATGTTTAAAGCCTGGTCATTACATGGCACTAACAATAAATCCCCTGCTCTTTAAAAAAAAAAATAAAATGTAATGAGTAAGGTAAGTACTGGAAAGTAATACTGATATTATACAAAATAAAGGTAAATCCTGAATGGAAAACAAAATTGTGCACAGACTACTAGAACAGAAATTTTACACATTCCTTCTGTGTAAATAAAGAAGTGAACTTAACCTGCCATTAAAGTGTTGCTTTATGATGTGCAATTGCTGGGAGAAAATGGTTGCAATGTGTGTTGTACACTTACCCACACACCAGCAACAAACCAGCAAAGGAACACACTCTTTCCCTATCTTTCCATGGAAAAAATAGCTGCAATTTAAAGTTTAAGGGATCTGCACTCAAGATTTATCTAGCTAGGATGTCCTTGAGGTCCAGATAGAGGCTGGGATCCATGAGAATTCTCCCTGCACCTCTGCCCTCTCAAATGTTGAATTGGGAACCATGCAGGGAAACTACTGCTGCTATTAGACTTGTGGAAGAGGAACTGCACCAAAACTGCTCCCAGAGCAGACACCAGGATGGGTTCCTGCAGCCAGTGTCAGGATATAGAAGGCAGGCTGGTGCTGCTGTCCTGTCCCCTGCTCCCCAATACCCAGAGGGTTGGACATTGGGACAAGGCAGTGCCATTCCACCGTGTGTGGTGCTACCAGCACATCTCTGCTCTGTCCTGGATGGTGCTTTCCTATTTTAATATTTTTTCCATCATTAAGGGCAGTTATTAATCACATGTCCCACGGGTGGTGGGGCTTCCCTTTAACCCAACATTACCATGGGGAGGGATGGAGTCGGTGTTTTGCTTGGGGTTGGAGGACTCCCTGCTCTCTTAAGCTGAAAGATGGCTCATGTTCAGAGTGCTGAGCATGACCAGGCTCCACACAGGATGCAACAGGCTCAGCTTGGTGGGAAATGAAAAGGACATAGACTCTTCTGTCAGTTTGACTTGGTCTTAATAATGTTTAAATATCTGAAGGTCACTAAATTAGAGTTCAGAAACTTGACACAAAGGCCTCTCTCTAAGATTATCTAGGTTTGCTGAAGTAAGACAACAAAAGAGAATAAACCAAACAGAGAAAAACCAACAGCTGCTGCTGCTGAAATGTTATTCTTCTCATTAAGCCTATATGCTGAGCCTATAGGGGAGGCAGCACTTCCTGTCTCTCTTGCTGACAGTTCAGTATTAGGGCACAAAGGCAGGTCACTGTCCTTGGCAATACAGTAAACAAAGATAAGAGCTGAAAGCAACAGAATATTTTCTTTAACCCTGATAATTCACTCAGTATGAATTCCATTGTGGAGAGATTTATTGTTTACTCAGAACTCCTCAAAAGAGCTCTTTGAGAATGTGCCGGCCACAAAACACAATTTCAGCTGAAAGCACTGGCTAGGCCTAATCCGGGCATCTGATACCTGGCCCTGGATTCACGTGTGTGAAACATTACTGAACCTGCCAGAAAAATGCACCCCAAACCTTTGCCCAGACCTTGCTACCCTGGGCTGGGAACTTAAACAGATGTCTTCAATGGGCAGTCATGCTCATGGAAATGCTTTGTCAAGATGCCAACAAAACAACGCATTGCTTTCCTTCTCCACTTGCAAAATGTCTGCAGCAGAGCAGCACAAGAGGGAAAACCATTGGTATATTATCTGACACTCTTAGAAGAAGGATCAGTCCTCCCTCTGCCTGGCCCAAGTAAAACTCCCCATTGCCTTCCCCTCCCAGCTCAGTTCCCCAAATGCACCACACCACTGCAGGGGGAGGCAGGAGCAGACATCATCACTGCCAACAGCAGAGACTGCCTTATCTCCTTTGTGTAATGGCTCAGCAGCTTAAAGCAAAGAAAGAGTTTAAACATTTGCTGATTAGGAGAGTATGGCATCAGATGAGAATTTGGGAGCTGTGAGTGCTGCCACAGATTAGGCCATTTAATCCTGCCACAGCTCCCCTTCCCACTTGGGAAGTGGAAGTAAAACCTCTCCTGCTACTTGCCTGGGATCTCTGAAAACTGCATTTGGTAGTCTTATCTCAGGAATACCAGGCATAATTGCAAACACAACCAGATTAGATTTAGGCAAACTGCTCTCCAGAAGAGTATAGTCAGGACTGGAGGAGCAACCAGCGATTTCTCATGTTGGTTCCATACATTTGACCTTCCCTACTTTTCATAGGATCTCTGGGTTTCAACAGAAACAGCAATCTCTTTTCAAGGAGGACACAAGAAGGTTTGTTGAAATGCTATTTTTCAATGTGTGTTTACTGAGGACATCCTAGGACTGCTAGAGATGGATTACCTATAGCCTTGGGCTGAGCTATAAAGTGGATTGTGAGTTTAAAATGTTTCTTTTCCCTTTCCTGAAAGACCTGTAAGCTTAGCTGTTGCTAAAGTTTCCAACAGTGTTCTTGGGCTCAGCTTTTGTAAGCTGATCTCACCTCCAAAGCCTACATTAGGTCTTGCTCATTCTGACCAGCCTCTCTATATTTCTCTGAGCAATTAAGAACTCTCTGGCTCTTGCAGCACTGCAACACCCACAGGAGGTACATGTCCACATTCCTCTCATGTGTTTTCAGATCCCCACTACTCTTGCTCAGGGGGTACCAGTTGCTTTATTTCTTGCAGCAGGCATGTACTTGCTCTTTTTCAGCTGTTCTCAGAACTTCTTTTTAGCAGCTCTCTTGCCAGATAATCTGGCAACTCAAAGTACAGAAGCGAGTTCTGTTATCTGTTCCAAGGGAAGTTTTTCCAGGAGCACTCAAAGATGCCAAAATCAGGGCTGAGTTGTTTACAAAGGTCAGTACACGCTGCACCAACATGCCAACCAGCTTCTGATACTCAGGTCAGCCAGGGTTTATCAATGTAAGTAGCGGATCATGTGGGTTGTAAGAAACTCATTTCATGGAGCACAGTCAGCCCACAAACAGAAGCTGAGTGGCTGTGGAGTCCGGAAGAAAAGAGCAGTAAAATTAAGCCATTCCAACGTATTGTTGTGGTCTCATGGAAAAGGAGAGATATGCCAACCTATGGTCATCACAGCAAAAACACACTGGGGATCTTATCTGCTGTCTCCTACTCCTCATTCCATGTGCTCAAGATGAGACAGGGGCCCTGAACACATGCACCTCCCCCCTGTGCTATCTGTACAGCATGCAGCATGTTTGTGTTGATATGCCATCTGATATCTATTACAGCAATATGGACTGACTGGTACAATGGGGCTGGGGCTACACCTCACTTTCAGAGTTGGAGGAAAATTCAAATACAGTCCACTAAAAAACACTGGATAGTACAATAAATTAGGAAAACTCCAGGTCAGCACAAGCACACTTCTACTGACCCCTTTCCCTGGACCCACCTATCCCATAGTGAGAAGAATAAACAGTGTTACCAGGACACTTTTGCCAGGGAACTGTATCTGTGCTATGGCACATCTCAGTGCAGATATACAATAACTAAAGCTGGGTATGAGTGCTGGTGGAAGTACCAGCCACACAGTATATCTGTCCTTTGTAAATGTGAGGCTGCTGAAAGTAGCAAACAACTTCCCATCCAGATTTGAATATGGAACACGCTACACAAACAGGTAGGAGCCCTCACTGTTACCGAGGGATATTGCTCCACCAGTATCTGCCTGTTCTCATGGATCAGCACTGGAATGTGTGCCCATGCCTTGTCTGTCATTCCTCAAAAAGGGCTTATTTATTTTTTAAAAAACAAACAAAACTAAAAACTGCAAGGCAATGTCTGAAATAAAACATGGTAAATGGATATGATTTCTTCAACTTAGGTAAGTTGTAAATCTATCTCTGCATAGAAGAGAAATTAAAGCAGCCCCCTTTCAAACAGTAGTGACAGAAAAGAGCCACAGCACACATTTCCTGATGGTAGACTTGCCTAATTTGGATAACAGACTGTTTTTGAATTTGTGTATCAGACAAGACACAAAATAAAAATATAATTTAAAGGCATCAAACTAAAGACACTTGTACTGAAAAAAGAAGTTATGTTGATAGAAGCAGTTATATATTTGTATACTTCCATGTATGCTAAAAAGTTGCACAGCATTAACTGCATTGGTTTCTATGTTAATAAAGCTATCAGCTCTAGCTATATGATGTGTATAGATAAGTATAGCTATATACACATGTGTACACCCACCCACATCCTGTTCTCCCTTCAACACCATACACAGAAATTCACTGTTCTTTTCTGAAAAACCAGCCATTTCTGGAATATGGAACATAGAAAGGGCAATTTATATACAGTATTTTCCAACAAAGATCTAATTTTAAAACAAGACCAAAAAGAGCATAGATTATAATAAGAGCATAGATGCTCTTATCTACCCAGTATTGACTAAAGTTTTCTATCACAAGGCACTTCAGAAATAAGCATCAGAGCCCCACACCACGACATACACTCACACAAACACATATGCGTGCACACATGCACACACAAAGGCAAGACTAACAGTTATTTGTATTTCCTACTTTGAGAGACAGGAAACCTCCCTTTGCATCTGCTTTTTTCTCACTAAGAAGAATAATTTTAATTACAGACACTTGGCAGGAAGCCAAGTTTGATTTTTTTTTTTTTTAATGACATCTGTCTAAGCATTTTTAAACTTCCTGCTCAATGTAACTTCCTTAATTTTATAGATCAACACCCAGTTACAGCAAAAAAGAGAAGGGAGTAGCAAATGATTTATTCATTTTTCATGTTGACTCTTATCAGGTATATCAAGCAGTTCATTGTTCTGAGAACTGATGGTACAGAAAGCAGTTTACAGGGGGAATTTAGGACTCAAGCAGTCTGGGAAAGGAGAAAAAAAAAACCCGAGAAAAATCATGCACAGAAAAAAAAACCACAGTTGTAACTTAACCCTAAAACAACCCAAGGGTTCCTCTTTCACAGACTGATTTTCCTCAGTTCGACTAGGCTTTTTTTTTCAGGGCAAAAAAAGGGAGGGTTGAGAATGGGGTAAGAGTTAGGGCAATATTAGGCACTTAAAGCATGAAGCATCAGGCTATGTTTTCCAGCTAGGCTGGCACCAGGCAAATTTGGCACCAGGCAAATTTCTGCTTCATCAGTGAAGCCTATCTGGGCTTGGGCACTGCTACGGAGGCAGAGTCTGGACTCAAAGTCTGCATCCCAAGCTGGCACAGCCTCCTGCCTCAGTCAGGCTACTGGGATAGGAACAAGGAATCCTGAGCACCTCTAACAAAACTGACTGCAGAAAAAGCAAACATCTCATTTTCAGATGCTGAGCATTAAGGCTGCCTTCCCTCCTTTTCCTTTCATTTTGTCATTACTTATGGCTCACAAGGCTGTATTGCATGCCTTGCTGTTTTTCTCCTGCACATGGAGCATGGGGAGCTGAAAGGTGAAAAAGAGGGGGCAAAAACACTGCTAGAGAAGGAAAGCTGAATAATGCAGGAGCAGGGAAAGGAGAGAATGCAGCAGCAGAAAACAGGAGAGATGAATTCAAAGTGAGTGCTGTGGGATGGAGGGAAGGAAGCAAGGACAGAAGTAAAGGTGGACAAGGTTGCAGGGAAGCCACCCTGCCAGTATTCACAGCTTTTCAGGTACCTCAGCCTTCCCCTGAGATTTAGCAGGGAACCACAGCTCCTGGGCTAGGAGAAGGCTGGAGACCAGGCTGCACTGGAGCAGAAAGCAGGAGAGCTGGTGAGGAATGGGGAGGTCCTTCTGGCCACTCATTTCCTGCTGTGTTGGAGCTCGAGCCACAGGCAGGTAACCACAGCTGGCTAACAGAAGTCCCAGAGGGATGGGATTTACAACACACATCAGAAATGCAGCTGGTGTCAGCTGTAAGAGTATCTGTCTCATGCTGGCCCCACTGCTGAGACACAGGTGAGCCTAATGAATTGTTAATGCCTTGACACCAAAGCTGCATTTCCATTCTTTGCTCCAGAAAACCTAGATTGTATTCTTTTGACTTGTATATTTTCTCGAGCAAGGTAAATCATCTTTCAGAATACATTAACAACATGAAACTAATGGCCTGGGAAAATTAAGTCTCCCTCCTGCACTTTTTGCTCTGTAGAGATGTAACCTACAGCCACCCTGAAAACACTGCAAAAGTTTCCAAGTGATTTTTAATTTCCTGATCCTGGCTGGAACCAGAGCTGTGAATGCTGCAAGCCTCTGGAGGAAAAATTGGTATTGTCAGATTCTGCCCTAATTTTCCAAGATCCAGGGGTTTCAAAGAATATCTCAGCTCTTTAAGTGTTTGAAGACCTCAGTCTCACAAGTGCCTGACTGCCTTCTGACTTGAGTCAACACAGCTGGAAAATGGAGCAAAAAAACCCCAACCCTGAAACCTCACTGAAAACCAGATGTTGCCATTGAGCAGAGCTACTGTGTTAATAAAACACTAGCACCCCTGCGCTCCCTGAAACAAAATTAATAGCCCCAATATATTTCCCAAACTGTGCTTTACACCAGAAAGAAAGCAGGAGAAAAGTTTTTTATGGCTTGAAGGGACTGTGGAGCGGTATGGTTTGGCGCTGGCACCAGGATTACAGTGCAGTGGGAAAGGTCTCTATTTTTAGGGAGGACGGGCTGTGTTTGCCATTTGGCAGGAAGCGATCAGGACCAGTGATTGCAGCATTATTGCTGAAAATGAATGATGTGTCACAACACAGGGCTTGGTACAGCACACAAATGTTGCTGATGTGTGCCAGTGTAATGTGCCACACAGTTTAAGCAGGGTCAGGAGTTTATGCATACCCCTAGGGCATACACTATTCTCCAAGTGGTACTCATACTGTAGCTGTAAAAAAAAAAAAAAACAAAAAAACAAAAAAACATCTCCATGCTGTGGGCAGTAAAACAAAGTTTTTTGAGCTGGTTTGCTTAAAAAGTAGTGGAGTTGCTTTGCATACTCCCATCAAAGTTATTTTCCTATCAACTAAAAATGCCTCACAGGATGTAGATGCGTGATGTGATATGGTGCGTACATAGCTAAGCAGGAATGCAAGCAAGAACTGAAAAGCAACAGTGGTTTGTTTAAATGCCCTGCTCCATCTCATCCAGCCACCATCCCATTATGAGTCACAGGGGGCCAGCTTTCTGAGGCCACCAAGATGTCAACAGTTGGAGAAAACATTTGCTCAAATGCCCCTGGGTTTGCTCTGAAAGCAGTCACTGACATGACCTCCACAGCCCTCTGCAGCAGAAGCAGAAGTGTCGATTTGTTAGCATGCGACTTGGAGTGGTCACAAAGTAGAGAAAGCTCATGTCTTTGGAGGAAAAAGCTGACCCCTCTCCTTTCTATTGTGCACAGCAACCCCACCTTTTCTTCTCCCTTGGCTCAGCAGATAAAGGGTCGTTGGAGCTGATGAGGACCAAAGACAAGACCCACACTCCAAACGGGCACAGCTTATGTGCCTCAGGCCCTGCACGAGGAGGCTCATGTTGGTTTGGTGTGGACCAGAAGCCAAGAGAAAAATGGGTTTCACCCTCCACACTGCTCTGTTGTGATGGAGCCCCAAGACCACTGGCAGTACTGACTGCTTTTAGCAGTAATTTTAATTTGAATGGCTGATACGACTTAGGTTACTATGAACACCAGTGTCCTTAATCTGTGTGGGTGGTTTATGTTTAGCAACGATAGCAAAAGTAAAGCCAAATTAAAAGTGTAAATATGATGAGGTGTTTCAAATGCAGGGATGTACATTATAAATAATGTGCTGAATGGATCCTGTGCTCTGGTGCTTAACAAAATAAAAATATGGCATCTTTCACCTATTAGTCTCCAGCCATTTTTTAAAAAAAACAGATGGGGAAGCTGACTCATGAAAAAGGTAAAATGTTTTGCATAAGGTCACAGATCACAAATTCAGTGCTAGAAAAACAGTTCCTTAAGCTAATTCCTTTGCTTTGTCACCAGATTATATTGGCTACAGTGCACTTGAGCAATAAATTTGACTTAAAAAACTCAAGGGCATTAGCAAATTATAATTAAGCACACATTCTGCAATGAGATGAATTGTTTTTATAATAAGAAGCAGCAAAAACTAGTGCTTATAAATTAAACATTGCAGGAGAGCATTACTCCTTCTTAGAGACAACAACAAATACTTTTGGCAGATTTTGAAGATACAGATGTGTGTGTACGCCTGTGCGTGTTTAGAATACAGTAAAAGCAATAACAGCCTGGCTGCCCTCTCTGCTGTGCACCTTGATGAGGAAGATAAGTGATACTAGAGTCAGAAAACACTTCAGGGCTTGGCTTAATACAAAAATACGCAGTATTTTTTACATTAAGACTGCTAAACATGTGAATTGTATTTCTTGGAGTGGATGATATATGCAGAAGCCCCAAAGAGGCACCAACTGTCTTTGATAACTGCATAAACTGCATTGACACTCAGCTATTGTTTCTTTGCAGTTGGATGCTGAATGCAAAATCAGCTATGACACACCATATTCAAACTGAATGAGATGCTAGACTGGGACAGCCATCATAATTTTTGTGTGTGTGTGTGTGTTAAAGGCACTGAGCATGCAAAGCTCTTTCACATTGGGGGAGATTGCTAGTGGTTGGTCCCTTTAACAAACTTAAGCACCTATTTAGGCACTTAAATATCGAGTTAGGGGACTAATTTTAGGTACCCATGACTGAAAATACCATTGCTAAATACTATTTGTGTAGGCTGATGCTGAAATACTACCATGAACTTTCCATAATGTCTCAAAAAAGTAGGAGATATACTAAAATTATAATAATATGTTCTCTTCCCTAAAGCCCTTTACCTGAGAATCTCAAACACCCATTAAGATAAATATAAGCATGCTCCATTTACCACATGAACAGCCTGCGGTCTTAGAGCAAGTCAGAAGTTAAGAAAGAAACAAGGAGCTCAAGTAACATTAGCCAGCTACCACTTCCCTTTCCCTCTCTGTTCAAAGGAAAAGGAACACCAAGACTCTCATCATGCTTCCTATGGTCTTTCTGAGGAAACCAAGCATTGGAAGGCTGCCCATGGAAGAGGTCAAGTCGCCATCCATGGACATATTTAATAGACATGGCACTTAGGGACATGGCTTAGGTATTTGGCAGTGTTAGGATTATGGACTCAATGATCTTTAAAGGTCTTTTCCAAACTAAATTCTGTGATTCTATAAGCATGGATGTCATGGTCAGGCCTGAGGCCATGCCAAAGTAGATTCAAAAGGTAATAGCATTTTCAGTTTAGAGCTTATGAAAAAACCCTCCTACTGACAAAGGAAATTACTCTATTGCTCACTGTGCTCTTTCCTGATTCGTTCCCCTTAAACCAGCCCAAGGTACCACCTTCCCCTGGCAGGAGGGCTGGTCAAACATATGCTTCTGCAGATGATCCAAGTGCCAGCTGGCACAGGGTAAGAGTGGCAGTCATGCACAAAAAGCCTGGCCCACATCTTCTCCTGACTTTGAAGATGCTGCTATCTCTGTCACCTGCTCCAGCTCTTGCTTCCTCCAACTAAGCCGTGAAATGGTGGGTCTGTGTCCTGACTTGCCACTCTGCTGGGCAGCCATCTCTCTTTTTCAGGATTAATCACTTAAATGCCACCTGGGTGCAGCTACTGGAAAAAGCTTATTACAGCTTCTGTTGATTAAGCAGTTAAAATACAGGCTGCTAAATCAACCTAACAAACAAAGCCCATGTTGTTCTTTGATACACTGACAGCACCAAAGTGACATTCATCAGGTAGGGAAGAGAGCTAAGGGACATCTCAGCAATCATTAACTTTACAGCTACATGACTTCTATCACACTCTAGAAACTCAAGACACATGGGTTTAACCCCCCTGAAATCTTACTCTCTTCCCACTGGCGCTGTGCAATCAGAGTTTGACTGCCAGGAGCTCACAGCCAGAGCTGTGTGCAGGCTCCCACTCAAGGTCATTGCTAGCACCTTCCTGCTGCCAGGAGGAAGGGCTGGGTGTCATGGGCCTCTTGCCAGAGGTCTCTGGGACTCTCCCTAAGTCAGTGGAGGGACAGTTGCAGTCCTGCCAGGCAATCTTTTCCCATCACAAATCACCTGGGCTCTTTCTGTGGGAGCTTTAGCTCTGACTAGTTACAGGGAGTGAGAAAGTAGACTTGTGAATTTAATTCAAGAATCTGAGTGGATACACATCCAGTGCTGGATGAAGAGGCACCCTCTGCACCTGGGGCCAGGACAAACCCCTGCCACTACAGCAGCATGGCCCAGAGAATGCACTAAGTCCTCATTAACAGTGTGATAAGTCTCATCTCATCTGGAAAACAGCATGATGGATAGAAGACGCTATTTCCTCCCAGCCCTGTCTTTGCCAGTGGTTACACTGCTGCTTAGCCAGCTGGCTCTGATAGTTCAAACCCAAATGGTGAGTTTGAACTCCCTAAGTCCTGCAGGGGCTCTCAAACAGAGCAAGGAGTGTGCTGCACACCAGTCCTGCATGGCTTTTGGAAATACAGTGCTGCTCCCATGGAATCTGGCTATTTGTGCTTGAGGCAGGGCAGTTTGGGGTGATGGGGATTGTGGATGGAAAAGGGTCAGCCCTAACTTTCCTGCAACCCTCTCTTCTTCTCTCTCAGCCTTCTCCATGAGCAACACACACAGACCCTGCTCAGTGACCAAAACTGCTGCAGCAGAAAGATTGAATGAGACAGGGAAAAACTGCTTTTGTGAATTCAAAAACCTAACTTTTAATAATATAAACAGCTTGCCTTGCTGAAACAGCAAAGCCAGGCACTGATGGGCATGTCTACTTCTATTTCACAGAGGAATTGAAAGATCATTCACACCAGCCTTTGAACAGATGACGTTTGAGGCCTCTTTGTCTGCGCTGCTGGGGCTGCCACTGTGGGCACTGAACAGCTGGAAAAGAGCTCTGGGGACTCAGACCTGACTGACCTGCAAGTTCCTCTCACCTGAATGAACCCCTGAGCCTGCAAATTATTAAATGCTGATAATCCTGCATGAATTCATCCTTTTTCTTACTCCCACCATGGAATGGGCTCTTATCTCTAGCAAGGTAAGGTCCAACCCCAGCAGAACTTTACAGCCTTCTGTAAAATCTTTGTAAGCTGCATTTGCAAACCCCATTTTCCCCCTGAGGGGATACAGTGCCTCTGGTGGCACCCAATCTGGCACCACAGCAGTGGGAAGGAGGCAGGTCCTGCAGAGCAGCCCACAGCAAGGTTTTCCCTGACTACTTCCAAGCTCATAAAGACAACATATGGCACCACGGCCTGAGCGTGAACATGGCCCACTGCAAAACCTTACAAAGGTCCTTTACAAAGATTTTTTGTTTATTTTTTCCTGTTTGCCAGCATATTACAACAAACTATTCTCATCTTGTTTACAATATTTGAGTAATGAATAAGCTGCATGTTTTTGTTTTGCATGATAATTCTCTCTCAAACCTCCATTGCTTTATTCGTACATGCATGCAAGCACAAGATCTGCCACAAAATTGCTGGTGAAATCTTCACCAGTTACAAATATTAGAGCCACCTCTTGTACCACATGGAAATGTCATATGGGGTTGGCTCTCACAGCTGAGCTTTATTCCAGTGGTAAATAAAGTTATTAATACTTCAGACAGCATAAATAGCTGAGTATCTATTTTTAAACATCTGTAATTATCAGTCTGCTTACTAACAGTTTGCTCCTTTAGACTTTTGCAAACAGGCTTAACTAGGACACAGACAGTATTTATTTCTCATTTAATCCCAGATATTCCAATTGGAAAAAGGTGTCTGCAAAAGGTGACTTATTTGCAATGCCACAGTATCTGTCAATATGACATTCTGATTTAATATAGGGCAGGTATACTTTATTACGCTGTGGCCATTTCATGACACTTGCAATTACAGAAGTAATAGTGTTGGTCTTATGAATTAGAAATAAATAATTGTTCATTTAATGACTGATATTCACTGAAAACAAGATTATCTTTAATGTAATTGAATAATTAGTTATTGATGAATGGCTCATGATTAGTTACAATTTACCTGCCTTAGCAGGATTTTAAAGATCAAGTATTCATTGTTTCCAATGACAATAAGAAAGAAAGAAAGAATATGACTGTTAAACTTCATTATTTCAACACTATGATTTTTAAAAGTAGTTAAAAGATCTCAAAAACCTTCCTGATACATTAAAATCAAAGCCTGCCTCAGCAAAGATGGTAGACCTCTGCCTCTGGGCTACACATCCCTCTCCATTGTGAACTCCTGAGCCTGAGGCTTTGGGGCAGGGTTTCAACTGGTGCAAATCAGCATAGCTCCTTTGAAACCAATGACATATACAGAAAAAAATCAATTTAATTGGGCATTTGTAGAGGTCACTGAGATAATTTACACTTTGTAAAGAACTTGGATGCCAAAATTACGGCATCAATGGGAAAATACCAGCTAAATAGTTAACAGTTGTCATCTAATCAATCAACAATGGATGCACAAGGATTGATTTATTTGACATTCACATCACAGTATCACATCTACGTTAACAGTATCCAGGAAGGAAAAAAGGAAGTGACCATATTCACACATGTCAACATCTTATGAAGACAGATGTTGCTAAAAGCCTGGCTAGGTTTTATCCCTGTTGCTTTAATTTCTGCTTGCAAAAGGAAGCATGAAGGAACTCTGATACAGGCTAAAGAAGCTGTTCAGGAATGTTTTCAGGCTTACAGATGCTACATGCATTATTTTTCTTAAGACATCCATTCCTTCATTTTGGCTTGCTAATCAGTGTCCTCATTCCTAGTAGTCCTTAAGCAGCCCAACAACCTCAGTGTGTTTTCATAAGAGGGAAGAGGAATGTCAGATTCATCACCACAGATCTCACCACTGGCAGAAAAGCAGTTCATTCATTTAGCATGAAGCATCACCGGCTTTTTCTCTGTAGCCAAGAATGAAAAAAGTGATGGGATCCTTCCCAAGAATATAAGAGAGGATCAACTTCATGGAAAATAAATGTGTGAACACAACAGGTTTCCAAAAAAGCACTTAATCTGGCTGAAAAAATAACTCTGAAGCAGTTGACTCAAAAACTCTCTTAAAATTCTTTTGTTCTGCCGGACAATTTCTCCTTATCAAACCTTCTCTATTCCCTGTGTTTGGATTGGAAGTATCTCACTATGATCCTTTCTTCCCCACAGCCCCTAAACACCAATTCAGAGGCACACCTTGTCCTTTCCCTCCCCTTGCCTCCCCAGAGCATAATTTAAAGAAAAAAAAAATGAGAAAAAAAAAAAGTAATTTACAAGGTGGAAGTAATATAACAAATGATGCCTTGTGGGGAAACCCCACTGCTCTAATAAAGAACCAGTAGGATCTTGGGATCATTCCTTGCTGGGGAGGGTTAATGGAGGCCCTGCTCCTTTGCATCACTGTATTAAACTTGACATTTTTAAAGGAGAAAACACTCCCCACCACAACATAAAAGGTTTTGCCCACAGCACTGCCTATATGTGCCAGTGCTCTTACAGTGCAAAGCTAAAGCATAGGAAGTTATAAACCACTCTGCAGTCACTGCCAGCAGACAAAGGACTTTCTTCAGATAAAGCCAGAGATTGTGGCAAGAGTTAAAACAAACCGTTAAGATTGCACAGTTCACTTCATTTTCCCTTAGGAAATGGAAACTTCACTTTCATTCTACTGCTGCTCTCCCTAAATTAAGTTCAACCCACTCATATAAAAGAGCCACAATATAATATCCTTAAGGAAAACATATTCCAACTGTGAGGTGCACTGCTCCTATCTGAAGGCCTTGGAGGTCAAGGCTGTACTAAAAGAGCAACCAAAACACACATGAGCCTGGAGAGTTAAGCAAGAATCCTTTGCAGCAGCTGTCGATGGGAATCCAAAGGAAACCTTGCATAAAGTGATGGCTTTGGGGAAGCCACTTTGGATTGGGTGATGGCAGATTCAACCACTGCCTAATGGTAGCATCCTGGAAATTAAATTTTCAGAAAAATTAGCAGTCAGAAAAGGCCCTCTTTTTATGACTTGCACTGATTTGGTAAGCTGTGAATATATAATTTCCCACTCTAGTTTAGAAAGATTTCACTCACTTTTTAAAGGTTAATGTGAAAAAGAAAACCATTAAAAAGATATCTGCACTCACCAATGTACTAATAACAGCTTTGATCATTAAAGATGAGTTTTATTTAACAAATGCCCTGCTACTGCCACGACTTGAGATCTTGATCTCTTTTTCTTTCATCCTGTGATACATTATAATTGCAGCTAGTGATGTTTTTAATAGAGGTTTCTAGTTGTTTATGAAGGCATGGGACATCTTCTATGATCCACAATATGTTGGTGCTGTGTGGAGAAGGAGCTTTGTGGATCTTCTCAAATGAGATTGAGCGTCTGCTTCCTTGTGAAGGCACATGCTATGATGATCCATGTGTTTTCCTGGGTTCTTAAGAAAGGGGTCTAAAAATCTAAGACTGCATTTCCCTTCTTCTAGTTCTTAAACTTTCTGAATCTGTTCAAGGCACACTGGAAATCAAGTACTTGTTGAGGGTCCTAATGAGTTCACAGTTGTTTTACCAAAGAGCAATGGCCCACCCACCTTCTTTTCCTGTGTTAGGAAAAGAGTCAACATCCCTAACATCAATACACAATCTTAAATCCACATTGTTTTGTCAGTTTAAGTACACACTCTAAGCTTTTATGGATCTATGTCCTATCAGGTTTTTTGAACATCATACACTACAGTAAAATCCAGATTGAGTGTGGGAATTCTCAGTGGTACTGTAGCAATAATCGCAGGAATAAGGATTGCAGTGACATTCCCTCAGGAAGTCTGCTTTGCTCTCTGGTTCCCATGCAGCAGGGATGTGTAAATTATTAAAATGCACCATGCAGGAAAAGAAGGCTTGTATGAAAATAAGTACAATTGTTATTTAAGAAGAGAAGGAAATAATGAAGAAGGGGCTTTTTAAAACACATCCGTAATTTTTCCACAAAGCAACAAGTGGAATTTTTACACAGAACTATTTACTGGGAAAGTCTGTTTTGCTTGTTCTATAAAAATAGGTATTTTTTTAAAATCAGAAACACCAGAAACAAAAGTACCAAGCAAGTGTGGGGGAATTACAAGCAAAAGAGTAGATTTAAAATATGACAGTAGCCACAAACCTGTTCACTCATTTCACCAGCACAGAACTCTTTGAATTATCAAAGTTCATTTTACTTGAGCTTGCACTCATAATATACATTTCTCTGCTTGTTTTGGCACACAAGAGAAAAACAGGGAATTACAACTGACCTGGCACAAACCTTCAAACCAAGTCCATGACAGCATTTACAAAGCTAATGCTGTGTGACATGGTTAGCAGGTCAAATGAAAGCAAACCAGCAAGTGGAAGTAAATGATGTAAGAGAATTATTTAATTTGGGGAGGTAGAACAAGACTTCAATTGCTGTGTTGTTGCCTTAAAAATAATGCTGAATGTATTCAGAACTCTAAATGGAAGAAACAAAACCTGCCAGCAGCAGCTGCACTTCACACTTGAGTAGCCACTGGGGAAACCAGGGGCAGGTCCTCAGCCAGGGTAAATTGCCCTCACTCTGAATGGGACCTGAATTCAGTGGGAGTCTATCTGTTCACCGACTTCAATGAGCTGTGAATTGGACCCAAGAGTGCCAGGTTTCCACCATTTCAGAATGCTCTCTTCCTCATTAAAATGTACTTACTAGTGACAGCAGCCAATGTTAACCTAATGAACAAGGAAGTTCATTACTGACAAAAAGTGCTAATGCATTTTTATGTACCACTCATGACAAAATCATCTTTGAAGAAAGCAGAGCAAGTTCCTCACCCCTGGCTGGCTTGGACAAATTCCTCATCCAAACATTATGGAAGATCTCCAACAACTGCCTTGCAAGCCTAAATGCAAGTACCACCGTGCTGGGGAAATTTGTGAGGTATCAGTGCTGTGAAGATTTTATCTGACCTTTTCCTGAAGATCCTGTTTTCAGTCAGATTTCCAAAGTCTCTCAATATTAAAGCAGGTGTAGCCCTTGCTCTGGGGAAGGTGAAATAAGGAAAGGTGCTAAAAGGATGTTTTGGGGATTTTTTAGCATACAATTTTTAAAGACTATTTGATTCTACCCCTTTGTTCTGAAAACCAAACCAAGTTTCTTAAAGTCTGTACTGCAGTTAAGACCACTACTATTGTGGATGTACCAGATGAGGCAGCTGTGAGCCAGCTTAGAATAATGCAAACCACACCAGAAGCAGAAAGGTCAGTGAGAGCCAAAATTCACCTGAGTAACTAGAGTAGTGCTCAGGTAATTAACTTGTCCTGTTGCCTGGACCATGGTTACTTAGCTAACCAAAAGCTAAACAAATCTTTTCTCTTGGTTATGCCACAGCCACTTCACCACACACACAAGGTGTGTAAGGAGTGAGAGCTAGATGGGGACATTGCAGGGGATTTTTCAAGGCATGAATGCCTGTTTGTCTTCCCAGCTCCCACTTCAGCTTTTAAGAAGTAGCTGGTAAAATGTCTGTCCTGAATCTTCTCAGTCCAGCACCCTGTCAAAATAGTCATACTTTTACAAGCCGAGCATAAAATGCACCCAGATGTGCTTACCTCAGAGCTGCATAAGAAGGAATTACACAAAAGACATACTCCAGGGCACCAAGCTCACCAGCTCCTGAATGGAAGATGAGTGATAGCAGAAGTCTGTAAGTGAATCTTAAAAAGAACTTGAGTCACCTCAGGACAACTCAATTCAAACAACCCCTGACAGACTGCAGAGTAAGAAAGGATTACTGCATCCAGACACATCCTTCAGCTCTCCAGCATGCTTTCAGTATGGAGCACACTGCAGGCGAGAGGAACAATATTACTGTACCACATAGATCACACTCAGAAGCTGGAGACACCTTCAAAGACCTCTGGTCATATTTTTGGCTTGTGTACCAGTAATAAGGAAAGAAAGACAGAACTCTTTTAAATACAAATCCAAACCTTAGCTCCACCCTCCAAACACCAAACCCTTAACCAGCTCTGGAAGTATTAAGAGTGTTAATTGCTCCACACCTCCAAGAACTCAACCTCCTGAGAGCATTACATGAAAAGATAATTCTGGCTACCATCTCACAGCACTGTGCTGAGCAAGAAACCCTCACAACCTGCCATAAATGGAGAGGAAATTCAGCATTGCTGTAAATACCATCATGTCTCTGAGCAAAATCATAATGACAGGTACTCTGGTCTGCTGCAGTTTACAATTGCATGAAATGGGGGTGTGGGTAGGGTACTGTAAAAAATAACAGGTATACATTTCAAAACAGAGAAACCCATTATTTGCAAGAAAAATGCAGGTAAAAGAACTGAAAGGCAAAGTGTATTGATGGAATCTTAAATCTCTGGGTGTTGATCTTATTATGCTAGATAATTACTTTATCCCCTTATCCACAATGCCATGTTTACTTAGCAGGCATTAAAAAAGGAGGAGAGGAAAAAGGGTAAAAGAACAAAACCTACAATGACTGAAGCTAAATTTATATACACAAGAGAGACAGATAAAGCATCCCAGGGGACCTTATCAGTTTTACACAATAACCAACAGGCTGTTTCCTGTATATAGCAGCTTAAGGTCGGCGGATGTTTATTAGAGGCAGAGGGGGAAGGAAATGCAGTATCTTTGACTGACACAGCATGGATATATGAGAAGTGCTATTTATGCTTTTGACTTGAATGAGAACCACAGTGACTCATAGATGTCTTATACTTAATACTCCCATTAGTGCTCCAGGAACACTGAGCAGCTCTGTACCAAAAATGGGGGGCTTGTTTACTGCTCCTGACAAGACATACTAGAGGGTAGGAAAAATTTAGGCTTCTTCAATCCATTACCATTCTTCAGTTAATCGCTGGGATAGATCAACCTCTCTTTACCCTCTTTGATTTTTAAAAAGAGACATTAATTATTAAACATTTGTATGGTGTCCAGTGGGAATCCAGTCTAGGTTAAGGCCACACTAAATACAGCTCTGTGGTGTGCTAGTGAAATCAGCTGTCTGTGTGCTAATTCCTTTCATTCCTGGAAGCCTTGGGGAAACATGAGAAGAGAGGTAGGCATTTGGTCCACTGTTTTTCTATGAATCAAGCTAATACATTATTGAAGTGGGAGTTTTGGAAACACAATGGGCATGGGGGGCAGGGATATCTTGTTTAACCACAGCTCTCTCTGCTGTCTGGTTATGTTGAGAAGCTCAAATCAGAGGTGGGACAGCAAGATGGAGCAATTAGGAATGTACTCAGGATTTAACCAAGACCCTTTCCCAGAGAGGCCAATAGACATTTCCTTGCTATCACTGTGGTGAGCTCCAAGAAAAGGTCTGAGGAGCTCCACTGGCACAAGTTACCTCTGCACAGAGCCTGGGGGACAGCCATGGGTGGAATACTTCAGACTCAGAGAGGTAACAGAGCACATGAGGCTTCATATTTCATGAGGAAACAAAGCATATGGAAAACCACCTCAGCAAAATGGGGCAACTGGCTTCTTGGTTGGAAGAGGGGAGATAAGAAGTCAGTGTCTGCTGGAAATTTGAAACTAAAGGAACAATATTTCACTTTAGAGAACATGACCTACTCTGTTGTACGTAAAAAAAAAGTTTCTTTTGCTTTCCCCTCCCCTCTGTAAGACAGTAGAGAACAATGACACTTCTCTTACTTTTTTTTTAAACACCAACCACTTCTCACAGTCCTGTACAGAAAAACAAACAGTGGCCATACTGTTCTTAGGGCTTTACCTGTCTTGGCAAAGGATGTGACATTTTTTGTGATTCCAGACAGAAGTGACAGACTCCCTGAAGTCAATGGTGCAGGATTTTCCAATTCCCAAAGGCCCCCAGAGGGACAGAATGGTGAAGGCAGGAACAAGGCTGAAATAGAACAACCAGTCTTTTCCCCCCACCTCCAGGAAAACACAGGCTTGCCAGTAAGAAAGGGTGTATGTCACAGTTCTAGAGGGAGTGTGTAACTGGACACATTGTACAACATCTGAAAAAAACCCAGCTGATTATTATTATTAGTCTCTGCAGAAAACAAAAAAAAAACCCTTTCCTCCATTACACTGGACAAAAAGAAAAATACCAACCCTTTGCCCCAATTACCTTCCACATGAAGCTTACATGTAGAACTGCAGACAGTTTAACCTTATTCTAACACACATTGGTGCCAACCCATCTTCTGGATATGAATCATGCTTCCTCCATGGTGGAGGAGTGTGGAATGGAAGAAATCTTTAGCTGAACGTATTTTAAATATTTCAAGTAATATTCACAATAAATTGGATGAAAACTTCCTTGCCTCACAAGAAGGACCTCTGCTCTAATTAGGAACACTGATTTCTAATCCTATCTCCTCATTTTGGAGTTGCATGTTTGGACTGTGATTCATGTTTGCCCTGGGCACTCAGGGGGTTTGGTTTCTGTAGAAGGTTTCCAAAGAGAGCTCACCTCCCACCTAGATATCCTGCAAGGGGCAGCCAAAGATCTGAGACTCAAAGGACACACTGGTCTCATTCTGGTATCACTGTGTGCTTGATGCACACAGCTCTCCTGAAAGCACGAGTCTCATTCCTGGGGAAAACTTTCAGAGAAATCAAGTACAGTTAAGTTCATAGCTTTCTTGCTCTGCCCCACAAGCTGGACATCACCTGGGTAAAATGGCAGCAGGCCAGCTTGGAATTAGCAGCATAGTCCATAAATACTCAATCCAGAGATCAAGCACTCCAAGAGCCCCTGCCACCACTTATGTCACAACAACCCCTCTAGATTCAAGCCCCTTGTGGCTTAAGCCCATCTGGATGTCGGGTGACCACCCAAGGCTTCTCTGTCACTCCATTGTTCCACTGGATGGGGAGGGAAATATAAGGAAAGGCTTTTGGGTCAAGATAAGGACAGGGGAATCACTCAGCAATTACCATCACAGGCAAAGCAGACTCAACTTGGGAAAATTAGTTGAATTTAATACTAGTCAAATCAGAGTAGAATAATGAGAAGTAAAACCAAATTTTAAAAACACCTTCCCCCATCCCTCCCTTCTTCCTGGGCTCAATACCCTAGAGCTTCCTACCTCCACCTCCTTCCCAGTTGTGCAGGGGGACAAGGAGGAAGGGTTACAGCTGATTCACCACACGTTGTTCCTGCTGCTCCTTTCTCCTCAGGAGGAGGACTCTCACACTCTTCTCCTCCACCAGCATGGGGTCCTTCCCACGGGAGACAATTGTCTATGAAATTCTCCAATGTGAGTCCTTCCCACGGGCTGTGGGACAAAATGCTCTAATGTAGGTTCCTTCCATGGGGTGCAGTCCTTCAGGAACAGATTATTTCAGTGTGGGTCCCTAGCAGGGTCACGAGTCCTGCCAGCAGACCTGCTCCAGCATGAGCTCCTCTCTCCATGGATCCTGCCCCAGCTCAGACTTTCCACAGGGTCACAGCCTCCTTGGGGCACATCTACCCGCTCTGGCATGGGGTCTTCCACAGGCTGCACGTGGGTCTCTGCTCCCCCATGGACTTCCACAGGCTGCAGGGGCACAGATACTTCACCATCAACTTCACCACAGGCTGCAGGGAAGTCTCTGCACTGCTGCCTGGATACCTCCTCTCTCACATTCTTCAGTGACCTGGCCGTCTGCAGAAACTTGCTGTTTCTCTCCATGTTCTCACTCCTTTTGTCTCCTGTGCTTCTATTGCACAGGCTTTTTTCATCTCCCTTCTCAATTCTGCTATTCCAGAGGCATTACCATCATTGCTAATGGATTCAGAATTGGCCAGCACTGAATCCATCTTGGAGCCAGCTGACGTTGGTTCTGTTGTACATGGGGCGAGCTTCCAAAAGCTTCTTACAGAAGCTACCCCTGTAGCCCCCCCCAGTACCAAAACCTTATAACACAAACCCAATAAAAAGCCTCACTTCTGTTCTAGCATCCTGCATGGACACTTCTCTAAAATTTAGGCCAATAACTGGACCATGGAAAGCCACCAAGCAAATGTTTGGAAAAAAAAAATCTCTTCTCAATTGCAGATGCCAAGCACTGAGTGGAAGCCAGCTCCTCTGACAGTTTTGGAAAGGGAAGGTAGGTGGAGAACTTGACCTATGGAGCAGTTAGCTTTGGCTGCCCATCTCCAGCTTTTCCAACAAGAAGAAGCAATGTATGTCTCTAGCTATGTCCAAGGGGAGGAACACTATGTCCTTGAGGAACCCAAGTCAACCAGTAGCAACAGCACTTCTTGACCCTCACAGGCCTGCTTTGAGTAAAAAGAGGGATACACTAAATTGAAATGACTAGTGTTGGAGATGGGAATGAGTTTGCTGTGAATCACATGGCTGCAAAAAGGGTATGACGTGCACAGCCTCCTGTATGGCACGGGGGAGGGAAGACAGGTATCTCATGAATTATGACTAAAGTGGGACAATTTAGGGAAAGTTTTAACTTTAAAAAAAGGAAAAAAAAAAAAAAGAGGAGACCAAAAGCCATTAGATACATAACCTTGTAGTCTAATATGGCCATAAATTAACAGCTGCACTATATTATGTAAATTTATGTTAAATTATTCACTACCTGTCACCATATCTCCATAAAAAATCTACATACTGACATTTACGAAAAATGACATCTTCTGATAATAGTTTTGCTACGTATTTCAGTGGCTGCAATTGCCTTTTAACCATCTTGACTGCTGCTGAGGCAAACACTATTGAAACAGAGATGCTTTAGGAGGTCTAATGAATTCATTAGTATTCACAGATTCACCCTCCAGGAGGGCACTGTCCATGTAAGTCAGTGTCCTTAAGCATCACACTGCTTTCTTTAGCTTCAGAACTTGGTGGAGAGGAGCCGGGTAGGATCACACAGGTTCCCTCATCACTCGATCTAGGAGCTGGAATTGGATACCCTGTAAAGACCCTGGCTGCACCCACTCAGTGTGGAATGTGCTGGTCACTAAGCACAGCAGGACCATGTTGGAGGGGCCTTCTTCACTCATAGGAATCAAAATGATCATCCAGTTGTGAAAACCTGAATCAGAGCTCTTCTTGAGATAAGATGCTTTATGAATCACACCTGGTTTGAGATGGACCCTCAACTGCCCAGCTGTGTGCTTCTGCTGACTGGAACTGACACACACAGGTGGGGTGCCCCAGCAACCCTGACTGCAGTGAGGCACAGCACACAGGAACACATTACCCACGCTTATTCTAAATAGGAGATACAGTGAGTTTGGGAACTGGTGTGTGTCTCATCCTCCACAGCTTCTGAAGCAGTGGTGCCCTTCCCCACCACTTTGTAATTCACCAATTACAAAGGCAGCTCATGATGTGGCTTCACATGAGCCTCACATAGATTTACTCACCCCACACTGGTGCTCTGCAGAGATGGTGAAGCCTGAACAGCAGGCTCTGGCTGTTGCCCTCCTCCTGAAGGGTCGAGGCAAGAAGTTCTGGCTCAGCCCTCCACTCAAGAAGGGAATCTGGTTTCACCATGCATTTGCTGGCTGACCTCTAACAGCCAGCTAAAGCACAAACAGACCTGCACCCACAGAGCACCTATTTGCTACAGGTGTCTCTGCTGTGGCTCAAGGTAACAGCAGCAACTGCAGTTCACTGAAAGACTTCCAATGATTTACTTTAGGTCAAGCCAAGGATAAGGAAAAAAACTCTGTAGTTCACTAGAAATGGGCAAGAAGGTCAACTTCTTCTGCTTCTTCCTGATAAATATTGAGTATAAGCTAAAAAAGAAGCAGAGGGCTAAAGATAAAAGAAAATTCAAGCGCCCTCCTATTAAGCCAAAAATCATGCTATAAACTACTAATGTACTTCCAGGGCCACTGTCCCTAATTTGACCTTGCAGTTCTGCTCAGAAACATTAAGCCAACATTTCAGAGACGGGAGAAAGGAAGAGGGGATAGATGTCAAAGAAAGAAAGAAGGGAGGAAAGGAAGGGAGGGAAGGCAGAAGAATAAACAAGCTTTTGCAACAGCAGGAAGCTCTCTCTTAATTCTGAGATAATGAAACGCTTCTAACCAGGCCCAACTGCTGAATATTACAAGAGCCATCATCTCATGTGGATTGCATGCAGCTTTATTTTCTACTCCCCTGCATGGACTGAGTATGATTCACAGCACAGTCACAGGAAACAGTCATTACTATTTATTTGGAGTGAGATGAGTGACTGCTCTAAACAGCATCAACTGCACCTGCGATAGTGCAGAGAATCTTTTTTTATTAAGCACACCCATGCCCTCTTTTTTCCCGTCTGCTCTTCAATATTCTCTTCACAAAGAACATTTTATTTCAGTGCTGGCTGCATAGATGAAAAAAGGAAGAGACAAATTTACAGCAATCATTAGAGAAGATGCAGAAGCATGGCAGCAAACCCTGGCTTCACCCCTTCATGTGCACAGAAACATCCCCACACTGTGCACATGCCACAAAAAAACAGTCTGTACACAAAGAGAAAGAGATAATTCATGAAGTATAGCCACTCATAATAAAATTATGATAATAATTGCCTGGCTGTGGATAAGCCTGCTTACCCCATTTTGTACATTTGCTGCAGCTGGAACATGTCAGAACACCCTGAACTCCCTCTGCTCCAGGCAGCCCTAAAAAAACAGCTCATCTTCCTCAACCTCTGAGCAGCTCCTCTGTTTTCTTTACAAGACACTGCTCACAATTTTGCTGCAGCAATTTATCTCTGGCTACACAGCAAGGTGGGCAGCCAGCTCCCCGGCTTGCTGCTGCTCTTTCTCCTGCTGTACTTCAGCAGCTGATGCTGAAGCCTCCCTGGCCCCCACACACTGTAGCTAGGAGGTGTCAGAGCCTCAGTCAATTCCCACAACACTTTATTCTCCCCTTTGGCAGTCTCTGCTGATGAAGGTACTCTTTAGACTGCTATTTTGAATTTAACACACAGTTATAGAGAATCCAGAGCACTCAAAGCACAGACCTCTCTCTCTTCTATAGCCTTTATTGCCCAAGTGCATGCACCTGATGTGCTTACAAAAAATGTCCTTGCTGGTAAAATCCTCTTAAAATGGCTCAGCTCTGTTTTGCTGGTTTCAGGCCAGCAGTAAGAAGAAGCTAAGGCCATTTCATCCCTCTGCTGTAGGTATCAGTATCTCAAGTACCTGCATCCTGTGATGCCATTAAAAGCTTCAGGAAATTAAAAGTGTGGGTTTTCTTGTTTGTCTAACAAAGTAAGGTACTTCACAGTATAATGGATTGTTCTTGAAAACTAATACTCCTAATAGCAGCAAACAGATGCACAGACTGGACTGTTTTATCCATATTGAAGTTTGGTACTTATTTTTTGTAAATTATGTGTGGTCTCTGGAGCGAGTGTGATTTTGGATCACAGCAATTAGGGGAATATTCTATTTTTTTTTTCTTATTCTCCTAAATAATCATTCTGATGCCACATGTGATAGACACAAAGCTTCCTCACCAAACTGGGAGCCCAGCACCTTCATGGATGAAGGGTCGTGGTGAGATCAAAAATATGAAGGGGAGCATAAATGAGGTGCAGAGCTTGGAAGTGACAGATACCAGAGGGAAGAAGGGGCAGCAATGACTTTGTGGTGACTTCTACTCTGCTTACACTATAACAATGTGTTAATCACCTGTATATCCACACTTACATGCTAAAGCAATTGGTATAGATAAAAAAAGATGGTGCAAAAAAAGCAGGTTAGGAGAGTTAATACCTAAACTACTAAAACCACTTTTGACTCACTACAGTTCCTAGCCATTACATCCCATGCTGTATACTTTCCCCTAGCTGGTATTAGAAACCTCTTAGTACTGCTCCTCTCACCACCACCTACCAAAGGATTACTAAAACACAACTTACTTTCCACCTCAGGTCTCAGCAACTGCAGTCCCTGCCCTGTGAGGAGAGCAGCACAACATTCTTCTCTTTCTACCAGGATGAGAGATCTGCTCCACCATTCACATCAACATCCAAGCAGCAGGAGTGGCCAACCAAAAAGTAAGGAAACTCATTTCTTTGTTGCAAGAGTATATAGAAAGTGGAAGCAGTATTATATCAGGCAGGTGAGAAATACATCCTGGACCATTGGATCTTTCCCTGATTCCAAAGGCAGGAGGATCACCAAAGGCAGTCCAAGTTATGCCACAGTTTGTTTTGCAATATAGATATTAGCTCACTAGACACTGATCCCTAACTCTTATCACTTCACTTTTGCCTTCAATAGCCATTAGTCAAGCATTACCTGGGGACAGATTCACCCCCTGGTTACAGCACAGTAAACCCCTGAGCTGACAAGGGTATTCCATATTTATACCCCCAGAACTAAGAAGCAGGTCTCATATTTTTTTTTCTTTTGGCAGCTGGAGGGAGCTGAGGTACAACATGGGAATAGCCTCATAACAGGAGCAGCCCAAGGCTGTGCTCACTGGTCTGCATGGAGGGGAGCAAGCTCTGACCCAGCTGGGAAAGGAGCTGCTCTACATCCTCAGCCTGGGGAGCTTCCCAGGGAACAGGTCACTGTCACACCAGCACGGTGAGGACTTGAGTATCCATCCATTGCATTTGCCATTGCTTGCAGAGCCTTTCATCCTCAGCACTGTCAGGGCGCAGCCTTCCTTGTCAAATTATTTTAAATAAAAGCCAGGTTTTGAGACAGAAAGTGCTTCTTGACATGTGAACTCTCAGCCCACGAGCAGAGTGAGAGCTACAAAAGATTCACAGGCTCCTCCCTCCCCCACAATGTTTAAATGATTAATTAACAATTTGTAGAAAGTAATTCATAAAGGAAAAAGGGCAGATTTTCAAAACTATCAGCTTGTAAATTAACTAGAGCCAATTCTCTGGCAAACCTTCTAACAAGGTTTCACATTATTTGTTTTATGCTTCCTAAAGATCTGTCCCTAGCCTAAATCCCAGCAGGAGGAGATGCCACTGGAGTTTAATTACATTCCACCTATGGGAAACATTCAAGAAACAAGGATCTGAAAAAACCCTTACAACTTGGTCTAAAAAAAAAAAAAAAAAATGAAAACAATAATCTGACTAAAGCAATGATGTGAATGTACTGTACCTCCCAACCACAGGTTTAAAACATTATCTTCTTACAAGTCTCAAGGCAAACAGCCAAATTGTCTTGTGAAGCAAATTGAATAGTTATACCATCAATTTACAACACACATTCAGCATTCAGGCCTATGGCTTAAGTAAATAGTTATGAGACATGGCATTTTAAAAATTTTGGTGCTTTAATTTTTTTTTTCTTTTATATGAACTAGACATGCCACATGCTGTGCTGTTTTGTGCTGTTTGCCACATGCTGGACAGGCTTTATCTTAGAAATTAGCTATGGTTAGTGTTTCAAGGGATTAGCACATGGCCTGTGCTCTCCTGGCTGTGGTGTGTGTGTGTTTGCACACCCACCTCACAAACACCTTCTGGCCCCCAGCAGATGCTGAGGCCCATCTCACCCTGGCCAGGAGGGTGGGCATGAGTCGAGGATGTGCACAGCAAGAGCAAAAGGGGCATGCACTGATCCACAGCACGGGAAACTGCTGCCATCAGCACAAGTGTGAAGGAGATGGAAAGAAAACTGCAGGGAGCTTCCTCCAGGTATAATTCTTTAAACCTGGGAAACCCATCTAGCTGAAATATCTTTCTCTGCAGGAATAGGGCAAATGACTCCTGTGCATTCGGCTGGGACAGCTGAACTGTGGACTAGGCAGTGGAGGAAAAAAGCACATTCTAGGCTGAGAGGAAAAACAAGGCATTGCCACTGTTCCCCCTTCCAGTACTGCCAAATCACCCATCTCAGGGTTCTGCAAGTGGCCTTGATGAGACCCAACCTCAGCACCCAGAGAGGAGCTCCCATGAGGGGCTGCAAAAGGAGCAGTGAGCACCACTGACTGTCTGGAGTCGGCACCGTGTCCTGCCGTACACAACGGAGAGACTTGCCACTAAAGAAGCACTGAAATATTTAATCATTTGAAACATTCAAGTGCGACAAAATTATCAATGAAACTAATTAAGAATCTTGAGATAATAAGCACTGATGACAAAATGTTCCACTCTAGTGCCTGCCATCAGGCAGTCAGGATTTATAATATCAGTCATTTACAAAGCTTATACCCTGAAGGATCTCAGTGCACTTTCAAAACATGTGCCTCCACATCCACGTAGCCCTGCACCCCAAGGTGACTCAAACTACTCATGCATACCCAGAAAAGGTTCCCAGTTAGGGGTGAGGACTTCAGATGATGACAACAGAAATGTTATAAACAGCATGGCAAGCAGAGAAGCTGGGAAGGGCCAGCTGTGGTGTCTGCAGAGCCAGGTCCTGAGGTCTCAGCCTACCCAGTTCTATCACAGGCACCCAGAAGGGCAGGCCACAGGAAGGTGAGACAGCTGTGCACAGAGCAGACTTGGGGAGGAAGAAGGTCACGGATTTGATAAAAAGAACAGGGCGCCAGAGTTTTATGCACTGGGATTTTTCAGCAATTTAGGACAGGAAGTGAACTGGTGTCAGGCGATCAACACTGCAGATGGGTCTTTAAGCAGCCAACATGTAAATGGATTTTGGCAAAGCTACTGCAACTAACAGTTTTTTTCTTCTTTTTTGTGAGAACTGCCATTTTTAGGTACAGTCAGAGAAATGCTGCCTTCTGCCTGTTACAAGCAGGTGTACAGATGTCGACAGCAAGTTCAGGCGAGTGCCAGGTACTCGAGAATCGTCGCTGGGTATGTGAGCTGCCTCACCCCATCCCCGAGCTTTTGCAGGAGGCAGGTTTTATTTCCCGCTGAGGTTTCCAAGGAGCTGGCTCTCCAGCAGACCCTGTCTGTGGGCTGAACTGCTCAGCACAGCCTGATTTTTATTTTGCCTTTGTTTCTAAGTTAAGCCACCTCGGGCAGGCCAGCTCCTGAGCGAGGTGGGTCGCTGTGAGTCACCCGCGTGGCTCCCGGGAGCTGCCCACGAGACAGGCACAGCTAATCTGAAATGACACCTGGCAACTGCAACAGCTAATTTCAGACTCAAGGCACCAATTTCCCAGTCACTTTGTAGCTACACTCTGTTACTGTAACAGGTTCTTTGCACAATTATCGCAACACTTGGTAAGTTATTCATTTCCGAGAGAGCTAAGAAGCCTTCTTTTCACTTTAAAGAAAGCAGACATAATCCCCTCTGGAGGAAGTAAATAGCAAAGTTTCTCACCCATATTTTGTTTATTATTAATGTTTGAGAAATAATATTATCTCATCATTAGTAAAAAAATATCTTTACTTCCAAAGAAAAATGTAGTAAACAGGCAAGAATTTAAAACCCAGGTGCACGTGCCATTGTGGCAACGGCATGCATCAGGCAAAGGCAGTCTGAATATTTTATGCTTCATAATTTTTTCTTAAATAATTAACTACCTTTAACTAGTGATTGTCCAGCCCTACCATTGCTGTGGTTTTAACAGCTCTGAGTGTTCCTTTGGTGGTTCTGCTTCTCCTTGCTCCGAACCCAGGCTGCCTACAAGCCCTTGACTTTTAGGTTAGAGATCTCTTTCCTGCCTCACCCTGTATTGGATGTAAATCAATTTTCTACAGCTTTACCCCCCAGCAGTAGATTCAAACAGTTCCAGTTAAGATCTCCAGTGCTCACTGGCTGGATCAGCATTCAGTCTAGTATCTCTTAGCACAGTGGAGGACCCTGCTCACTCCAGCTGGTGATGTGGGCTTATTTGATTCTCTGTTTGCCTCTTGCAGTGGAGAAATTAAGAGTTAAAATCCCAAACCTTGGTTTGATTACTGCATTGCTGACAGAAACACAGATTTGCATGAAAAGACAAAATGTAATGAGCCACTAAAGAGTTGTACCCTTTGGACAACTAATTGAAATTAAACCTGTTCTCTGAAAACCATTTAAAAAAAAAATGTACTACCAAAAATGACCTGGTCTATAATTATCATCTCATAGCACATAGTCCAGTGTTGAAGGATATACAAGTGTATATATATTTAGATGCATAAAGATGCACATGAGGGCTTGATAGTGTTTGCCAGTGCAAAGAATTTGCTTAGAATGCTTAGAATTTGCATATCTGCATGTGCACAGCAAGGGTCTCATGGACATCACATTTCTCTGCAAAGTCTGAGTGTAAGTGGGATTAAAATTATTACTTCTTTAACCTGAAATGATAAAAATGCAAAGGACAGTATTCAGATTTCTATTCAGTTTCAAGCAACCACTATGGCAATTAGCTTTGACTTGATAAAAGATCTAGTAACAATTTTTTCCTACAAAAAAACCTTAACCCCCAACTTGAGTGACACTTCCCATCTATTTTCCATTTGTGCATTTATAGAACTTTAGAAACAGAGAATAAATACATCAGTAAAAAGATCTAACAAGGCTTAGAAACACTTAACTGCAACAACTACAACACTTGCAACCTGAAGGGCACACTGAGCAAAACCAGGTTTGGAAGATAAGCTCAGTAAGATTTCACACTGGTGGAAAATTGCTTTTAGAATGCTTTATGCAATTCTAATACCCACATTTTTCCAAAGGATGTTAAAAACCCACAGGAGAACTTCTGAGAGCAGGCACACATCCTGTCCACCTTCTAAAAGAAATATATAAATAAATTTTAAAAAAATAAATCATTTTAGGAACACACAGTTTTAATACAAGAAAACACTAACAGGTGATTACTGTGGTTTACATGCAATATCCTAACCTTTATTTAGGAGAAGGATAATTAACTTAGGAGAAGAGATTAAACAAAACTGTGGTAAATTCACGAGAAATTTTTGCCAGAAAGACTTGGGAAAGAGGGTACAACATATTCCCAGCTATTTTTATGCAGGATATCAGGACTGGTGGTGAGATGAACCCATACAGCAGCAATGGGGATCAAAACAGAGCACAATTCCAAAGGTCACCAAACATTAAAAAAGTTCACATGTTAATGTTTTGGCCTGGGTCTATCTATGTTTTTTCTTGTAAAATCAGAGCTAGGAAAAAAAGCAGGACATTCTCTTAGCACCAAGTCTCTGTGTCCTTGTATTGTTCTCTCATTTAAGTGCACTGCTAAAGCTCCACTGATAATAAAAGATTGATTTAAAAGACCATTCCACAACCTAAGCAAACAGTGAGCCTGGCTAATGTTACATATCATATCCTCTTGTCATTTACTGCTACTCTGTGTGTTTACTGTGCCTCTCACTCCCCCTCACTACCAGCCCGAGTTTGCAGCAGAGCAGCTGGTCCTCCGGGGTTGATGGCACAACTGCAACTCTAAGCCCAGCAACAGCAGCCTCTTGACTGATTGATTTTAAAAGCACAACCCTGCTCTCAGTTAGGCTCTGAATCAAAACAACCTCCTCCCAAGGCTTTGGGTCAAGTCTTTGCAGATTTCCTAAGTGACAGGCACCTCTATGTCACAAGGTGAACCTTACCTCTGGTAAGATCCAAAATTTAATCACATTATCTGCATTCCTCTATCAAGGTTCCTACTTCAGTCCAAAAGAGATTATGAAAGTAGGTGATGTGAACAAAAAAAATTTTTAAAAAATTGTATCCACTCCATCTTTAACTTCTATCAGAAAAGCTATTATTTTGCATGGATTACTTTTCTTATGGTAAATTCAGTACACAGCACGACAAAAACGTCCATGCTCTTCCCATTAGTACAGGATGAAAACTTAATGGTGTGTGTTATGTTTTGCTTTGTCTTTCTCTTACCATTTTTTGAATTACTGGTCTTGCTTTGTGCTCCTAGCCACCATGATGAATATTGCTCCTTTCCTTCAAATAACTGAACTGTGAGAACAAAGAGGTGTGGTTTTGGAGCCTGATTCTCAGTTTTACTAAGGTCCTACCAAGGCAGCAGAAACAGGCCTTCCCACAGCTGCAAGCACTCTTTTGTAAAAACATAACAGCAGAAATGAGGTGATGTTAACCCTGCTGCATGTGAAGGATGAGTCTCATGTACACACACCTTGATGGTCCATTCTCATTACAGGAACAGGAAAGAGAGCATAAATGTAAACTGAGAATCTGCCTTTGCAGTTACCCTGCATACAGTTTGTAGGATTTATATGTTTAATTAGAGCAAAAGGTAGAACCCTCCAGAGTCATAAGAAAAGGATATGTTAAACAAGGTTTGGCCCAACATTTCTAGAACACCAGAACTTGCAACAATGGAACAAGAACAATTAAAAAGATTACTAAAGCATTTTTTTTGCTTGCTCTTTTTGGGATCCTTCATTTTCAAGTCAGGAAAGACATTTCATGCCACCTAATTAAAACAACTGGGAGGGTTTTGGTTTTTTAGTGGTTTTTTTTTTTTTGTTTTGTTTTGTTTTGCTTTTTTCTGTTTTGTTTTGTTTTAAACAGGTACACTAATTAATTAATACAAGTAAGTCCTGTGTCTTTGGTTTTACACAAGATTAGACTGCACAATAATAAATTCCTAAACTTAACATGTATCATTTAATGAATTCATAGACAATACCTCTTTTTCCCCTGTTGCAGAGTGAAGAAGAATTTGCTTAGTAGGGAATACTCAGAGCACTCTTTAAAACATTTTGTGTTTCTGTTCTTGCAGAGGGTGATGCATGTGCATACTTCAATTTGTGCACATCAGTAGATCTGATGACTTTTGTGTTTTGGATCTCTGATGAAAATCACTGTATTTTCACATACTCATGGGGGAAATATCAGATGATCTTGCAAAGGATTTCTTGTGGGATGCAAATTAACCAGAAAATGTAAAAACTATTCCATGAGTTCTCTATGTCCCACGCCAAAACTTTTAAATTGTTTGTGCCTCATAAGGAAACAGGCCATTAATATTGCAGGACTTGTAGGTACTTTTAGAGGTTAGTATTTATGTACTGTTTTGATTTTAACAAATGAAAAGTGCTATAATATCTATAATTATCTATTAAATAGATTATTTAGAAAAGATACAGTATCTTTACTCCTGCTGTCACAAGTCTGCTGTGCTTAAGTGGCACCAGTTTACCAAGACTAAAGAAAAGAAAATCAGTTGTGTGACAGTTACTGCTCAGGTTAAACATTGCTGAAACCTGTAGGTAAAGCAACCACTTGATTCTGTAATGGAGCTTATCTGTTAGTTATATTTATCCAGAGGGACTGGTCAGGAGGATTACAGCCCCTATGCAAAATGACTGGCAAGGCTTTGTGCACAGCACCTGTGGGCAGAGTGGTTTGTCAAGGTAGCGCTCTACACAGAGCTGTGTGTTCAGGGAAGAAGTAAAACAATCAGAAAAGGAAAACAAAGGAGAAAAGAAGCACCAGGCACTGTCTCAGTACTGCAAACACAGTTTGGTGAGGGACTGTCACAATCCACGTTGCTCGCTCCATGGAGCTGTGAGCACAGGAGCCACGTCCTGCTGCTCATCCTGCTGGGATGGGTAAAAGGAGAGTGTGCACAGTCCTCGTAAATAAGCAGGGTCACTTCAAAGATATTTGGCTCTAGTCCAAACAACCCTGAAATTTCAGCCAGCAGCTCAGCTCACCCCAGGTGAGCAATGTAAACAGCCAGCAAATTACGACATGGCACAAAATCTGACAAATGTTGGCATCTTTCTCAGCTGACAACATGGCCACATCCACAGAGGTGCACCTTTCAGTAGGGGAGTTCAAATGCTCCTTTGGCAAGGGATAAAGCATGCCTAGTTTGCACCCAGATTGTGCATTTTGTCTCACATTGAGCTTGCTCAGGCAACAGGCAGTATTTTAGATAACTACTGCTTCTTGCTCCTCAAATTTCCATAGAAAATTTCTGGTAGTCATGACTTTCATGTTACAGAAGGTATCAAACACATACAAAAGTTTTACATTAATGAGCTGTTGGGGAAAATCTGCACAACACAACCTGTGACACTATCTGAAGACACCCATGCAACTGGTGTCAAGCTGTGCCACTTAAAGCATGTTTTCAGCACCCACCTAAGACAGCCTGGCAGTGCATATTTGTGAATTTATCACTTGCAGGGAGTAAAATGCTTTTTAACATCATCTTATTTCCCCAGTGAATGCTCCTCCCAGCAGGGAGCTCTGCTGGCTGATTTCTAACAGGCACATTGAGCAAGATCACTTCTAAGCAATAACTCCTTCCCCAACTTAATTTCCTTGCCCTAAAGCCTGGTGACATGTACCTGAACACTGGGATGCCAGCACCACAAAGTACCCACAGCTCAAAGCAAGATATGCTGGAGCAGGATGTGACAACCTGCACTACCCCAGGGGTCTGGCAGAAAGCCAGCCTTGGGGTAAACACATTCAGAGACTTTGGTGGTAAAATCCAAGGAGTTTGAACATTTCTGGAACATACATCACAAGAAAAGCTGCTTGTGAAGATGTACTTTTCTAGAGTGGAAGGGAACAGAGCAAAGCTGAGAGGGTGCTGTTATTCAACAAACTGCAAAAGAGTAGCTGTGCCCTGCTCCTCAGAAAAACGGTGGAAAAAACTCACCTTTGGGTGAAGGGGCATTCATACAGCCTGAAAATTGTGCAGTGAAATTCAAGTAACCCCTTGTGACTACTCCCCATCTTCCCTGATGCTGAAACAACATCAGAGCTATCTGCTGGTGGTGCTTAAATGCTTGTGTTTTTCACATTAGAGAGGCAGGAGTTTTGGACCCCCCGATTCCTATACTTACATACCTTTGGAAATTAGCATAAACATCTCAGCTGGCTACCGATGTGATTAAGATGTGCCTCCACTTTGCAATTTTTTCTTTGAAACAAAGCAAAGGCTTTCGTTTGTTAAGTGAAAATTCCCCAATGGAAACCCCTCTCTCTTTCCCTCCCATTTCTGACCCCATACTGGGCACTTTAATCTAATTTTGGTTTGAGGTTTTAGAAGCTGAAGGCTGCTTCTGAAGATCACTGAGGGAAAAGAAATCACTGGGAGGAACACCACACTTTGAACTGAACGTCCCTGGCACGATGCATATCGGAAAAAGAAAGCACTGAGAACATTTCCAAATCAATGTAGCTGTATTTTTCACAACCAGTTAGAAGAAATGGAAACCTATGGTAAATAATGCTGCTTTGTACAAGTCCAATTACCCTGAATGATAAATTGCCTAATTATTTCAGCTCTAGAATCTTTCCCAAGTTCTTTATCCTTTTCTTTGTAGTCACTGTCTGCAGAACAAGAGCGTTTGACTGTTACTAATTAACAAGAGAGAAAGATGCAGGACATTTAGTAAATTCACTTCTGTTTAAATCCATGTTGCATTATTTTTCCCCACCAAAGGGAAAAAAAAAGTAATAACTTATTTAAAAGCTGCTCTGATGGAGAAAATTTTTCTCCATGACTACTCTGTGATATTAAAACAGTCAGCTTTTGATTTTTACACTCTAGAATGCCAAGAGATTAAAGGCACAGCAAGGTTAGATTAGCACCTGAAATTATCTGTAAAGTTCTCTACTTATCAAGCTATTAAATCTAAATTCATGACTGCACAAAATCATCTTCTTATTGTTTCCTGAGTGCACATGAACTTGATGGAACAAGTTCCACAAAGATAAAGCTTTTAAAAGTGCTTTGTTCCAGTTCACTATGCATTGACTTTCTGACATTTTGTTTCTTCCTTTTTCCTTCATTTAGATCAACAACAGCAGCAAGGGTTTGTGAACAGCCCCATGTTCAGAACTTTTTGACTTCCTGATTTTCTCCTTTAAATTTAGAGTGTAGCTAGGAGTATTGAAAAAGATATTAAAGTTTATTCAAAACCTCTATTGAAGAAGATAAAAATCACCCTATTGTATTACATTTTTAAACCTGATGGTATGTAAAGCATTAAAAAACAAACAAACAACAACAAAAAAAAAAAACCTTTTTTTTTCCCTCCTGCTTATTAACAGAATCTTTTCTGAAATCCATTTTTTAAGATGTGTGTAAAAGCAGAATGTTTTACATATAAAATAGTATGAATATTTTGTTGAATTCTGAAAGTATTCAGAATTCAAGCAGAGTTTTCATACAGGTGGAAAACACTGAGTCAAACAGGCCAAAGAGTGAACTGCTTGCACATCATGCCTTAATGTGCCATGCCTCAGTGACAGCCAGGGAGGATAATTCCTTGGACTGAGAAAGTAATTGAGCTCTCAGTCTCACTACATTTGAGCCCTGACTAAGGATGGTAAGCATGCAAGCACCTATTTATCTACTCAGTCCTGGTTAAAAGCCCAACATTCCAGTCCATACAAGCAACTGGCATTTCTAGTGTAGAACAGTTTGAAGTCTCCCCTGATCGAGGCCCCAAATGCCCATCCCAGTGGCTGCTGCAATGAAATTCCACTTCTGGCCCTACTGCTGGCATAGAAAACCTTGTGGGGCACTGACCAAAACATTCAAAACATGACCAGTTACACTGACATACAGGTGGATTTTGTTGCTTTAAAGGATTTGATTTTGGAGAAGTCCCATAACCTGTCTTATGAAAACCAGTCATCATATTAGTAATAAGTAAGATTACAACCATGGACAGATAATTTCAGCCTCCTCAGGTATCTTCTTGGAAAGATCCCTTGGGAACAGGCCCCACAGGGAAGAGGGATTACAAGGATCCCTTCCTTCAGGCTCAAGAATTATGCATCTGAATGAACAAGAAATTGTGCAAAGGGGGCAAGAGACCCACATGGATGAATACAGAACTCTTTTCATTACTCAAGCACAAGCAGAAAATAAACAGGAGATGCAGGGTCAGGCCACTTAGAATGAATATAAAGAGGTTATCAGAGTAAGTAGAAATGAGACAAGGAAGGCCAAAGTCTATCTGGGGGCCAAAATTAAATCTGGCCAAGAACATTAAGGACAACAACAAAGGCTTTTCAAATGCATCAATAACAAAAGGAAAACAAAGGCAATGGGCAGAAACTGATGCACAGGAAATACCATCTGAAACTGAGGAAGAATTACTGTGCAGGTGACCAGGTACTGGAACAGATTGCACAGAGAGGGTGTGGGGTCTCCCTCACTGGAGATATTAAAAAACATCTGGACATAATCCTGTGCCACTTGCTCGAGGATTGCCCTGCTTGAGCAGGGGGTGGACTAGAGCCCCCGCTGTGGTCCCTTCCAGCCTGACCCATTCAACAAATATTAGTGAAAAATTGTTCTGTGACACAGTAAAATATATTAACTGATTTTAAATGGGGCAGTCTTCAGACAGGATGTGTTTCCTACATTCCTTTGTGTTTTCCTGACTACTCCCTTTGCACCAGCCTTTCCATCTGGTTAAGTAAGGAAATGTTCACTCATATCACTGGAAGACCACCACAATTCTAGAGAAGGGCACACCCAGAAACACCACCTTTCCTTTCTTTCCACGTTAAAAGAAAAGCATAAGATGAAGCAGGGAAAACAATACAAAAGTCATCTCATGCTGATTAAAAATAGCAAAATCATATTGTAAGAAATGGAAATTATTTAAATACATATGTTCTGCCAGGGTGGCAAAGAAGGGGAAAAAAAGGGAGAGGAGGTCACAAGAAGTTCAGTCTACCAAAAACTGCTTTACAGAATCATGAAATGCAAACTAGTTTCCACTCCTTCTGGCACCAGCTCATTCAGCCTTCACTTCAAATGCTTATTGACAAATAAATGGACTGGTTACTTCCTATTAAAGCTTCCTAATTTATGTACATACCTGGAGGTAAAATTCCATTTTGACCTCACATTCATATAAGCAAAGATCATTTTTAAGCTATGAATATGATGAATACAATTTTAATTTCTTCTTGGTTGCTGCTGGGGATTTGCTATTTCTTAATAAATTAAGCATGTGTTCTCCTCAGCTCAACTTTTGCACCTTATGCATTTAATACCTGCAATTCAGGAATCTGTGTGAAACTTCCAGATGAAAGACCTTTTTTTCAGTCATCATTCATTCTCTCCCCCTCTTTCTCTCTCTCATGCAAGCACAGGTGCACAAACAGGATTTGTTTTATCCACTGTTCCCCAATACTTCTCCTTCTCCTCCTTTGCCCATAGAATCATACAATGGTTTGGCTTGGAAAGGACCTTAAAGCTGATCTAATTCCAACCCCTCTGCCATCAGCAGGGATATCTTCCACTAGACAAGGCTGCTCAGAACCGTTCAGCCTGGTCTTGAACACTTTCAGGGATGAGGCATCCACAGCTCCTCTGGGCAACCTGTGCCAGAGCCTCTCCCCTCTCATAGTAAATAATCTCACCTAAACCTACTCTCTTTCAGTTAAAAGCCACTGCCACATGTCCTGTCACAACAGGCCCTTGGAGAAGGTCCCATGGAAAATCCTTACAATGAAAGTGGCACTTGTTTTCAGAAATCTCAAGAGTCACTATTGTCCTTACAAGGTAAAATGCTGTTAAAGCAAGTCTTGACTCCTTGGTCTTGAAAGCCTCTCAGAAGTTGAGAGTTCAGTGGAGATTCCTGCAGCAGATGAGGATGCCAGGGCTGGGCCAATACCTTCATGCTCTGAAGAATCTGCCTTTGAGTCTGGGGACACAGAGGGGTCACATCCCAAATGAATGTTAACTAGCATACAGCTTGAAAATGCTTCTCTGCTTAGCTTACTATTTAATATTTCCCAGGAGACAAGTCCCTTCCTGATGAATGCAATTGGCTGCTAATGCTGAGACACAGTGTGGGGACCTGACACAGATGTCCAAAGCCACTCTCTCATTTGTAAGTTCTTTCAAGGGCCAGATGGTTTAGCTTTTCTGATTTTTTTTTTTTTTGCATTGAGGTTGTGCCTATTGGTAGCTGTTCTCTTTCTTTGCTAATTATTTATGATACAGCAGCACATAACTTATGGAAACTTTCAGTGCCTAACTTCCATTACCAAAAAAAAATAAAATAGTATAATTTCTGGGCTTGACTCCTACTTCACATTGAAGAACTCCTGAGGGGTAGACAGGCTGTCACTCAAAGAACAGGCACTTACACATATGAAGTCATCCCCATTCCAGAGAAGTCACTGCATGTTCACCTCTTTTCCTACCATGTGGCTTGCCTGGTGAGAGTATGCCCCTCCCAATGTCATGGAGAGGAACAGTGGTGATATTTTCTGTGCTTTAGCTTATCTCCTTGCTTCCTCCTACAAGGCTCAACTGCCCAGTGCAAAAATGTGATCTACCAATTCTACCTAGGACTATGTTCTACCCTGCACCCTATGATGTTACCTGTTTGCAAATAAAAGGTTAAAACTGATATGAATATAAAAATTTATTGGACATTGCTTTGATAATAATTTGGCTTACTTTGTCCCTGGAGGAAGCTTGTTAATCACCATATACAGGGGCAGTTGGGATAAAAATCCTGACGAAAATTGTAACAAGTTTCTTGCTCAGCAGTGGAAATTTTTACTTAAATTAAAAGCAAATATACTCTTTCCTCCATAAAAGCCTAAAATGTAAGGGGGGAAGGAGGGGGACAAGGAATAGAAAGACATGGAAGATGCATCCTTCTCTTTACTTTCTTTTTAAACAAATCTGTCTAATCATATTTAAAGTGCTGCATTATTAACATCTTCACCATTAAATGTTCCATGTCCTAGAAAAATTTATTCTTTAACATTAACCCTACAGCAGTGATAGTGGGTCAATTATTATGAGGATGGCAAAATACCAAGAAAATTCAGGGCTGAAAATGAGTATCTGTCTAGCATACATTACCTGAGACTCAGTTTTGCTCAAGAATAGCAATAAGGCAGAGTTACTGAGCAACATGTGACATTGCAAGCAAAAGACAAATTAGTCTTCATGGACAAGAGACTGAAAGGCCTGAACAAATGGAAAAATAAAAGGTTTTTTTTTCTCTTTTCTCTTTATTTCTTTTTCTTGGGTGAAAAGGGGTAAATGAACTCTGTAGTGTCAACAACAACAAGAAGTTCTTTGAAATAAAGATACATTAATCATCTCAACAACACCTCATTCCAGGCCACATAGAATCACCTATTCTCAGCTGTGAAAAGGATTTTCCTAGGAAAAAAGTAAGGTTTGGAAAAGTCAAGGAAGAAGTACAATGTCAAGATACAACTGGGGTTTAAAATGTGGAATTTGTTCCTATAAGCCAACAGTAGACTTTCCAAAATAGCAAAGCCAAACCATTCCTAAACGATACCCAGACTTACCAACTGATTAACTCAACTCTTTGCATATCATAAATAAGCTGACTGTCAAGAAAGTCTTTACTGTCTTTGAAAGTCTTCATCTCCTTTGGCGAGCAGGCATCTGTAGATACAGTGTAAGAACTACAAACACAAGGCAAGCAAGAAGAATTGCTCTCAGGCAGCTCCTGGCTTCTCATACTTCAGCCAAAGGGTGACTGTGGCTGCCCTACAAAGCACAGGAACAAGCAACAGGGGTCTTCCAGACAGGCCTCCAGGACAACTTCTCTGCCTAGTGCTGGGTGGGTGCCTGGGGTGGAAAGCAGCCTGTGCAAAGAAATACCTTCTAAGGCTTGCATAGTGAGAAAACTGAGCCCAAGATTTTCCACCTTGGTACTTCCCCTCAGCATTTGAGTCTAACAGCAGGTTTGGGGCAAAGTGGACAAACACTTGGCAAGCTTGGGCTCAAGGCTTTTCTCATGATACCTCTCTTTATACAGCAGAGACTCAAGATGGTAGAGATAAGAAAGCCTGAGTCTCAAAGGCACTTAAGTGGCTGACATTCCGGAAGAGTTAGAAGCCAAAATTACCCCTGTCCAAGAGAAGTGACTTAAGGTCTCTTGAGTCCAAAGCTTGCATTTCAAATCAGTATATTCTAGATACTTACAGAAGAGGAGAAATTTGGGGAAAGGCTTATTGTCTTCTCCTAACTTAGTAATCTTTGACTGGTATGTACAGAAGCACCATGGGACTAAGATAAATAACTGATTTCAGACATTGAGCAACTGCATGAAGAACTGCAGAAATAGAATCTAACACTACTCGGTCTCTACATGTTTAAAAGCATTTCTCTATTTGTTTAAAAAAAAAGTGCTAACAGATGACATTCAGAAATTATGGGAGGCTCTGTGACACCTTCTTAAACAAATAGAGCAATCAAAGATTGTCATTTCATTCAAGAGAATAAACAGCAACAACAACCAATATTGTTTATTCTTCCTGGTTCTGTATGTTTTGTGTGTTTATGTGTATGCATGCATAACAGCAACTCTCTTCTGTAGACTTTTTTCTGCACACTATTTACAATTCAGTCTCCCTTGATAAATGCATGCCTTCACCGTCAGCAATATTTCCTTAGTGAAGCTTAGTCTCTGTAGTTGGGAGCTTCTGAGAGCACAAAGCCTTGAGATAGTGCATGAAAGGCACCAAACTCATGCAAATTGTTGTAGTAATTCCCTGACAGCGACATCTCTCTGACTTTCACCTCTCATTTTCACTAATGCTCAAAGAAAACCGTCTGTGCTACCAAGGAGACTCTCTGCATAGGCTGCTTAAAAATCTAAAGTACTCAATCAGGCAAAGAGACACCATAAAAATGGTCCTACCTGTCTCTGCTCTAGAAATTTTATGGGAAGGGAAAACTTTGAAATGACAAAATCCCTTTTCAATAAGCCATCTCCATTAGACTGCAAAGGTATTAGTGAAGGAACTTTTCAGTGTGAAGAACAGAATTATAAGCCAGTGTAAAGTTTAGTACAATTCCACTTAAGTCAGTGAAGAAAATTACTCCAGATGAGCAACTGCCACACCCAGTATGTCTGAAAAATTACAGCACCAAAATGATCAATCATAAATGAGGAGTTTATGCATGAGTCCAGTTCAACCTGGGTTATTCACAACTCACTACACATGACAGTTAAAAAGGAATAAAACAGTATTGTTTCATAAACAAAACTATGGATTACAATGACTTTGGAGTAGCATCATTCAATATTTTTGACATGAAAGGGTACAGATGAAACAGTCTGGTCAACATTTTCAATAAAACATATTGAAAATATTCCTGGGTCCTAAAGCTATACAAAACCAAGTCTTTATGGGAACAGGAAGATGTCTTTATATCAAAGAAAAATCTCCAAATCTCCATTTAAATAGAGAGACAATATGGCAGGACCTTGAGTTATTTCTTTAGACTTTACAGTCTCTAGACAGAGGTGAAAATGTTGGTAAGTCACACCAGCACTGATTGTTACACTAGTACTTTATGTGAATAGGAAATTTGATGGAGTAGAGACATGCTGTGTCTCATCCTGTTCTTCACTCCTCTAAAACTGATGTTTCTAAATGTCATATTGAGCAGTGATAAGTAAGAGTAGCACAAAGCTTTTTTAAAATAGAATGGAAAACACAGTTAGTCTTGCAGTCCCCAATAGATGTTTTATGGTAATAGCTGCTCTTTTATATATTCACTTTTATTTACTTCTCCTGACTCCTGTGCTCTCCTTCACCTTTTTCAGAGCTCCGGAAAGTATTCCTAGGCATCAGCAGCAAGGAGTAGTGTGCAGCTGCTCTGTCCTTCACCAGACCTGAAGCCTCACATACCAGTGCAGCAACACATCTCAGGTTCTGTAATGCTCAGTGCAACTTTTTTCCTGTGGTTATTTAAGTAATGACACGTTTGTATAGATATGAGCTAAAAATCCCCAAAACTTGTAGCACCAAGTCTACCCATTAGTTAATGCAAGGCTTGGCTGTCTGTTACTGAGAATATGCAGTAAATTATTCCTGAAGGTGAGATTAGAATTCAGGGAGTTCTTGCTCCAGGCTTTTCTATGCTCTGTGCCATCAAGTATGGATTTCTTTATTGCATGGAGACGGAGAAGATCATTCTCATACTTCTTTTGCCCTCCTTAGCTGCCCCAAGCATGCTTGCTTTTCCCCCTCAAGAAAATGACCTAGTTTCACTGGTTTAACCTGATGTGTTTACTTTGCAACAGATCAGGAGCACATACCTACACCCACTCACCACATTCCACCTCAGGGTAACAAATAGCTTCTTATAAGAAGTTAGCTTGGTCACCTATGTTTTTGCACTCTGTTTTGTGCCACTACTCTTCCTGTCTAAAATTGTTCCGTTCAATAAAACAACAATAATTGTAAATGATTCAGGCTTGAGAGCAGGAACAAGGAAGGGAGAGAGATTATAGCATTTTTAAATGCTAAAATGGGAATAGAGGAAAAAAGAGAGACCCCACATTAAGGGAATCCCCAGCATGGAAGATGCAATTTTTCATGCCCTAAGCTCTGTGGCTTAGGCCATAACACACAGAGCAGCTCAGAACACACAGTGGCACTCAGAAGCAAGCGCTCATAAGCTCAAAATGAATGTGTGTGCTCCAGGCTTTCTATGATTTTGCTGAGCACACACAGACAAATAAAAATCAACTTGCTTTTACAATAAAATAATCAGTCCCACGTGCAAAAACTGTTCCTAAATACGTCTTGTGAAAGGCTCTTTAAAACCTCTGCACAGGGATCATTTTGGACTGAAATGGAGAGGTGAAGACATGGGTGCATTCTTTCTCACTTGGTGAATGTGGATAAAAGACATCTCTTTCACAACTGTATAGCCTCTAACAGTTCGGAGATGGTAAGCCACAAACGCTGTAAAAATAATCTGGTCTTGAAATAGCAACCTTTCTCTTTTTTTCCCCATGCCCTCCTTTACTGGTACATACCAGGCTTCCTTCTCAGCTGATGCATATCACCATACCTGTACCAATACCAAACATGTACCAGTTTAACCCATCTGAGGATCTGACCCCTCTCTGCTGTCCCAGATCTGTGGTCTCTGCAGAAAGCAATATTATTTTATGCAGACACAGAGGTAGGCGTCCTGCCCCCACTAGTTCATATTTAACTCTCTTTTCATCTTGTTTATTTTGCTTTCATGGTATCAAAGCAAGCTGCACACCCAGCAACAAGCTTGCAGCAAAGAGGTGCATCTTATTTTTAGCAGATTGCCCTTCACAGGACACACACTACACTCCCAAGGATTTATGAAGAGGGTCAGGTCAAAGTCTTTAAAATTTGAATTTTTATTTGTATGTTAGAAGAATTATGCTTGTCTTTTCCAGTACAGTTGGAGCACACACAGGGATTCAAATGTAGTATGGGAAGATACAGTGTATGGTGACAAGTTATCACCCCTCAGTATTTTGTCTCTCAGCTTCCCCAGAGATGAAAAGCTCTGCATGCCCTTTCCCTACACCCTAAAGACCCAGGTAGAGGTGAGGGGGCAATGTCCTGCCCTCTGCATTAACTGAGGCCAGGGGCTTGTCCTGCCTGCCAGACTCTAAAATGGGCCAAGTGCCTCTTCTTTCTTTGAGTCAAAGAGACACCATGAAGCCTCAACACTGAGCTGTCAGTAAAGAAAAGACCTAAAATGTCCTTTAGCAAACAGATGAGGATGGTCCTGGAGGTAAAAAGATGACAACCCGTAACTCAGTCAGACACTGTTTTCTGAGGACACCTGGCTGGAAGTGCCATCTCCACAGCCTATCCAGGCTGTACAGTAAAGATTGGCAGTGACACCTCCCAAGAGAGCTCTGAAAAAAACTTGGCTAGACACAAGAGAGCAAGATAACGTGGTCCTGTCTCCTCTGGGTATCTGACTCCCAGCACTGGGACTGAACACTTCTAGCACCTAGCTTTGCATTTCTGCACCATACTGCAGCAGCCTGCACCACGCCTGCCCAGGGATCTCTAACGCAGCATTGACTCAGCTTTCTCCATCCCCTTTATGCTCTCCCAACGTACCCACTGTGCAAGACAGACAAATGAAGATTACAGCAAAGGCAGGGGTGTCCTCAAGTACAACACCCTGAGCCACCAAAATACTGCTGTATGCCCAAATGGCCCAACCTTGCTCCATTACTGGCAATTACAAGGTCATCATGCTTTGTGTTTTTGACTGGAGTGCCAAAAAGCTGGAACTGTGCCTGTCATTTATAGCACCTTTTCTCAGATGGCTCTCACATTTCTTTATAAACTTTGGCAAATGAGTATATAAATCACTCTGTCCACCACCAAAGTACAATCATCTCTGCGATGATACACAGCAGCTGCTGTAAAATCAGACTGCAGCTCCACACCACAGATTAGGGCAATAAAACATGCTGCATCAGCCAACTGAAATGGAAGGAAGACAGAAGGGGGACGTGGTAGAGGACATTTTGTAGTTATAATTACCTGAGTATAAATTTGGCTGAAGAGGGTACTGTGTCTAATACTTGCATATCTGCAAATCAAAACAGTCTTCCACCACATGTCAAAACAATCTGACTGTACCATTCCCCATGTTTTGGCCTTCTAAAGCCCTTCCTTTCTGAAAACTGCAGAGCACCTTGATAAGAGCAAAGCTGATGTGCTGAGTACAAGCAATATCCTAATCAAATTTCTTAGCAACTGACTTGATAACTAACTGAGCCTGTAGCTTCTGTGTCCCTCCCTTCCTCTCTCTTGCATGACAACTGAACACAGCATCTATATATACGCAGTTCTAAAATAGCTGCTGCTCCCGTAACTCACAAATCGTTCACAGAGATCTCATTTTCCAGGCTAAAAGTAGTTAATTGCAGTCACTGAGGCGACTGAACTGCTGCACCCTTTTCCTTATTCTGGGATGGGCTCCTTGAGCAGTGTATTGCCCCCTCCTGCCACCCTGCCAAATCATGAACTGTTTATAAAGGGAAATCTTTTGAAGGATGGGGCTGCAGAGATCAGATCTAAAAATCTCCTGTTATCAAGGACTAGAGATGAATCATTATCCTTCCCTCCCTCTCTTCTCCTTGGACATACAGCCATATATGCACCATCTAAAGCTAAACCTGACAACTCAGAAAGTACTGGGAATTTATTTGAAAGGTACTTCTAATCAATATATGAGCATGGTTTGGGATGAGGACACCAGTTGGAGTTGAGCATCATACAGACTTTGTACAGAGCAGAAATTAATTTGAGTGCAAACTCTGAACTGACTAGGGACACTGCCACAAGTGCCCCTAGCTTCATAACCTCTCCCAGATAGTGCAAAAGCTGAAATTATTAGCAAAATATTCATAAAGAACCGAGAGAGTCAAGAATTAAGCATTTGAATTTGATTATTATTGAAACATTATTAAGTGAATGGCAGCTCAGTCAGACCATTCACAAGCCAGGGCCCATTTATTTCTCCAGCTTGAATCAGAATCACACCCACATGTGAACCTCTTGCACTGACTCACACTGCAGTCTCCAAGTGTGCAGCCTCCACAGCAAGGGCTCCTGGAACTGGAACCTGACCAGACCAACTGCTAAGGGAAATTTGGTACACAGAGAGCTAGTCTTTAACTACCCCAGAATAAACTCCGGAGGTGCTTAGAGGGTGTACCCAACAGCCCCCCCTACCAGCTGTGCTGGATGATGAGTCTGTGCCTACAGGAGCACACTACTTGTCCATGTAGACATGGCCATATGCATGGGCTTCCTACATGGAACATCCTTAAGGAACCAGCCAGATAATGACTGATTGCATTCAGATCTCTACACACTTTCATGGAAATGTTTACTATTTCACATGCCCATCTACAGAAAGATGTCGTATGAATGACATCACACACCCATCCTGTAGGATTGCTCTCCCAGCAATTCCCCTTTGGTTTCCTAGGCTGTCAGCTTTCAGGAACTGATGAGGAGATGAGGAGATTAACCATATTTTCCTTGGGGCTGCATAGTAGGGGGTTCTGTGCGCAGTTCTGCTCCCCGCATTACCCAGTGAACTGCCCATACTCCAGGCCAAGTTGTACTTTCACATCTTGGCAGGCCTTAAGGAAGTCAGCTGAACTCACCAGACATGAGGGCACAATTAGGCCCATCATATATGAATGAAACAAGTAAATAACTCCAGCTCCTGGAAAAAAAAAGCCCTTAGCAAATACAGATAGTGGAGAAGTAATTTGAACACAGTGTAAGAGAATTAGATACCATTATCTTTTTTTTAAGCTTACACATATATTCTGCTGCTAGAAGAAAAAAAAAATATGAACATTTAAAACAAAACTTTGAAGTTTATGGTTTGTAAGAACACTATTTATGCTCCTACAAAGACCAGTAAATAAAATTGACCACAAAAACAGTAGAAGCACTTGTACAAGAGGAAAAAAATAGAAATGTATAGTTTTAGAGCCTGAAAACAGCTGGTTGATTTCAATAATGTAAAATATTTTTTAAATATTTTATGCATTCACCATGACACAAAGTTTCTAGGCCATCTCTTGTGTTGATACATTTACATTGCCTTGCTCCCTGCACAAAGCCCCAGAGCAGCACATCATACTCACATGTTTTGCAAAGAACTCATCGATCTCCCGCAGCACCTTCTCCTGGCACTCTGGGTTGGTGGCCAGCAAGTAGGTGGCAAAGGACAGCGTGCTCGTGGTGGTCTCATAACCAGCAATCAGGAACAGGAAAGCTTGGCCTGCTATCTCATCCTCTGTTAGCATCTTCTGAGCCTTTTCAGATGGGGCTGTGCCAGCCAGAGGCGCCTCATCCTGTCTGGGAGCAGCAGATGGGCCGAGCACAGCCAAGCACCCGGCTGCCAGGGAGTCGGCCGAGTCGCAGGCATCAAGCATCCACTGGAGAAAATCTCTGCGCCTCTGCAGAACAAGGAACATGAGGGATGGGTCACAGAGCCGTGCCTTCCATGGGGGATGGAAGCAGAGAGCTACTTCCTATTTATAGTGCACGCTTGGCTCCTACAGAATGGCCACCAGCCTTTCAGCGAATGAGGAGGCTTCTATAAATCAGCTGGAAATGCTGTAACTAACAGCCTGTCATTGCTTTCTTCCCAGTGAGATGAGACTGATCTGCCCCCAATTCAGAAGAGGTATGTTATGTACCATTCACAGAGCATTGCTAATGGCCAGCTCTGCAAAAAGTTTCTTTTATACTTAGGTTGAGTTTGTGGCACTTGCTGGGAATCAGGGGATTGACATGGACACTGTACGTGCAGGCTCCATGTGCACCTGCTAGATGGAGGCAGCACAAATCATGCTTGGAGGAGCTGGTCCATCTGCTTGGATGCACCACCGTCATTTGTTCTTATGGTCCAAAGCTTCGAACTCACCATCTAAGTTCAGGGCTGCATCTACATTACTTTCTATACTAGCTTAGTGTGACAGGGCTGAAACCTAATCTCAGTAAATTGGGACAACTTTTTATGAGAAAGTACAGTTCTGAACACTTGTAACAAGATAGCATTTTTTAAACAATTCTTTAAGAACATATTTGCAGAACCATATCAAAACCGTAAGCATTCCCCTACCACAAAACCTGCTTGGGCAGTTCGTCTTTGCAAAATGCCCGATGAATGATCCTACTGTTATGAGAACTGTTTCTTTCACGCTTATTTCTGACACAAAAACTCTAATAAACAGACCTATGGCCAAGAGTGAGCTGACTCCCAGCCAGTGTGGACAGCAAGCTTGATTAGGCTTTGAAATACAACCCAAAAGGTTTGAATTGACTTTTGCGAGTGGGCATAATAGAATTGTGCTGAACCTTAGCCATAAGGCTGTGTGATTGATTTTCAATTCCTCAAATACCAACAGAATACATGATAGCTCAAAGGCTTAGAAGTGACTGCAGTGCAAGAACACGACAATATGTGCAGTGGGATGGACAAAAGAAAGGACCAAGCTTTTCTTCAAAAGAAAAGAATATGCTGTAAACCGTGTTTTCCTTTTAAAAATTAATCATTTGAATGATTTCTTGGATCTGATGTTTGAGAGATAAAGTAGAAAAAAGAAGGGCCAGAGAAAAGGACAGGCAAACAAGATAAGAGTAAGGAAGAAGTAATTAATTATAAATGTCAGATGACTTAATCAGATTATTTATTTTTCACACGACATGGGAAAAGAGAGCAATGAGACAAGAAAACAGGAGAAATACTCAGTGTCCTGTGCTTAGCTCTGCTGCCAACAAACTGTTCTGATCGATCTACAGGCAGAAAGGAATGGTTATTTTGGGGTTTGAATAACACAAGGGATTGGCACAGTGCCTCTTTAACAGCTCCTTCCCTCCACCCCAGAGAACCTTTCCATTATGTACCTTGTATCCAATGAGCATCTTGCACCCTGGTACACCCAAAAATCAATGCTCCAGATGGCAGCCAGTGCCTGCTGAAGAACTCTGCACATTCACCAGTCAGACTGAATCTGCAAGGATGGCAGACGTGCTTTTCCACCAGTAGGGGAAAACACACAAAAAAACCATTACAGACATTGTGCTCTGCAAATGAGCTGCAGCTCTGAAAACGCTTCCTTGTGCCTAGACTTAGGCGTAATTTCCACCAGCATGAGAGGATACCTCTGCTCCATTATGTTCCTGTAGATTGGAGGAAGTAAGACTTCATGCAGACTTCAGCTGTGAATAGCTCAAAGACTTGTTTAATTTTTCTGGGAAGGAAAAGTTTATTCATGTCCTGGGAGTTCATGTGTTGCAGGACTCAGAGTCCAATTCTTTGGCACAGCCTGTGCTTCAGGGATTTCCCTGGTACATATATTTGTATTAGGCCATTTTTAAAATTGAAAAAACCAAGCAAACAAGGAAAAAAAAAACCAACCAAACCAACAAAAAAATCAAAAACCAATCAAATAAAGAAACAAAACAAAAAAGCAACAACAACAACAGCAAAAAAACCACCAACAACAACAAAAAAAAACCCAAAAAACCAAGAGACCAAATCCAGTGTGTTCATTAGTGTGTGGATAAACCAATTCAAAGTAGTAATGAACCACATCTGGAGAGACAGCCTCTTTATCTGCAAGACTAGCCACCATCACCTAAACTACTTTCATAACATAAAAACGTATAATTACATTCCTATTCAGTGGAATTGTAGCACTGCAGTGTCCTGAAGCTCAAAAGGTGCAACATTTGCTATGGTTCTGCATCCATCCTTCTCCAGCTGTGAATTGTCTTGTAAACAAACCCATTGCCCTCTAAGAGTTTGCTGTTCCCAGTCGTGAGCTGTTAGATGAGCCTGGTCTTATATTTAGACAGTACACTCTCTGGAGACCCTGCAAGATGTTTCTCCAGCCTTAAACAAAATCAGGTCCTGGCCTTATACAAAGCATCGGGTTATTGCTGTGATAGCAAAGTAATAATCATAATGACCACTGAAGAAAATTTCATTCATGAGAATTTTTGCTGAAAGCAAACTTAATGAATACCAGCACAAGTGAATATTCCCAGGAATGTGCTCTGAAATGCCTCTGTGGCCATTTTGAGGAGCTCTTTTTATTACTCACGTAATATATTTGGTTAGGAATTTAAAAGCTTGTCTTGTTGCAGAGTCTGTTTTTAAGGTCATCCTATCCAGAAAAAACTGGATACCTGATCTGTGCCATCTAACTTGCTCACAGGTGAGCAGGGGTTGCTAAGAGCAATGGCTTCGTAAACAAACCTTGCAAAAACAACATTCATTTGTAAAAACAACTTGAATAATAGTAGGGGGAAAAAAGCATAACATTAGAGAGAAGCAAGCCTTCTTCCCCAATAATTCTACACAGTGGAAGGAGCTGTATTTCGGCAAAGCTTCTCTTCCTTATGCTTTATTCTGCTTCACTTTAGGCATCAGTATAGAGTGCCACATAAAAAATCGTCCTCAACCCAAGCGAGAGAAAAGATTTCCAGGGTTATAACAAGTCATAATGAAACATATTTTTTTCCGCACCATCAGGATGGAAAAATCGCTCTGATTCCAAAACCTAACAATGGCAATAGAGACAAATACTAGCATAAACCCAAATATAATTGGATTGTTAAGTGCTAGAAATAAGGAAAAAGCATCTCATGAAAATTCACGGGGGGGAGTTCTCCACTTCAGCTGACAGCAGAAGGAAAAAAAAAATTAAAAATTACATTTTTTTCTTAATTTAACAACAGACCAGGTACTTACAGTGCCACTGCACAAAAACATTCTTTGGTCATCACATCCAGCTGCTGGCTTCCTTTCTCTATCAGGGACATTTGTTTGATTTTCCTCACAAAAAGCAGAAGCCCATAATAGCCTCCATCCTGTCCTCTGACACTTGCATAGTTATGTTACAATGGCCTCAGAAACAAATTCCTGCCACAGAAGAATGGCGTGCTAATGCAATGAACTCTTGATTTGCCCCTGTACAACACAGAGCCTGTCATTAAGCCAATGATAATTGAATGGAAAGCTAGGATTTGAACAAAACCCATATAATTTGAATGCAGTGTGGGACAGGGCGAATGTCTAACTCGGCGGTGACACAGACATCCCCTCTGAAATATATAATAAGACAAGCTCTGCTTACAGCTTCCCTGAGATAGACACCTTGCAGGATATTTCCTGACACAAGGGTTCTGGGCCATATCATTCCTCTCATTAGTCTCCTTAGGCATCACCTGGCCCTGCACGGAGGCAGAACGGGCGCACGGCGCCGGGGAAGGCCAGGCCGCCAGAACCCACCTCTCTGTAGCCCTACATTGCCCTTCACAGAGAAAAGCAAGGCACAATTCTTCCCAAAAATACTCTTATCTCATTTGCTGTGGCTGTGTTTGTGCAAAAGCAGAATGCAGTGTGGAGACTGCTTACCCAAAGTGAGGGTGTTTTGTTTCCTTGGCCTGTCAGGGCCTATCGTGTGTGTGTGTCGGGACTGCCGTCTGACAGCCAGGAGATTCTGGGCTGTTGGGTGCAAAGTTAAGTGCTTAGCAGATTCAGTTTAGGTGTAATATAATGTAAAATAATATAGTATAATAAAGTAATTAATTAACCTTCTGATAAGATGAAGTCAGATTCATCACTTCTCTCCCCCTCGTCGGGGGTTGCTGTGAATTCAGGACCTCCCCTCCTCACATCGCGGCTCTCAGGCCTCGCAGCTGTCAGAAGCAGAGAGATGCACCACTCACACACGAGATGCAGCATGACTTTTCTCACAGGAGGCAAGGCATGGCTCCAGCTCTCTCCCTCCTGAACAGAGAGTTGTGGTTTCATATCTGAGGCTGATGTGCCAGCTGACCTTCCGGGAAACTCACTGTGTTTTGAGGATCTAGGGCACCCTCAGGTCATGCTTTTGGTAGAGAGATTAGGCTGTTCAACTTCTCTGCAAGCTGAAGTATAAAATTACTTAAGGAAAACTACCAAATATGTATCAGCTTGAATTTTGGTTCTTAATGTTTTGATTTCAATCATATTTTCTGCAAATTATACTCAAATTTTGTACCACTCTGATAGTTCAGACCTGCATTTTGAGTTCAAAATAGCCCAGAAACATAAAAATCTACTTTATGATGAATCAAGGAATCCAAATAAATCACATAATTGGTCGATAGTCTGTAAAGCACTTGCTGTATGTCATGCAAATGTGATGCTGCAAACATAACACCAATCACAATAAACTGTACAGACCTTCCTGGTCTTTCTCAAATGCTCTGATTCTAACTCAAAATGATAGATTTCAGAATCTTTATCTATCAGGTAGAAAGCTCACATCTCATATTATTCCAGCAACTTGTACAAACACTGCTAAGTCAATGTATATCCAGGAAGCTTTTTATAAGTTTGATTTGGCAGCCCCTTTTTTAGGTAAGACAAACCTGTGTCACAACGGAGTTATCAGTAAAGCACCGCAGCAGCTACCCAGATCCCTTTGAAAAAGAAGCACAAAATGCAGTCCCACTAAAACTATCATTTTGCCAAACATCTTTATAAGGATCAAATTCAACCTCTAATACTTTCAGGCTTCATTTGGTTTCTCAGTGAAATCACAAAAAAAAGAGCCAGTTTCTCTGCCAATATATCCATTTCCAAAACATTCCAGAGAGAGTGTCCTTTTGCCTTGTGCCGGAACACTGAAGATCAAATCAAATGAGAAGCCCTCAAATTTGTCTGTCTGAAGGCTGAGGACATGGTGCTCTCACAGGTGATACTCAGCTCTGGAAGGACCTGGACTCTGTTGGACTCCAGGGTATGGCCATTGCTCAAGAGAGGCTGGGAGACTTTTCAGTCGGGCAGGTAAAACTCTTTTGTTTGCATTTGTTAATATCAGCAGGAGAAAACACTGCAGTGTTTTTACTGTGAATGGGCTGAGGGTCTGAGGGCAGGCAGGTCTTACAAAGCAATTATAACTTGCACTTGGAAAAATGACTAAATGTAAAGCAAAAAAGAAAAATTCACTGGGTGCTGATTCAGAAAGTGGAGCAGCCCATTGCCAGTGTGATCTGATCTTAATGCTTATAATAAAACCCCAAGCTGAGAAGATTTTGTATAACTTTGGACTTGCTATTTTCTTATATTATCATCACTAATCTTGTATGCAATTTTTTGACAGTAGTTCACATCCATAAGAGAACCCTGTGAGCATTTAATAATGCTGCACTTGATGTCAGAAGCCACAGCAATGCCTTTGCTGCTACTTGAAAGGAATGTGTCCCTACAAAAATGTTGCAAGAAAGCAAAATGAAAGCTGCCCCCAGGAGGGGCAGGCTTGTCAGCAAAGAGATGAAGGCACCTGAACAGAATGTGTCAAACAAGGCAACAAAGCAGATCTTCTCCATGTGACCAATGTTCGTCTAAAAAATAATAAAAAAAAATAAAGCCAAGAGTAAGCCTGAATTAGAATATGATACGGATTTTATTGGCTGAGTTTGCCACTAAAGCTGCAAAGTGGCCAATATGATTTACTGGTTAAAGCACGGCCCTTCCAGTGAAGCTGAGATGCTTTAAGCTGCACTCCCTTTTTTGCCTGTAAAGCAGAGTTATAGCTGGTGCAGCTTCTCCATCTGTAAAATCCGTACAACAGACATCAAATCTTATAAAACACCGTGAAGAGAAGCTAATGATGATCTCAGAAAACCGTTTAAGACCTAGGATAAAAACAGATTTACACAGACTCAAAGAGTTTAAGGCAAAAGCATCATCATAGAGGAGAAGGAGCCCTGGAAGGAGCTCAGCAAGTTATCTGCTTCATCCCCTTGCCACAAGGCAACATCAGCCAAACCAGCACTGACAGCTGTTTGTCTAACCTGTTCTTAAAAACCCAGCAAACCCTGACTTCCCACAGCGTCCCCAGGCAGTCCACCCCTGCACTGGACCTCTTCAGTCACTACAGAGGTTTCCCCTCCCTCAGTGACTCACCACAGATATAGCAAACCATTTGATTTCACCAGCTACATCCATAATGTCTGTGTCTCCACAGCCTGTACCTGTTTATTATGTGTATATATTCTTCCTTCAAAAATTTTGCACCTTTCTGATCTTCAAAATGCAAAAGTAAAAGCATTAGTAGCATACAAAGGGATTAAGCCTACTTCAACTGGAAAATAAAGCTGGAGGGATTTCTTAAAACCAAGATTTTGTTAGTGACCCATCTCCCATCAGTTTATACTGCTGCAAGTGGCACTAGAGGGCTCACATCTTGAAAGACAGCAGCCTCCTTCTCCATATGGTCCCACACAGACCAGGGATGAAAATCAATTTGAATTTCAGATCTAACTGTTAGTGAATTAAGAGAAAGAAGAGAACTGTTTGTAGTTGATATAACCTTAATACAGGTGTTTACAGCTCTTTCAGGAGCAGACTGGTTTTTAGATCCTAGCCAAAAGCCAGAGTTGGCTGAAGTGCTGTGTAAGATACAGAGATACCACAGTCATGGGTGGGTAAAATAAGATACACTCCTATTTGGGTTGTTTCATAAACTGTGTGGGCCCACAGAGAAATCCACAGCTTTGCTTAAGAGCTGGAAACCCTTCCTGAAGCTGGTCAGTATAAAATCAAGGGATTGTCTGCAGCCAGGTCTATTTACACCTCTAATGAACTGGCCACTGTCTCTGACTCTGGGGAGTTTCCCCCTAGTGCCAGGCTCAGGTATCTAAGACAAGCACTAAGTTTTTCACCATGAAATTCAGTCTAATGGTAAGGAAGTGTCATGGAGTTTGTGGCAGCTGTTGGCAGCTCTGCCACACTGGGCTGGCAGTCAGGTCACAGCTCAAGAGCATAACCAGCACAGCTCCCTCCATCACACACACACTTGGGGAAGGATCAGAAAGCAGCCCAGAATTCAGTGGCTGGAGAGTCCTATCCAGCTTTCCCAGTCTCTGCACTGTGGTGAGCAAGAGACATTGGCAGCAAATATCAGTGGACAGCAACCTCCTCACTCTGTATTTGCAAAACATTCAGGATAACACCACTCTGATAATGACTCCTGGCATGATCACAGTGCAAACAATAAATATTGGATTTGTGTGTGTGCTAGCTGAGCTTCTCCTGCCCCACACATGTTTTGCTGCTTGAAGGGGGAGCAGTGACATTATCAAAATACACAGTGAGGAAAGATAAGAAAAGAAATGACTGAGTGATGGGGGAAAGAATAGCTCAGGCCAGGCCCTGCCATACATGCCAGCATGTGGAGCAGGCACCCATCCCCAAACCAGCAGCAAGCTGCGCACCCTGCTTCACACTGCATGCATGCATCCTCTCTCAAAGCTCATCTGGCCTCCCCTAAACCATCTGACACTCCTCCCCTCTGTTATTTGCACGAGGAAGGGAGGATGCCGGATGGGAGTGTTTTAGGCTAAGTGTCTGACATCCAGAAGCTTGACCCACTGCTGACTCAAATTGCTGACTAAAGGCTGCTGTTGCAGGCAGTTCTCTGTTCTTTTCCACTTGCCACAGATTGCAATTTTATTTGCTTAAATTAAATTCCTGATTAATAATAATTTTGTGGTTTAGCAGTTGACTCACATTCAAGAAAATGCACAGGAATCTCATTATTTCTTTCTTTTTGTTCTTCCAGCCCCATATGCTCCTTTTAACATTCTTGCAAAGCTCCACCACTCACTTTGAAGAGCCATCAGGACATTTCAGGGCCATTCAGAATTTACTGCTCACATCCTGCTCTCCCTCATTTTTCTCAGGGTTTGTTCAAGATCCATTCTTTCTGCATCACACAACTTATAGATTGCATATGTTTTGAGGGAAGGAACAGCTCATTATTTGGTTTTGTGATGCCCTTAAGTAATTTCAGGAAACGAAAAAAAATTTTTTCTTTTAACTAAACTGATAATAGTTTTGAGACTGACATAAACGGCATGTACTGCTAAAAAAAAATACAACTAATGATATTCATATTCTTTATTAACAATATGGGGGAAAAATTGTCATTATCACTACTTCAAGCAACTGCTCTCCACTGCTGGCAGGCAATCCTACTGCCAGCTTATCCATTCAGGATCACACCTACACCCTACATTAGGATTTATCCCAGATTTTCAGCTATATTAAACTGGCTTTTACCTAAAGTACATAAATCACATCTATATCTGACTCTCATGACTTGTGTGCATGAAGGGATACAGGCTTCTAACACAGTGGGTGAAAGCACTGGGAAGGAAAGGATTATTTTCAGCTAACCAGTGACCAATAACAAACTGTGTTATCCTCCACAGTTTCATGGGTGCTGGGTTCAGTTATGGGTTTTATCCAATAGATGGCTCCTCAGTAGCAGGAAGGATTCTCCCCCTGTTCTCCTTCCCTTCATGGAGTTTCAATATGACTTTCTAATATTTACAGAGCTATTATCTTGCAAATATAGGCATTTTGTGCACACTGATAAACACACAGAAGCAGCACATGTGTGTGAATTAAAGAACAAAAGAAAAATTAGATGACATTTTATATTACTGCCTGCCACTTTGTCCTCTGCCAGTACATGGGTCCATGAAAAATGATAGCCTGGAATGCTTCCTAAAGTCAAACTAAAAAAATACAACTATAGAAACATTAACAGGATGCCAAATACAAGCTGTCTTTCTCCCCAAATATATGAGGACATCTCCCATATCTTACATATCCCTGACTGAGCAATACTTAAGGAACTTACAGGCATCATTACTAGTCTGTCAACAAAAGATTTTTCACAAGAAAAAAATAAAATCCTCTGTGTAATTATCGATATAATGACCCAGGAGAGTTCTGTGTAATTGGCAGAGTGCAAGTTAACATCATCATGAGTAAGGTTAACATTTCTGAGACAGTGAAAGTGAATACATTTTTGTTGTTTTACAGAAAAACATAATTAGAATAACCCCCAAGATATTCAGAAAAATCCTATTTATCCCATATAGACACTTCTCTGAATCAGAAGAGCAGTTTCCAGTCATTTCTGTTCTGAGATCCATCCCGCATCTCAGTCAGATTTTGTCAAGATCCTGTCAAAACCTGGTGGTAACCCCACTTTGGGATTGTGACCCTTTGGTCCAGCCACATGATCAACAGAAAACAGAACACCCACAATAAATAATAAATTGCATAGAAGCCAGATGATGGCTGTTTAAATTCCCATGATTTAACACTTCAATGGGGCACAAGTACAAGCCCCCTATACCTGCTGTTAGCATCTAAAATAATATCATTCCTAATAATAACCTTTATCCTTGAAATATTAAGCTGCACTGAAAAGGGAGAGAAAGGTACCATTTTACTATAAATACACATATAAATATGTAGCTTCCTAACATTAGCACAATTACAGCCATAATAACTGTCAAGAAAAAAAATAACTGTTTCATCCCTGTTCAAAGCTGAGCACAATCACTGGTCTCATTTCAGCATTCCAAAAGGACTTGCCTAATTCCATGCCTCAAGTCAGCCTTTTTGCTGGCTAAAACCTTGAAAATTCAAACCAGCTGGCACCTCGGTCGCTCCAAAATAAGCTCAGCAGCAGCAGCATGCCTGAGCATGGGGCTGGGGCACTGCTGCTCTCCTTTAGCCCTCAGCAGACATCCCAAGCAGCACCCTATCCTTGATGAGCAGCATGCAGAGAAACAGCACATGGAAAAGCAGCCTTATGATCTGGTGATCCCTCTTTGGCGCTTTGCATGCTCAAAGTCATTGCTCTAAAACTGCATGGAGCAGATTTAAACCCTGGCCAGTCCCAATTGTGGTGAAACACCAAACCTCCATCTTCCCACCTGGCTCTCCCTCCCAGGACACTGCAGCCAGCAGAACTCACCCAGCCCCAAAGCCAAGCCTGCAGACTTTCAGCCACCTTATCTCTCTTTAACGGGCAAATATACAGGCATGTCAAAAAATAAAGAGTTCACAACTGAAATATGGACAATCATTTTCACCATGGAGCAGTTTAAAAGAGGCAGCAGTGATATTCATTAAGCTGTTAATAATGGATTGTGGCACAAAGCAATTTATCAAGTTTCCACTGTAATTAAAATCACTGAATATTCGGGCACTTGCAATGTACCTAGCTCTCCCTGCTTCTGAAGCTTTACATTTTAATGTGAATTATAGCTCCCTCTCCCCAGAGAGCTACTAAAAAGCCCATTTTAATTGGTATGTTTTTAATTGAGATTACATTATTAAAAAGTGTAAATTTCTGTTGAAGAGAGAAAGGAGGTGCTCAGCTCCCCTTTAGTCTCTGTCTCCCTTAGATATAGCTTGCTTATCCCAGGAGGAGGGAAAAATGAAGGGTAGATGCTGTGAAGGAAGAGGAGAAAGCCCTGAACAATCACAGGCTGTGAAGCCAGGGCAAGGCAGCATTGTCTGCCACAGATGCAGGATTTTCTTGGTGCATTTTCGGGAGGGAGAGGAATCACCACCATCATTCAGGCTGCTCTTAACAAAAGGCAGAGGGAAAACACCACGCAGGGATTCCTGCCTCGTAGCCAGCTGACATCCAGGGCACATTTCAGCAAGCCTCTCCTCGAGGTTACCAGAGACAGACAATCTGTTGCTTTCCATAATAAGTAACTCTAATATTAAATTCTCCTCAAAATCCACATACGATCATGAGCGGATGGGGTCTAGCGAAAGCCTCTGCTGGTTCCAGAAGGCTGAGGGCAAACAGGGAGAGGCAGCCCCTGGGGCAGCCTGGACACAGTGGCAAGAAGATAAGTGCCCCAAGCAAACAAAGCTGGTTGCCTTGGTGCACAGATATGGGTCAGACTGAGCATGTTAAAAAGAAAAGTGACTTCATGCACTTGGCATCCAAATGCTGGCCACTTAAATGGTGCTCCTGCTGGCAAAATGGACTGTCAGTGCCTCTCATAAGTAGGAATATGGATCTCCTAAGGTGAGTAGACACGAGAGTAAAGGGAGAAATATCAAAGGAGTGCAAAGTAGATGGCAACAGCTGAGACAGATCAAGGGAAAAATTTCCAGAGATCAAAACACGCCAAAAGATGGACAAGATGGTTGAACAAGAATGAAATATCATGGAACAGCTTTTCCATATCTGCTTCAGAAAAGGTCATACTGTATTGCAAAAAGAAGGCAGTGCATGGGGCTGAGAGGTCACTGTAGGCAAACAGAGACATAGAGAGACTAAGAGACAAATTCAGAGATCACCCACTCGTACCACAAATGCTGCAACTCCCCTTCTAGCTCTGGAAGTGACTCAGGAAGGAAGGATGGTGAATCAACAGCATATAAAAGGGGAAAAAAGAGGATGACACGTGAAAGACAAAACTGAAATTGTTAAAACTGACAGAGAAAGGGGAAGCTCTGTTACTACAATTAGGTCAGTAAATCTGTGATTTTTTCCTAAATTAAGAATTTAGATGCTATGCTCTAGTTGCACATGTCAGAGGAAAGCCTGCTTGTAGTGGGAAAGTACCCAAACATGCTATTGCTCTGAACAGCAAGGTAAAATTAATATACGAAATTCCCAGTCCCAGTCAATAGGCCCCTTGCAGATTCAGATCAAGAGTAAGTAAAAACAAACAAAAAAAAAAGAACATGTAAACAAAGATTAGATCTTATATCCCACCTTGGCATTAAAGACCACTGCTCTGCTGTGCAGAAAGGTAATCTTCCAGGTTATTTAATTTAATGCAAGATTCCTTTTGCTTGCTGATCTGAAAACCCCACACCCAGATCACAGATGAAGCAGGAAAAGGAAGGGCTTTCAGAGACCTCAAGTAGAATCTTCTGAGAAACTTGTGGGAGCACACTCTAAGGGTAACATAAAGAAGATGTGAAGAACTGGAAGAGAGACAAGTTACAAAAGAAGGGGAATGTGCACAACCTCAGAGTAACAATTTTCCCTTTCAGCTAAAGGGTGAGTGCTGAGACCATACCATGAAGGAAAACAAACAACAGGAAGCAGGAAAAGATAGGCTGGGCAAGATTTGCTTTATGCCAACAGAATCACAAAGAGAAACTGTGCTTCCAAGCCTATAGAGAGATGACCCTGAAAGACAAATTTAACACTGCTTAGGCTGGCTATTTTGCACAGATGAAAACATGCAGCAGAAAGGCCAGATTACTTACTGATTTGGCATGTGCCAACAGATATATGACCACATCAGATTCTACTCTGAGTGCTATAATAGAAAGGCAGCTGGATGTGCTTTACTCCCTTACCAGAAAACAGAGACCTTTTTCTGAGCCCCGAACACAACAAAGTCTCATTGGTTATGTGAAATTTCTATGGCTTCAGCATCCAGGAACATTTCCCCAAATATATACAGTGACCCACCAGGCTGCAACAGCCCTGGTTCAATTATTTTCTCTGATAAGAGTATCAGGAAAGTTGCTAACTAACCAAGGGGACAAACTTTATGTCTAAGGTCATGAAAGAGCAGCATTGAGTACTAGGTATAAAAAGTATTAAAGCCAATGCCACATCCTCCTCAAACAGATGGCCTTTCAGAAAGATTTAATCAGACACTGAAATGCATGCTGCGAATACTCATTACTAGCACAGGATCAGGCTGGGACAAGTGGCCAGCACTGACGTTATTGCCTACAGGGAATTACCACAGGCATAAACAGGATTTGCAATGTTTGAACCTCACTCTGGATAGCAAGCACGGGGTCCCTTCGTGATCATAAAGAAGGGTAAAGCAAAAAATTTATGATGAGGTGAGCCAGGTCTACATGGCAGAAACCCAGGCCCTTATAAGGAGCAACCTCCTAATTTCTTTTGCTTTCTTATCCTCTGTTTTTTTGCTTATGCTTGTCACACCACTACAAAACTCAGTGACAAAGGCCAGTTTTCTCTGGACACCACCTTCACAGCACAATGAGCTCTTGCCCACCTTATTTTACTGGACACATAAAATACAGCTGTGACCATTCCATGCCCTTCAGTATCAAGAAGAGGAAAACCATGATATCATCACAACAACCAGAACCCAGAAGAAGGGAAAAAAAAAAAGAAAAAAAAAGGGACTTTTCATCTCTCATTCAGTGATGGGGATGGCTTCTTTGAAAAAGAAGGTTTGCCTTTCAATTCTTTCCTCCTCCAGTTTTTCAGAGAAATTTTACTGCAAACATTATTTAGAAGAGTCCTTAAGCTATCTTTTGACCTGGATTTTCAATAAACAGTAATTTAAGAGATTGATTTTACCATGAAAACACAACTCTTAAAAGTCATTAAAAACACTGACATTTCCAATGACTGAATATGTAAGTTTATTTATTTTCACTGGAGATGACAAAGCCTTTTTTCAGTGCTAAAGATCCCACCCTTCTCAAATAAAAGATATTTCTCATATGCTGTAGATCGGCAAAGTCAAATGTCTATCTTCACTTCCCAGAACAGCTGGTGAAAACAAGAGGAAAATGCACACAAAACTTATTGACAGAAGGACTTAAGTCCTTCCTCCTTTTACCTCTGAAGGCATCCTGTTGGTTTACTGACTTCCTGTGGACTAATGGTGCTACAGGGAGCATCTGAACCTCCCCTGTTCTGCCCAGAAATGGCCAAACTTACAGGTTTTTCTGAAGACCCTCTGAAGGAGCTCCACCACACATCTCTTAGAAAGTGAAGTTGGCTTTTCCTGAATAGATACTCACATTTTCCTGGTACCATCTGCAAGACCATTCTTGGCAACTGTGGATATGCAAAGATTTAACCAGAATAAACACCATGAACACCCTGGTGCTTCAATTTACCTTCTATCCATCAGCACAAGTCTGTGTTCTTGCAAACTGAAGCGTGGTCATCCCATGCACTTGGCACTGCTGAGGCTGCACCTCAAATGCTGCATTCAATTTTGGGCCTCTCACTACAGGAAAGACATTGAGGCGCTGGAGAATGTTCAGAAAAGGGCACTGAAACTGGACAAGGGTCTGGAGCACTAGTCTGATGAGGAGCAGCTGAGAGCTGGGGTTATGTAGCCTGGAGAACAGGAGGCTCAGGGGGAATCTTATCACTTTCTACAACCATCTGAAAGGAGGCTGGACTTAGGTGGGGTTGTTTTTTTTTTCCCCAAGTAAAACCACAAGAGGAAATGGCCTCAAATTGTGCCAAAGAAGGTTTTTGATTGGATATTAGGAAAAATCTCTTTGCCAAAAGGGTGCTCAGTTGTTGGGAAGGGGCTAAATTACTAACCCTGGAGCTATGTAAAAGTCATATAGTTGTGGCACTTGGTGGACATGGTTTAGTGGTGGACTTGACAGTGCAGGGTTAATGGGTGGGATTTAATGACCTTAAAGGCCTTTTATAATCTAAATGATTCTGTGATTGTGCATGAGCAGTGCTCCAAGAAGTCATGGAGATGGCACTTTGAACCCCAGAGTGTAGCTGAGGTGGCTGGCATGTGTGAACTATGGGATAGGGACATCACTCCTGTCACCTCCTGAAGAAGAAGTGGAGATACACTGCAGTGCTTGAGAAAGACCAAAAGGGAATGGAGAGAGGTGAAGGCATCAGAGAAAGAATCACAGAAGCCAAGATTATGTTGTAGGGCTTCTGCAGAGTTTGCTGGAGTGGAGCAGATACATGATACCATCTGCCTATTCCTTGTTTAGAGTCCATGAAGAACTCTGAGCCACAACCAAGGAGACAGTACAACACTGCCATAGTGCAAAGGGTTAACAACAGCAAGCAGAGCTGCTTGTGGCTTGCTGGCAGCAGGTAACAAAGCAGACATTTGCTAACTTCTTGTGACCACAGTGTCCATAAAGCCCTGGGCTCACAGGTGCTCTGGGCTGTAGAACTGCAACAGATGCAGCAGTAATGCAAAACTCTTCCTGCACACCTCGGGGAGGCAAGAAAGGCACCACTCTTGTTACTTGTTCTGTCCTTAATCTCTTTGGAATAGAGAGACTACAGAGCTGCGTTTCATGGTGAAAGAACCTCAGCCAGACACTTCAGCCCAGGCCTGAAACCCAAAGATCACATTTGGTAAGCCTATAGTTCCTCCTTGGAAAGATCTCAACAGGGTGATCAAGAAATTTCAACAGGTGCCCAAAAGTAATAGGGATTTCAAGTTCATTTCTATTTAAGGTTTTTTTGCTTTGTTATGTTTAAATACTACCTCAGAAATCCTGAGAAAATTATAAAATTCATTACATCTTCAAGAAAAATAAAATAAATAATTTTAAAAAGTCAAATGTAGGAAGGAAGGAAGGAAGACAAACCACAAGGAAATGGCTTGACTTTTAAAATAAGGTGAATAACTAAAATTTCTTTTAATACAATGCTAGATTTCTTTTTCTTCAGAATTACTGCATGCTGCCCAAGCACAGACACCAGATTTAATGTTCAAAAGTTTTTTTAACATATTCTAGAGCAATTATACCCTTCTGTTAAAAGCAGTAGAAATAGAGGTTTCAGAACTGTGTTCAACTCCATATTTAGCCCACATTTCCTCTATATCTCTAAAACACACATTTAGCTCTCTGGAAAGTCCACATTTCCACCTGACAAAGGCAGTGGATAATGGGATGATCAGACTGTGGGAACAGCCCAGTAGAACAGAATCACAGCATCCCTCCAACAGACTCAGAAAAACAAAAGGACCAGACTGATCCTTTGTTTTCCTGACTTTATTAATCAATAAAATTAGATTATTTAATATTGCCAAATAGTGTGCATCCTTAAATGGACACCACCTGTTCTTCCTAACACAAATTTTGCTTCGTTTTATACAAAGGCAAGAATACTGCACACTATTAGAAGGTGTCTAATCCTCCCATCTGCTGTTTTAGTAGAAAAATATTTACTTTTAAACATCTGTATTGCGTTTACACAGTTCAAACACACACACATAGCTCCTGGAATGTACATAGTATTTAGCAAATTTTTAACTAACTTTTCTTTGTAATTGTATAGTTTTCCCTTGACAAGGAGAGGATGAGACTTTTTCAGGAGGATTACCTCTGCTCAACTCATTTCAAGCAGCTCTTGAATAAAATAGTTCATTAGTTCATGAAAAGGAAAGACTCCAGGGAACTACTGGGGAAGGAAGAGAAAAGAACAGAGTGTCACAGTAATTAGGTTTTGAGATTGTCGCTTATCCTCCAGAATGCAGGTACACACACACATGTCCCTCTTCCCCTTAGGGGAGATCATTGCATGCTTATCCCTGGGAATCAGTGTACCAGAGATTAAAACTAACCCAGTCATAATTTCCCAGAAAGATACTAAAAGTTACCTCTTTATAGCACGTTGCCTTTGCTAGTCCATAGAGCAAGAGAAGTCCACCCCCTTTGCAAGCATTTAAATGCCTTAATTTCAGAGTTACTCAAAATGCAGTCTTCTGACCTTTTTAGACTACCATGGCTGATGCTGAAAAACCAAAGGACTTCCACTCACTAGGAATTTCTCATGCCTGCCCAGGTGTACAGGCAGCCTGGGAAAAGCAGAGACACTGTCTGTAGCTACCAGTGAATACCTGGCACAGCAGACTACAGAGCATCCCAGAGCCACACCAATTAAAAGGAGGCCAAATCATCACCAGGACTGAGACATTGTACAGTTTCTGAGTGGCTTTACACCACAGGGCTCAAAGGGAAGCACGGCTCCCAGCAGCACAGCCTTCACACTCTTCTCGTGTTGTTCCTTCTGTCTGCTCTGCATTTGCACTAAAAGCAGTCAAGGAGACTCTATAAGTCTCCAGCCAGACTGACTGGACAGCAAACTGAGATGCCAGTGAATAGTTCTGGTGATACTTCCCTGTGCTTTGTCACCCTCTCATTCCAAATTGTCTTGAGAACACCAAGAAGCAGCTGATGGCCATCAGAAACATCATCAGATCACTACTGGCCTGGCACGGATTATGTGACCTTGAATTACACATTCACTGTAGACAGTATGACTGGAAAAATCAGGAAATATCAGAAGAAGATGTTGAAGCCTCTATGAATTCTCTAATTCTCCTTGCTAAAGGATGCACATTTTCAACAGTGGATTTTTTCCCACAAGTCTGTTGTGATTTTCCAAAAATAATCAATAGCCTTAAATTGTTCCAATACAGTTGTTGTTATTACTATGGATTACAAATGAAACTCTGGACTTTCATCTGCTGACAGGGGGCTTAGTTTCAACCCACAGCTGTTGAAGGGGATCTCAGTTTTGAGCACTAGGAAAGACTCCTTCATTTAGACATTATAACTTAAAATAAACCAGTAGGTTAAGAACTGAGCTATAATGGGATATCAAAATAGCTCAAAACCACAAAAACAATTTGCATATCAAATTCTTAAATGAAAATCTATCAAAGTATTATTTATGGAAGTAAACAAATAGTTTATCTGCCCTGTCTTTGGAAATATTTTGCCTCAGGGAAAAATTCAAACCTGGACAGATAATCAGGGTAAGGTATTTGAACATTTAAATCTTGCTGGATCCTTTAAAGTAGGTGCTAAGTGGTGCATTAAATTTGTGCTGTTTCTTCTGATCTGGGTAAATTTGCTCTTCTGTAAATAGTGGGAAAAGCCTTTTACAATAATTTGAATCCATGAATAAATGTAATGTATTAAAATTTCTAAAGTACAGGCATTAAATGTTTTCGTACATAAGCCAAATGAGTGGGATATCCAGGACTAGAATTATTTGAGTGACCACAGAAAGATAATATATAATTAAAATGACATCTGCACCACTAACCGAGGGGATGAGAGAAAGTGACATCACAGATCTCATATAAGCTGCAAGCGTATTATTAGATCTAAACCTGGCTGTAAAATTACTATCTACCCAAGGGATTATCTTTAGGCATTCAGAAGCATTGTTTCATTTACTGATAGAACAGGGATGATAACAGGCTGACTTTGCTTGTCACATTGTTTTTTGGCCTTTCTTTATTCTTTGTTCACATTAGATGTAGATGAGAGGAAGACAAGTTTCAGCTAAATCACTGTCGTGGAGCTTTTTATTGTTTTACAGTTTGTTCCAAAGGCTTTTTTTATCCTCCCTACCCCCTCCCCTCAAGAAAAGAACCCCAAAGCATTTTTAATGGTGATAAAATCATTGGGGAGTAAAAGATGCACACAATGTAACATCTAGGAGTGTAGCAAACTAAGGAATACCCATTGGCCTAATGCACCTCAGGGAGACCATAAGACTTGGCTTATAGCTCTCATTATTAGCAAAAAGAACCAGTGGCTGCTAGTTATATCTTTGCCTTATTAAAATTCAGTGCCAAAACTCCAACTGGTTTCAGTGGGCACATTTCATCATTTGAGACCTACGACAGAGGACATAATTCTCATTCACATGCAGGGCTTTCTGGGACACCTCATCTCTGTAGATTTAATTTCTGCATTAAACTGAAAAATGCTGCATTTTGTTCTGTTTTACACACCATTTTTATGTTTCTGCAAATATTAGTTGCCTATATTTGTAACAAGACTCATGTGCCACCAACCTAAAACATTCCAAATCCTATAAGCAGATATAGAACATAGGCAGTGAAAAGGGGAAAAAAAAAAAAGAAAGCTCCAAACTTTCCAGTCACTTTTGAACAATAACAATCCTGAACTGCAAAGGAGACTTAATTTGCTTTAAGAAATCTGTCCCTAATAGTCAAAATCTTAGGACTTGAAATAGCTCCCATATGCCAATTTTGCAAACTAAGGAAAAAGTCCAGGAGCAGACAGGTCTGCAGGCAGCCATGGATTTGTGCATACACTGCTAAGGTAAACACAGACCTTGCACTTTCCCCCACATTGTCCTGGTGTTGGGCAGCTACTGCCATGTGTTATCTCTTACAGCACCTCCCAAAACCCCTTCCAACAGGACCTTAAGCCTCTGGCCCATCAACCACTGCAGCCTGCAAAGAGGCTGCATTATGCAGATTTCTGCCTCCTGATCTCATCACTACAATCTTGCTTTTTTTCTGTGCTGTCCCTTGTTTAAGGGACCAGCTCTAGCACAGTGCAGGGTTTAGCCCACGATCAACCCCATCAGTGCTACAGCCACAGGAACATGCTGCATTCCATTAATAACAGTAAATGCAGCAACCACTTTTAACCCACATTAGGTTGTTCCATTGTCCCTTTTATCCTTTCATAAATCATACACAGAACAGACTTTCCATGCAAGACCCTGTTGGCATGAATCTTTGATTTAAAACTGTCCATACCTACAGCCACATCTGCCGGCCATTAGAGTTCACACTGGACCTATGCAGTAGAAATGAGGTGCCTGCAAGAAATTTATACACATCATCAGTGCCAGAAGAAATTCCTGCAGCACTCAGCCTGGGCCAGGAACCCTGTTTATGAATCACCAGTTGTTTGTGGCCAGTCAGTGGTACTTACCATCCTTCAGGTGAAAAATAAAACAAAGACTGATGAAGGTGGGCTGAAGGAACAGCAAGCAGCATGTAATGATAAACTGCTACAAGTGTAGAAGTGAGAATCACAGCAGAAAAAGTCAAAGAGCAGCAATAAATTTGAATATAGATTTTGTTTTTTAAATGTGTCCTGGAAGTAAAGTAGGGTAAACCAAAATTCATTTTATCCTGAAAAGTGGCAGCTGTAGGGTGAAGCTGTGAGAATAAGTTGGGAGGATCCATTGTCACCTGTGCTGTCACTCCATCAGCATTACTCTTCATCTCAGAGAGGCATGAAGCATCTCTTACACCTCAATATTAACAGCTTCCTTCATGTGGATGTTGTGTGTTTAGGGACAACTGTTATGCAAAAATTTGTTTCAGTTACATCAAAAATGGAATTCTCACTGATATTCTTTGTTTCTCATCCATATTCCTCCATGAAATGAAATGAAATGAAACTTCACGCAATAAAAGGAAATGAAGTGGAATGCAAAAAAATTAAATGAAAAAATATGAAAAGAAAGGAAAGGAAACTTAAAGAAATGAAATCTTGAGATTTCATATCCTTTCATCAAATGGAAATTCATTTCATGAAATAAAATGAAAAATCAAATAATAAAATTAAATTAAACAAATAAATTAAATGAAATCTTGGGATTTCATGTCGTGAATGAAAATGAAATGAAAAGTCAAGGAATGAAATGAAATGCAATTCAATGGAATAATTGAAATTAAATTTAGTTAAATTTAAAGAAATTAAAGGAAACATACCAAAATAGAATTAGATGAAATCTTGAGATTTCTTTTCCTTTCACAAAATGAGCTTTCATTTCATGAAAGAAATGATGTGCCAAATCAAAAAATGAAATGAAATGAAATTTTAAAAACTGGAGTTAAAAAATGAAATTATATTAAATGTAACAAAATTAAATTAAATGAAATCTTGGGATTTCATTTCATGAAAGGAATGAAATGACAAGTCAAGAAATGAAATTAAATGAAACAAAATTTAATGGAAAAAAAAGGAAAATAAAGGAAAAATTAAATTATATTAAAAGAAATCTTGGAATTTAATTTCCTTTCATGCTTGTTCTTCTTTTGTCCAAAACAAACTTTTGTATCACAAAACCAAAGCAGAGGTCTACATTCCAAAAGCTTTATAGATCAAAAATAGAGAGACTTTCATTAAAATGTATGTGCCTTCATATACTTCATAACACAAGAGTGACTAAAAACAAACACAAAAAACCTCCTCAGAGTTCCTTATGTCCAAAAAAAGAGGTAACAAATGATTTGCTCACAATGGGCAGCCATTTGTTTGCACACTTCAGGTGGTATTTGCTACCTCTCTATTTAGCCATCTCAGCTCAAGTGGCTGCTCTAAGCAGACATTCAGATTCTTCCCAAGTTCCAAAGCAGCAGGAACTGGCACAGGGCTCTGTGAAACCTGCTTCAGTTCTCAGGGAGAGACTGGGTTGAAACACTCAGGGGGGTTTTTTTCCCCTCTGGTCCTTGAGGCAAAGTAGTGTTGACAAGACACATGACTTTAGGATGGGAAAAAAATTCCACAGGCTGAATCCTTCCTTCTGGGTCTAGAAACTGGGCAGAGAAGTCATCCCAGATGCAACTTTTCTGCATCCTAACTTGAGGAGAAATACTAAGAGAAGCAATACTGGAATGTGTTAACAATTCTGCCTAATGGTACACAAAGCTAAAAATTAATCAAATATTCACTAAAATACTTTGAATGTTCGGAGAGACTGAATTTGTTTTTCAAACAGAGGCTTATGCCGCTTCAAGTTTTTCCTGAAAACATTTGCTTATCCTTATGTTTATCACAGAAATAGTCTTACCTGAGCTGCATCTTGCTGGTGTCTGTTGACAATTGCATTTTTTATGGTTTGGATAAAAAATTCATTAAGCTCCTTTTGTTTCTTGTTGGGAAAAATGCGTAGCAATGGGATCATTATGAATGGGAAAGAAACTGTAAGAGATTTTAAAGAAGAAAACATTGAATCAGACTGTGAGAGCATATAATGGTCCCCCTTACTCTTCCTTAATGTTATAAAACTTATCAAGTGGGATGTGTTCCTTTTATGAAGACTGATTTCTCCTCTCTTCCTCTCCCTTTAGCAACCTGTGAGGGTGGAAGAAAAAGAGGATCCCCTTTTGGAGATGTCCTGCTGGCCAGGACTCCCTTTCCAGACAGATGCCTTCCAAGCTAGTTTCCCCAATGCCTCAGGATTTTGGTTCAGATTTTTGGTGTCACAAAGCCACCACAACAAAGGGGAGCATTATTCCCCTACCTGCCCAGACAATTACATGGGAAAGTGGGGGATCTTGAACTGGCCTAGCCACTTATGGCACCAACATGTGCAATTGGGTAGTTTTCATTCCTGCTTACAGCTGTCCAGCATTAGGGACCTATATGAAGGATGGGGCTCTTTAGCAGGGCCTCTTTCAACAGGACAAAGACTATGGGGTTTAAACTAAAAGATTGCCAATTCAGATTAGATAGAAGGAAGAAGTGCTTTACAATGAAGCTTGTAAAACAGGGGCACAGGTTGCCCAGGGAGGTGGTGGGTGCTCATCCCTGGAACATTCAAGGTCAGGAGGGACAGGGTTCTGAACAAACTGACCTGGTTGAAGACATCCCTGCTTATTGCAGCGGATTGGACTAGATGACTTTTTAAGGTCTCTTCCAACACTATTGTGTGATTCTATTTATTTTGCTTCTCTTAATAGGCCACAGACTCAGGAAGTGGGATATTATCAAAAAGATGATCTCCAGTCCACACTTCTATAGCCACAACCTAGACACCTGAGTAAAGTCTTACATTCTAAGAAAGCCCTCATTGACTTATGAACAACTTAAGACTAACAAATCAATCATTCAAAAAACCCTGTCCTGCCAACAGGGCAACAGCATTGTGGAAATTCTCACCACATTAATGAATGAGCAGTAAGAGATGAATCAGGGAATCCAACTCCAAACATTACAGAAACTTTTTTGTAACGAAGGACACCCTGCTCTTAGATGTATAGAGGCACATTTCTAACCCTTAAGAAATTGGTTACAAATCACATTTTGCAATCAGGTTAAATGTTAACCCCAGGGCAATTTGGATACACAGCTCCAGAAGGAAACAGTTGATGTGCTGTGAGTACAGGTGCAATCTGTAATGACAGCAGGATCAGATGGCCACAGGAAACTTTGCCACTGTGCCACCTGATACTACTGTGTGTAGGTCTAGATAACAAGATGATAAAAGCTCAAAAGCCTTGATTATGCTGGGGCTTCCTCAGCTGTGATTCTTACTGGCCCTGACTTATCAGGATCATCACCACCATGAAGCCTAAGCTTTCATGCCCTAGAACTACATGGTTTTATACCCCACTCTTGCATTGCCTATCCATTAATCCAAAATAAATGCATTCTCTTCAAGACACTTGTGATCTTTATCCTTCAGAGCCATCAACCAGGCTGTGGACAGTGTTCAAAAAGAATTGGGAGTACTTACACAATCTGTTTATAACCTTCTACCTCTTTTTTTAAGTGGGTTCATAATGGGTGAGATCTCAATCTCTACTAAGCAAATCAAGTGTACAAAAACTTTACATTTAGGTCCCAAAGGGCAATTACTCTGTTTTAGTGAGAAGTGTATTAAAACAAGTACTGTGAAAACTGCAGGACCCAGAAACTTTCCTGTCAGATGAACCAGGAGCATTGTGTTCCTGGACTCTTTCTGGAGTAAGTTTCATTAATGGTGACAAGACCTGTAGAGCACATGGTGGGAATCTCAAGGGTAGAAGTCACCTGTGGGTTGCATTCTGCATCCCTCTGAAATAATGCCAGCTATAACACTTCCTACTCTGGCTTCAGCATGAAGCAGTTTTGTAATTTGAGAATTACTTTTATGAAATTACCACACAAAAGTAGAAAAATATAGACTATACTCACGGATTAGAATGAGAAGAGGCTTAAACAAAGACATTTCAAAGAATGTTCTGCAATTCTTAACAAAGGGGTCATCAGGATTCTTCTGAGAATCCACCTCAGTACCAAAAGCTACGCTACCAACGACATCCAAGGTAAAGCAGTTGTAACACCTGCATTTAATTGAAGAATGATAAATTATTATCTACAAATCACAAACCCATTAATATCTTGCTCCTACAAACAACACACAGCATTAATTTTTGCCACTGAGTTTCCTTTTACTTTTAGATTTGAGCTTTGCCAACAAGAGATGTTTCCATCATTCTGACAAATGGTGCTGCTTGATAATGAACACTTTTTCCAGACCTACAAAGTGAATATATTTTCATACAGATCAGTAATTCCACTAAAATTTTATTAAAAACAATTTAATTTGTCATGACCTAGAAATCAAATGTAACACATCAGAGATGCATAAGCATTTTCTTAGTATGCATCCTAATAAATGAGATCATTCCTTTCCCATTTTTAAGTGCAAAAACCACACCTATTTCCAGTCCAGTCTAAACTCTCAGAGACAAGAGGTTCTTAGGTAAAACTAAGGTCCTTAAGGATTCCTCCTCCTTCTTCTTCATACCTCCTTTGTAATGTAACTCTGTGGACAAAACCAAGAGAAACTGACACCAAGTGAGATCTGTATCTCTGCAGAGGAGTCGACAGTGCTTTGAGAACTCCAAATGACCTGGGGACCATCATCCAGAAACATCAGAACTTACTAAATGGCTCCCTTCATATCTCACCCTCAATCCAGTTGTCTTACCATCTTTATTTTCCTAGTAGGCTTTAGCAGCTCTATTAAGTTTTGAGATGGGTGGACTGAGAATGTAAAACATGCTTGGAATTTGATTCTTCTGATCTGTGGTGAAGTAAGCAATGTCTATACTTCCATGATACTTAGGAAAGGCTTATATCAATCTCTGGTGTTTTAATCTGAGTGAGCATGTATGAAAGGAAGAACAGGAGCCAGACCCATTATATCCTGCACATATTATATGAATCAGTATTTCTAAATGACAATCTCAATGACCTCTCATTCTGATCACACCAGAGAAGATTTAAAAGATACAATAATGCAAAACTCACTTCTTTTGGTCTTCAACATTACACACACATAAAAAGCATCATTAGAAGTTAAAATGTTAAACGGGGGGGCCATTGCTATAAAACAATAATTTAAGAAGGACTCAATCATCTACCTCTCCAAGGTACTGAAAAATAAAACAACCTTAAAAAATAAATTTTGAGCTATTGGCAAAACACAAAACAGCTAAAGACAACTAAGGTCATAGGAGGTTACAGATAGGTCTTTTTCTCCAAAAAACAGCTCCCAAGGCAATTCTGTAAAACTGCAGTGAAATGTGAATCACATTTATAAAAATGTCAATCCTGCTGAAATGGTAGTATAGTAAAACAACTGGAAATATCATGTTCTGAGACAGTCAACATCATTCATTTATACTTTCAAAGGGTCTTTTCCAAAGTGTCTCTTGGGAGGTGAAACCCTATAATGGATCAATACCTAAAAGACCACTCAAAGACAAAGGACAAATGGAAAAATGGAAAAGACTGGAAGGACTGAAAAGGTCAATTTTCTTTACAGCACTAGGCTAGTGTAATGTATCTTGAGGTTTCATAGCACTTCTTCAGCTGCTTATTAGATAAATCTCTCTTCATATACACACACACAACACATCTGCATGCGCACATGTACTTGAAAAATTATTAATAAATTGTGGCTAAATATCCATTTCTTCTGATGAAACAATATTATTTGTGTTGCTTCAGTTTAGGGAATATCATTAAGACCTTCCGAGGGCACTGACCAACCCAGCAAATGAAGTGTAGGCAAAATGAAGCAAAAATAATGCCTTTTAGAAAGAATGCATTTGAACTACTACCCAGGATCTTACAGAAAATGCATCTACTCAGAGAAGGGACTAGCCAGTCCTGGGAACAGTTCAGTGAAGACCTTTGATAAAAGAGCAGCAGAAAAGATAATAGAATATTAAATGCATAACAAATGAGAAAAAGTACAATATGGAAAATATTAAAATGTCATTTGATAAATCAATGGTCCATTTTCATTGGGAATACCGATCCTGTTGCTTCCCCAAAAGTTAGCATGCCATGAGAAGGGGTTATGAAGAATGTGGTAAGAATGATTTAGTGCTCAAAACCCCCTCATATTTAAAAAAAAAGAAAAGCAAAAGAGTGATGGGATAGATATACTTGATACTAGACCAATTCTTATGTTTGCACATTATTGGCAGCCTGCAGAGAACAGACTGGACAGGGACTGATGCAGACTTCCTTTGTCCTTTCAGCTGTTAAAACTTCATTAAATAACTGCCAGAAATACATTAGATGCTTTACCAAAATTACTTTTCAAGTATGCAATGAGTGTCCCAGGAAGAAAAGGCTTTTATCAGACACACCCTCCATTAAACTATGATCTCCATTTTTTAAAGTGAGAGAGGAAAAAAAAAATCTTTTTGACAGTAAGTGTGAATTTAGAATAACTGCTGCTATTGACTTTTTTCCCTCTTTTTTAATAATCTGCTACTGAGTTTTGGCATGGTGAACATACCTCTGGATATCAAAAGCTTTGCCAGAATCTGCGTAGACTTTCAAGTTACACAGCAGGATGTCACAGGTCTGGTTTATCAATGGTGTCATCTGGAAAGGAACACATTGAATTGTGAAAAAGCATGAAAATGTTAAGAAAAAAACATCAAACAAAAAATAATTATTTTAAATTATTTTTATCTGATAAATGGGATGGAGCTCTCAGGTTCCTCTGCAGGTGTTGTTAGGCACTTGTGCATAGGTAAGATGAAATGTTGGCACTTTCTGCTCAAAATAAACCTACACATTACAGGGATGCCCTTCTCCAGCTCTGGGCCTAAATGCAAGAGGCTGTGTCACCTACCTGACCAATGGTTCTTGCCTCACTGTGGCTACATACACAGAGACCTATCAGGCAAAAATATCCCCCTCTCTGTTTAATCATTCCAAACAATGATTTATCATGATCTTTGTTTCCACTACATCACATTTAGGTTAGATATGCTGCAGGGCAGAGGAATAATGCTTTCCAAAGTCCTGTAAAGGCAGTGGCATCAGTTCTATCCTGCCATCTCTCAGTTTGAGGGACTTAACATGCAACTAGAAAGTGACCCTGGATACCACTACTAGCTGCCGAGGTCAAACTGCTATTAGTACATGAGAAAAGGCTTTTCTGAAGTGGTGATGCCATTAAACAGACATTTGTGTGGATTTATTAATCTAAAGGTTCTTTCCAGTCACTGACACATGCTGGTCAGGTAGACTTAACCACAGCTTGGCTATATCCAACAGTGCAATAGTCTCTTCTGTAGGGCTTCATGGGAACCACAGCACTGGCAAACATCAAGGCCTCATCAATGTCTCACTGTCTGTCTCTTTAGCTTTCTGCATATGAGGAATCAGACACTTCCCTGATTACACCAAAGGGGGGGACAGAGGAAGGGGGTAGCAGCAATCCAGCCACGGACCAGAAGGAATTATATCCTATAGCTCTTCCCCATATAGACTACCAAGAGCAGCCTACAACCTAATACCAGAGTCTTGCCTCAACAACTCTGTCAAGCATCAGCAATGTACACACAGAACATTGCCTTTCCTTCCTGAACTACCTCCTTCAGCATACGGATGTCAACAAACATGAGAACAGACTTATCCTACTCCTCTGACATTCTTGTTACCAAAAAAGACTTACTGCAGCCTTGCAGCACACTCTGAGAGCTCTGCAGCCTGCCCAGCCAAGTCCATTTTGCTTGGCACTTCTACCTCTGTGAAACTGGCACAACACTTTTTGCACAGGCACTCTGCCATCTCAACACATGGGCAAGACTGCACGCAGTCAAAAGGCCAACGCAAGAGCATCCAATATGTTTTCCAAAGGCACAAGTCTGACTCAAGAATGTGTCTAGCTGCTCTCAAGGTCCCATGCCTACATGAGAGAAATTACATTGCAGAGCCAGGTCGATTTGGGCTTTGTCACAGTCTCAGAAGACAGCTCTGGTGCCGGATTAGTGCTTGGTAAAAGTAGCTGTTACACTTTTGGGAGGTGCACACCGCAGTTATGTGGCAGTTTTCTTCACCTTTTGGCTTTCCGAAAAGGTCTCCTGCACCAAGCTTCTTCTCAAAAGAAGCTTCAAACAAATTAATGTCTGTTCAACAGATTGAACCAAGGTGAACTACTTCATAATCTCAGGGTCCAGACCCCCCCGCTAGTGAACTGAACCAGCCAAGGAGAACAAAATGAAAATCAGTTTTTTAACAGGTATGATGTTTCTGAAACAGATGGTGATCATTTCAGATTTTCCTTTTATTGCCCTTTTTTCTCTCTTATTCTTCATCACATCACCAGATCTGTAACCAGCCAGCTGGTTGCTATCACTTTTCAACAGCTGGCAGAGACATCAGGGGCATGTACGTCTGGCCAGGGCATCCCACAGCACCTCTGCACTTTGCACATTCCACCAGCCTTCAGAAATACTGTTGCAATTCGTTCCTAGCCATGAGGTATTTTTATTAGTAAATCTAACGAGGAAAACAGGGAGGGGGGCACATGGATTTGATTTACTGTTAGCATGACAATATCAGATTCATGTCAATAAAACAATTATTTGTATATGAAAGCTACAGGGGATATCTACTCTGGAATCCTAGGTTGGTTGGGGTTTTTTATTCCCCTGGGGGATATAAATTAGTGCAAGATTGCAAACTACAGACTGAAACATTCTTAAGTCTCATAACACCTCAAAATCTTTGTCCGATTGTCAAGAAAAATAAAGTAGTGTCAGGGGAGGTGAACTGTACCAAGCATAGAAACTTGACATGTTGATCTACACTGCCTTGGGTATCAGTTACTTCCCGTACATTCTGATTTGCCAGTCAGAACATAAAACCTGCATAACCTTCAGATTCAGTTCTTGGTGGGTAAATAAACCCCAGCTGCTTTGTGTTCAGATTGGCTGAGAGTAACAGGATGAAGAAAAATCTAAACAATATGGTCCCTGTAAATATTTGATCTGACAGTTATCTAATAGCAAGAGTAGCCCAGAGTCCAAATTTCTTTCTTTCTGCCAAAGAAGAGCACTTGGGGTTAGGGTTTTCATGATGCCAGGGGCTTTGCTGTATAAATCCTGCCAATATGCTATTTGGCACATAACAACAATTAGCTTCTGATTCTGCATATGCACAGTGCATGTGGATCTTTGCACTATTCAAAGGCATCAGAGTCACATTCCTCTAGATAGATGTGGCCCTCAGTATTCATCAGTATTATTATTTCACTTATTATTAGCATCCAAACTAAAAACTAGAAGGCTGGATCATATTCATTGTAGGCAGACACATTGGAGACTTTACTGTTCACAGACAGCAAGCAGAAGTCGTGTTTGGCCTCTTGTCCCACAAATGTTATGAAACAGAAAGGAGGGAGAAGGAGAAAGAATACATCCCTAACACAGGAATTGCTTCTCTTCCAGATTTAAAGTCTCTGAATAAAACCAGAAAATGAGCAGAGTGTCAGAAAGGTGCTTTGTGAGAGGATTTGTTTCCATCACTTGAGAGTGCAGCTGTGCTATTCCTGGGCACAACTTACCAAAATGAGCAGCTCAACAAGATATTGGCCTGTGGCTCAAGTTCATGCACATTTCATGTAAAAACTTTCACATCAGTGATTTGCTTTGCCTTATGTGAACACACTTGCTTTGTCCACAACAACAGCAGTTCCAGAGACACTCCCAAAATGCCTTTGACCAATGTGCACAGACTAACAGCAAATCAAGGAAACCTTAATGGTTGGACTGTCAGATCTTATGTCCTAGTGGAACATGAAAGATCTCCATGCCTGAGAGTGACACTAGAGGATTTTTCTGCACTGTTCTGCCATGTTATTCAAGTTCTGTTTTATGTCTCTCTTTGTTTGAAAGAAATGCCTCAACACAAACTCCACTTCACAGGTTATTTAGGACAAGGCCACATTAAGCTGTGCTCTCTTCCTAATTTTTGTGTTCTGTTTTGTTTAAATGGTTTGGTAATGGAGGAAAGGATCCCTGGCATACTGATAGGAGATGACAAGACTACTGCAGCACCATCACAATACATAAAAATCAATAGGTTTTCTGCTGGTGTTGGCTGTAAAAGAGAGTAGAGCTATTTATCAAGTCTGACAAGGGGTCCAGAACTGCAGGATCATCATAGGCACCACAGCAAAAAGAAGAGGAACAAAATAAGAAACACTAAATAGGGAATCAAGGTTGGTACATCAAGATCACTAACATGTCAGCTTGTTTCAATACATAACAGCTGAGGAGAGCATGACAGGAACACTGGGAAATGTTTCTACTACTTAGAGCCTCTAGGTATTATAATACACCAATTCCTCATGAACTAGATCTTGGATCAACTTTCAAGGATTGGTGTTGTTCCCACTTTAAAGATAAAAGTTTTTTCATGTGCAGAGAATTTAAGTAGCTTCTGTCAGATCACCCAAAGGCAGTCAAGGGCAGAGCTGGAAGTGAAATATCTTGGGTTTCCTGCTTCCTGTCTCTCATTTCTCATTCTTAGTGCTCCCACAGCAATGGCACTATGGGGTTCATTCAGGGGTTTTATTGGAAAGAGCTTATTATTAGATCTGCTACCAACTCCAGGGGCATCTCACACGGGATGCTCCCCAATCTTACTGCAGGATTAAGCTTGTAAGTCTATTGCTTTATTCACCAGCACTGTAGTATTTGTGTTCAATGCTATCCAGCCAAACCTTCCTCCAGCTGGAGTGGACTCCTTTAGTAATCTTTACATGCTTGTTAGAAAAAGAGAATTAAAAAGGGAGAACACCCAAGACACAGAAATCTATAAAAGCCAACAGTGAAATGGTGCACAGCTTTTAAAGACAAATTGAGAAAAGAGAAAGCTGGAGAAGATGTCAGAAACTCTTGAAAAATGTTACTAAAACCACTCTCTGCAGACACACAGAAATCACTATATTGGCTACAACTCTATAACCTCTAGTTTCAGTTAACTTTCTGTAACTTTGAAAAACTCAAAATTTCTGGAATCATCTTTTCATCATTTGCTGGCTGGCTGTTGGAGATATTTGCCATACTATGGAGAAATCCCTCAAGATCAGTGAACTTCTCAGTGACATTACACCACTTCTTTGAAGTGACAAGGGCAAAGCTCTCCTCTGCCCACAGCCCCAGGTGCCTCTGTGGAGCAAGGCAGGTTAAATCTTAGCCACACACATTAGCTGTGTCTTGAGCCTTGTCCTCCAACAGCCAGGCCAAAGTGGCTTGTCACTTCTCACTCGTGCTAGCCCTGAAACTGTCCTTTCCTGAGTTTCTGAAACAGAGATATCAGGAACCTTTGTCTTGGAACTCTGTGTCTCTTGGTGCATCTTTCATCTGAAGTGATTGCTATGGGGAGCACAAGGAGTTGTTAACATCTGTTGCTCTGTCACAGGCTAACAGGTCCCAGTTCTTTTAGAGCATCCAGACACACAAGCCTATGTTTGGAGTGGCACCAGGGGCTGCAGCACTCAAGGGGAAACCCTCTCCAAAGACACTCATGAGGTCTGCAGTCTCTCCAGCAGCACTGCGGAGTCTGCATAGAGCAACAAATTTAAGGCAGTCATCCAGAGTGAATGACTTTGGTGTGGGATTTTGTCAAAGCAATTGATATCTTGGAAGGAGAAATAAGAAATGTCCAAGTAATATTTATAAATATGTATAAAATAACATATCTAGGTTCTTATGCAATAAATTATTACCAAATTTGTGTTTGTAATTCAAAGCAGAGAGGAAGGGTTTATTATAAACAGGATGTCTTGCAGATAATGCTGGTTACTCTGTAGTATGGCCAATACTAGAACATGGTATTTTTGTTTCCATGCTGCTGTAGAGGTTCTGAGAGAGTACCAAATATGGGAGAGTTAAAAAGTGAGATCATAATTAATGAACATTGATTTCCTTTGTACAGTGTTGGTATGGCTTCTAAATTAAGCAACAGCAGGAAAAGCACATGGGCAAGGACTTCAGTTGCATTAACTTCAAATCCCAGTATTGCTAACATATTTGGGTAGAGAATTAAATGCAAGGCTGAGTAGCATGTCCATTCAACAGTGCTTCCTAATCTCACACGGGTTTACTGCAAGTGTCTGTCTGTGTAGGGATGGACAGACTTCTGGTGGAGGCAGGGGGGAGAAAAGCAAAGTTGAACCTTTCAGAGAGACCTGCTCCACTCCTCTTTTTCCCACTAGCTGTTGAATGGGAGGATAAATTGACAATTTCCAGGTCACCCTAAGCCCATGCACAGTCACACGCCTTCCCACAGAGATTGGTAGAGGCAGCACGGGCAAAGCTGATTATCAGGCTAAAAATAAATATCTCAATCTATGCATGCAAGACAGCTACCAGGCACTGGCCAGCCCTCCCTTTTACCTCCTACCATTATTCCTGCAGTCCACCTCCACCAACAAGCCGTGCAAAGGGAGTGCCACAACTTCTCCTCCCAGCCCAGCTGGATCGGCCAGATCCTGCAAAGCCATGCATGCCCAGCCCCAAAGCAGGATCCCTGAGGCTCCACTCCCTTGCCCTCATCATGCCCCCCAGCCAAGCCTGCCTGGCAGGTGCTGGCAGAGGTTCCTCTCCACAAATTGAGGGGAGTGCAGAGTTATCTTTTGTTAGTCCACGAGCAAAGAGCCGATGACCTGCAGTAAGGCAGACTAATTTCCGCCAGCAAAATGCAAAACTCTCCTCTCCCCACCACGCCATGTGCAACTAATCGCTTGCATATTTAAACACCCTCGCCTTGCTGAAATTTCGTGATGGAGTTGGTGACAGAGCAAATGTCAGGGCGCATAACCAATGGCATTGTCAGTCGTGATTAATCAGCATCTCCGCCAGGCTGGCGGCCAATTAGAATTTACCATAATAAGGAGGTGACAGCCGGCGTTGCTAGGCGACCGCTGTCTATAGAGCTGGGAGAGCCAGACACATTTAGATGTTACTGTGGATTTCGACAGCGGCATGTCAAAACAACACAAGCGTCTGCCCAGTGGAAAATTTTACAACCCAGGACTGGGCACTGGAGTGAGGCATGATTCCCTTTCAGAATAAAACATAAAAAGGAAGAGGTGATTTTTTTTTGTTGTTGTGGGGCTGTTTCTTGTAGTTCTCCTTGAAAGAAGACTTTAGCCAGTCAATCATTTATATACATTTAATTAAGAGATATCGCATCACTGGAATGGGACTTTGTTACTGGGTAATGGGCTCCCATGGCTGAGCAAATGCTGATACATTTATAGGAAATTAACAGCAGGTCAGCACAGAGACATTTATTTTCAGTCAGAGGTATTTATCTGGCAATGACATTCTGTTCCAGTGACTTATTTTACTATATGAAAGGATTAAAGAATAAAAGGAGGAGGGAAAGGGAAGGAGATGGAGAAATGAAAATAGACTGACAGCAGTTCCTGTGTTAACATGAGAGTTGCTGACTCTGCACATCAAGAAAAGCTATGTTCCAACTGGGAGCAATAACCTTTCCTGGACTCAAGTTTACTCCTAATAGGGCAGAGGAGAGGAAGGGGTCAGGGTCTTTCTTGCATATGCAAGACTTTCATGGACAAACTGACTTAAACAGAAGAAGACAGAGAATCATATCCTCAGATGAGCTATTTGGATTTTCACCAGTCTATGATCTGAACCATGCCATATGGAAGCTCTGCTGCATGTGCTCTTCAGGTCTAAATAAAGTGGCACAAAGTAGCAGGTTTTACCTATCCTTAATATGGACCTACATAAGGCAGATGCCAGCACAAGTCTTCTAAATTCTGAAAGCAGCAATGTCTACACCTTACCTCTTTCAGCTTGGTATCGCTGAAGGCTGGGGTCAGGAGGCTCCGCACAAACTTCCATCTGTCATCACGAAGACAAAGGATGCTATCAAGCATTGGCTTGGATATCAACTTTGGCTTCTAAGTTGAAAGAAAACATAATTTAATTTTAATACAAATGCAACTACAGCTACTCAAGACTCTGGAACTTGGGAAGATTGCTCAGGAATGGCATTGCACGGCTGTCCCACGAAGAGAGGTTCAAATCAGCCCCAAACACCAAGCTAAACATGGATGAGGCTGGAGAAAATTTCTCTTTCGCTGCACTCCTTTTCTCTTGGGCTTTAAAAGTCCTGGACCAACTCCTTTCTCAGACCGCTCTGGTTTTGATGCACCTGGTGTTCTCTGGAGATCGCCTTCACTGAACCCTGGCTTCTTCCCTATCTTTTTAAGGTGACTGGCAAGAGGACTTGTCAACACCCCCTCTCCATGTGACATGAGTGCCAACACACCGCATGCTGGTGTTGGTGGGGGACACAATTTCTGGTGACAGCTGGTATGTCAGACTGTTACATGCATTTTAAAAGCCTTCAGAAAATATGTTGATTAGAAAGCAAGTCCCTGTCCTTACTCTGTTTATAAGGAACACTCTCACTAAGAAGTTGTGGCCTCTGACTCTTACAGCTGCAGCAGTTGCTCAAATATAGTAGCTTAAAGCACTGCTCCATGAAGTTCTGTACCAAAATGACTACAGTGAATTTACTAAATCTTCCCTGCCATCTAATAAATTCTAGTCCAGAAAACAGTGGTATTCACCAAGGAGCAAAAGGATATAAAAGACAAAAGAGAAAGCACATCATAAAACAACACACTTCTGAGTGGAAGAAGAATCAGAAGATGTCCAGCCCCACAGCACAAAATATTACATGTTATACTATGTCGGAAGATGTTTCCTAATTGTTCCTGAAGACCTCCAATAACAGAGATTCAATAACCTCCCCACTCAAACTCTTCCAGTGCTGTACTACTTTTACCACGGCAGCACAATCTCTCTTGCTGGACCTTTTGTCTTTGTGCTGTCCAGGCATAGAAGCTGGGTTACTCTCCCTATCATTGCAGCAGCCCATATATACAGAAGGCTATAACAACCACTAAACACACTGCAGCCATCTACCCCACATCACACCATTTCACTCAATACACACTTACCAGTCAGGCTATCTAGGACTGTTTGCTCAGTGTTGGTACTGTTCCTCTGATGGTCTTGCTGATTTACTTCTTTCCTAAGGTACAGTCCCTGTGACTCAACATGGTACTCCATGCAAGAAAATATTTTATTCCCCACCCCACCCCCCCATCCCAGACATTCTGCAAGCTATATTCCTCTCTATTAACCCTGGAATATTACATACCACAGCATGACACTGTACTCATGAACTGGTTTGTGATTCCCTGCAGCTTTCAGACTTCTTTCTGAAAAATCACTCCCTAGGAAGTTATTCCCCAGCCTTTCTCCTTAAAGCTGCTTGCTCCCCAGAGTCATGTGTAGAACGTGTCCCCTTGAACTATGACATTCCCTTTAAGATTATTTGCGCAACTGAATAACACCACCTCAAATTTTAGCCCTTTCTTTCATAGCCTCTTTCATCCTTACCAGCTTTCTACATAAATTGTTAGCATACTCAGTGCCAACATCTAAATCATTAACAAAATTACAGAACAATTCTTGCAAAGAAGGCACCCTGTGCTCCTCCCTTCCCTTCCAAGATGGATTGTTCCAAAATACATTTCAGGCATTGTACAGCAATGCCCCCCAGAAAAGCCACCCTAAGATTGGTGGGTGTGGGCAGAAGGTCTACACTTCTCAGGTTACCAGGAGGTACAGAGACATTCATTTGTGCACGTGAGATCTTCTGGATACTGCAGCAGCAGTACAGTTCCCCATGTTATCAGCAGAAACAGTATCCATTTTACTGGGAGTGACCCAAAGAAACCAACGATTTTGGCCATCCCAATGCCATCTGTTGATCCCTTTTGTCCTCTGACCTTTCCTTTCAGTCTTTCTTTCACAACTGCAGTGCATGAAAAATGAATTCTTACAATCTGGATACTTTAATATCATTTTGTGCCTCACTATTTCTGATTTTATTGCCACTACATGCTATTTTTTTATCCTTTTTCTTGGAAATCTGACCTACTTTCCACTCTGTAAAAAAAAAAAAAAAACCACTTCTCTTCAGGAGCCATGAAGAACTGGCAGTTTAGCTACATTGGTCTTCCACTGCACTTCCTTAGCTTTCCTCGTTATTGGAAGAGTTTGCACTTAATATCGTTTCTTTAAGGAGCTGCCAGCTCTCCTTAACACCTTTTTCCTTTACACTTGCCAAATTCTTACTACACTGCATAAGCTTGTAAAAAGCAGAAGCCTATTTTCTATTGCAAACAGGCTAATGGGATAGTTTTACATTCTCAGCAACACCATCCAGTATAGTAAACTAATGTCACTGGGACAACACTGCAAACCAGTTTTGAGCAAAGATGAGCAGCTTTCAAGTAGAAAAGTATATATTAAGCTGAAGGAAGATATTGACTTAACTACTGTCATCAGATGACTACTGTAAAACAAAATAAGGGCAGTTTTAAAATGTCTGTATAGACTATTCTATTTTGTACAATAACAAGGAAAACCTTGGACAGACTGTCAGAGTTGAAACATCTTGGACTGTTTTCTCTGACTAACCTCTTTAAATAAATAATCTGTTTTCTAACTTTCAGTAGGTATCTTTCCTGAAGATCACAAGGGCGTCTAGAAAGAACATCACTCAGTGGTGCACTCCATCATTTGTTACAGATATTCAAAGGCACAGTAGAATCAGTAGAAAGAGCCTCTAGACAATTGGAAATGAGCATCATCCTGTCAGAAAGTCCTGTATGGTACCCTCTGCTCCACAACTCTTCTATGCTGCTAGGGCAGCCATTGACACTTAATCTTGACTCAGCTGGGAACTACATGAGGGTTCCTTATATCTTCAGTCTTCATTTCAAACCCTGAGACCCAGATTGCAGTGCTCCTGAGTGCTCACTGAAATCAACAACAGGGAAAGTGCCTTGATCCTGTGAATTAATTAGTCCAAGAAATCAGGTCATTGAGTGCAGCCCCCAAATTAGCAAACACTCTCAGACCTGTGTTTCAACCACCAGCCTTCACTTCTGCTTTATAAAGTGGATATACCAAATCACCTCCTCAGAAATGCTAACAATACATTAACATTTCTGAGGCACTCAGAAACTACAATGAAAGAGCTGAATAACAATTCCCACAAAGAAATTACCAATTTTGTCTTCCAAGCAAGGTTTAAATAGCATACAGAAAAAAAAAAAAAAGAAAACCAGAAAAAATTACAGGGCAACACTTGGAAAAGTATTTTGCATCCAGTCCTAAATTGAAGGCTGCCCAAACTGTGCACTTTATAAGACAAATCTCTTTTGCAAGACAAAGCTCCACTTAGATAATAACAGATGTGATATAAATCTCACTGCATTTGTCTTGAAAGCAAATTCCCTTCCTAAAACCAAACATTCACCCTAAAAAGTGCTCCTAATTGCATAAAGACTGTATACAGGACATTCACAGAGGGACCCAGTTACTGAACAAAAAGCCTCTTAACTATAATATTATAACTATAACACTAACTATAGCATTGCCTTTTTAGCACTCTACTTTATGACAGCAATGCTCCCTTAACATAATTTTGGTGTGCACAATATTACATACACATAAAGGCTGCAAGGAAGGAAAACCAGCTTTGGCCATAAATTATTTTACTCTGTGTCTTTAAAACTGGGCACACAAAAATATATTCGTGTTTATTAGAATACCATCAGCATGACTGACAGTGTACAGCAGATTTCATTTATCAGGTTTTCTTTATTGTTTCTGCAAACACTTTCCTCCTAATTGCATAACCTGTGTTACAGGTTCATATAGCAGGAATGAAAATGGATTTGGTATGAGAATGAATCTGAAGTATCTCAGTGAAAGATGAAGTGTCATCTCTTTCCAAATGGACAAAATACTAGATGTATCTAAAAAATCTTGAGCTTATAAAAATCACCAAAAAAATTACCATGGGAGGCAGCTGTAATATTTTCAGGGATGGTATTTTGGTTTTTGGGCAGCAAAGGAGGTTGTTTTTAAGTCAGAGGCAATCAGGATTATGTTCCATCTAGCATCATCTAAATACTGAACAACTGCTCTGTACTTCTTCCTTTCTTCCTCCTGTATAATCAACCATTTCTGGTACAGCAAAGCTCCATGAAAACTACTGGCAGCATGGTAATCTCTTGCAGTGTACCTGCAAGGGCTGCTGAGTTCCCACAATCACAGAGATACCATCAACCACAACAAGGAAAATTGGATTAATTTGCTTGCAAACAAATCCTTTAAAACATCACTGCTTTTAAAAGAGAAAACGAAATAATATTTGCAGACGAGGGGCATCTCTACAATTGATGCAAGAATTCCCTCCTCCCCATAAGGTGTTCCTCAGGATGGCCCCTCAGACCCAGTTATTGGCTTGTCTGTCGTGAGTCAATTTGGCTTCCTCAGTGTCACTAAATAATTCAGGCAAGTGAATTTTGGCTCTAAGGCCAAGTGGAACACAACACCCCCTGTCCCCAAAGTTAAATCCCTTTTCCAAAAACAGTGGAAATATCCAAACTGCTCCTGGTCATGGTACATGTTCTTCTCCTGAACTGTGCCCAGACCATGCCTGGGAGACAACTAATCAATACACAACAAAACTGTGCTAAGGAGCATGTCAAATGGATATCTGCAGGACCTATTCATGCACTAATATCCTGTCCCTGTTTTACCCTGGAGTACAACTGCAGCCTTCTCTGTTTCAAACAATATTAGTTCCTTTCCCAAGTTTGTCACTAGCAGGCTAGACTGAACCTCTGGTAGACAGCAACGACTGCCTAGAGCAGAAAGAAGGGTAACAGCACCATTATGTTTCCTTAGACACCTCTTCTTATTTCTTTGGCAGAAAAATGAGGGATAAAGTTTTCCCAGCAGAAGGCAGTTAATGCAGCCATGCACTCTTTAAGTATCCTGAATGGATGAATCTTCAAAGGAGCTAAAGGGTACCTTTAAAGACCTTTTAAAACCACTCACCTCCAAGTAACCAGCTCCTAATCTTCTCCATGTGCTTTGACAACACAGTGAGAAACGAAATTCTATAAAAAACATTATCTCAGACACTTTGTTATCTTAAACTTACATTTAATCATAGCCCACTCCTAAGAAAACCAATCAAAAACAATTTACTTCTACAGCAGTCAAACATCAGCATTCAGTCTGCTCAGATTCAAACAAGGAAATAAGCTCTAGAGCACCCAAAATCCCAAATCCAAACAGTTACTCCAACACTAATTCTGGCATTAGTCATCCCTAGCAAACAGCATTTGCCTGCATGTAAGCTTTCTTCTAGTCCTGCAGCTGTTGTGGGATCCAGCTTTAACTGGAATCCCATGCCCACGCTCCCCTGAATTTTAGCCCCAGTCTCAACCCTACAGCCCACACTAATGACAGCCATTTGCTCCTCTCTCCTTCAGCCTTTCTTCAGTACCCACAGGGACTTCAGTGTCCAGAGTTAAATCTAACTCTGGGTTCCTCCCCTTTTCTCATTTTAGGGAAAATTTTGGGGTATATTCCCAGTGTGGGGAGGTCATCCTTCTCCTAGTGGGGGATGGCTTCCTCCCCAAGGCAAGTTCCAGAAGCGATGAGCAGGCAGCAGTGCTTGCACATCACTGGGTTAACTTGTTCATCTTCTTATTTTCAAAAAGATTTGATGTCCTTTTCTTGCTAAAAAGGCCCTTGTGATTAGGCATTACCATTCTGTTTAAGAAATTGCATTTTTACACTGAATTTAATGAAATGAAAGTCAATAGAAAATGAGATAGAAAATTCGTAGCTTGAAGACAAGACACTATCCCCATACCTCAGACAGGAATAATAATAAAATCTCTTCATAAGATTACTCATTCCACTCCCCTTGACTGACAGGTCATCACCACCAGTTCAGCCAGCAGGTGGAACCAGCAAACCCATGAACTGCCCATATGGAATTTCATCCAGTCAGTGGCAGTGGCGTGACGCTTAACAGATCAACATAACACTTGCTCTTAAAAAAGCAACAGAAGAAAAAATCCCTGAGATATCTCCAGGAATACTTCTTACCAAGCTTGCAGTAAGTAGATCATAAAAGTGGGAAGGCAGGAGATGCCTCCAGATATTAGCTTTAAAAATTCCCTGTTGGTAAACTGATACAGTATATTCCTTCCAACTTCCTTGGTGTTTTAAGTCATGCTCCGCTCTCCCTTTATTCATGACACTCAACAACACATTGTGTAGTGTCTTTTGACTGAGCCAGGAAAGTACTGCATTGCATGTTTTCAAAACCCAAGACAGAGCTCATTTATGTCATATACCCTGTAGCTCATTGCTGTTTCTATCTGGAAGGCCCTTGCATACACAGATGTTATAGCCACATCTCTTCAAAGCACGTAAAATTTTTCTCTTCGCAAATCATCATCTCATAATGAAGCAAGACCAACTCCTCAGCCCAAGATCCAAGCCTTGGCAGAGGGCAAAGGGCTGGCATTGCCCACTGAGGGCTGTGTGCCAGCATGGGAGACCACTGGACCTCTCTCACCCCTCTGCTGTGACTGTGAGGGGCCTCCCATCCATGTTAAATCTGAGGGAATTGCTACACACAGGAGTTGTCTCTCTCCAAGCGGGCTCACTCTTCCTTTGCCTTTCCAAAGCTCTATTTCCACATGCTCTGATGCCACACATCCCACACTGCTGCTCCCAGGCAGCTGAAATCAATCTTTCCTTGCCCATTAAAATTATGGGCACAGACAGTACTTCACAAACACATTGCTCAAAACCCTCCCAGATCGCCAGCTCTGCTAACAGTCTATTACACTGTCATCCCCTCTTCTTTATCAGTCTAAAACAAGTTTGATTTTAGTATGTGTGATTCAGAAGGTGATCTTACAGCTTCAGAGGGGAAAAAAAAAATCCCCAAACTTACTCCAAAACCCTCATACTGCTTTGAAATTTCATAAAAATGTCCAGTAAAAGTTTTCAGCTTAATTTGAAATCAACACGCCTGCAGAGAAAAGGAGAAAATGTCCATGGATTATCTATTTCATTAAGCTTTTAGGTTCTCCTTGGTCATTAAGGTTCTTCAAAAGAGTGTGACAGGGTAGAATTGGTTTCAGTGATTACAGCAATTGTCTTTCATTCTACTCTATAGATCAGACTATACAAAAAGGCATCTCCAAGCAGGTTCTTTTGTTATCAAGTCAGGATCTTCAGCAACTAATAACTACTATTCCTAATTACTCATTGGAAAAATGGCACAGCCAAGCCCAGCTTACAAGTAAATACTGGCTATTTTTCCCCTCTGTGGCAAGCAGCCTGGAAACATCTGTTCTTGTCTCTGCAAACATTCTCTTAAGTCATGGTTTTGTCAATAGAAACTAAAGCGAGTCATTGCAATGAGGTAAATATAACCATCCATAACTGCTAAAACAAACACATATGGCCTCCTGCAGTCTGACCCAAACTGATGCAAGTCACACGTTCCATTTGTTGGTGTAAGCAACACCAAAATTAAGCCCATGCATTCATGAGTTTGCCTGTGGTGGTTAGTTTGAACATTTGGGACCAAAACAATCAAAGCAAAGAAAAAAGCACTTGCTCTTAATTAATTAAGAATATTGCTATTATAAACAAATTCAGGTTGTACTATAGAACCCATACTCTATAGACAGTTTCTGCTGAGAAGCAGTTTTTAAGCACATTTAAATCCACTTTCCAGCTGACATAACTGGACTTTTTAATATTGAATAAAGTTATAAGACTATAAAAACCTCTCTGTTTATACACACTTCTCCTCAAGGAAAGGTTGAGAACCAGAAAGTTCCTTTTACAGTATGTAAAGAGCATTTGGAAAAAAGCAGTCCCCAATAACTTTTGGTACACGTACATTGCCATGTTTTCAGTCACTGCCATATGTAGGAGTGACAGGCAATGCCCATAAGAACGTTGGCTAGGTCTTTTATTTACACAGGACCATTGTAATCCATGCTCTGCTCATCCAGGGACATACCTGCAGTAACCTTAAAGCTTCTGGAGAATGCCAAGAGAGATTGTAAGGACCACCCACCATACCACTGCCTGTCCTCTTGGCTGCTGACTCAAATGCCTTGGGTATGCAGCTAGATACCTCAGAAAAAGCTCACCAAAATGAGCACAGACTTATCCAAGCTGCCATGACAGCAATGTAGGAAGAGTCCTACACTTCCTTTAGGTCTCACCACCTTGCTTTTCATGGACATAATAACAAAACATATTCCAGAAGAGAGGTAACTACAGCTGTGATCAGGGATTACTCCCTTTCTTACAACTGCAGAGGGAAAGAAGTCATGGTAGTAACCTGCTTTCAAATGATCACTGACAGAACAAAACTCACAGTGGGGGGAAAAAGTTGTAATTCCTTCCTGTGGATAAGGATAGGAAGAAAAATAAGGAAATAAGAATAATGAAGGAAAGAATTATTGCAGAAGGAGTACAGGTTAGGGGGAGGAAGGCATGGTGTGAGGCCTCTTAGGCTGCAGAGATTCACTAACTTCTCTTTCATGGATGCCATGGACCACATAGAATCTGGCACTGATTCAACAAATAAGGCTGGAAGGTCAGTGTGTCTCAAAGAATCACCTTTAAGTTTCTAGGTGGGGTACTTCACAGAAAGATGAGAGGAATACCTTGGAATGATTTCCAGTAGGTAAATATGTGAAAGCCTTTCTTCAGGGGCAATTCATCATGGGGGACTGCACTAGTACAGCCTGGCTCCACCACTTTGTGATTCAAAGAACCATGTTTATTGCTGCTACACTTTCTGCAGTGCCTGAGCCACCAGCTCGTTTCAAAGGCACATGTGATGGCCATCTCCTCTCAAAACATCATATTCATAGATCTCCTACCTTGGACAAGGTTCAAAACTGCTAAGCTTCTGTGTGGTGATTTCAGCTGCTGAAATCACCAGCTCCAAGGGATTTGAGGCACCTCAGAATATTAGCTATGGCTGAGCAAGAGTTTTAAATCTGTATTGTCAAATTAAGCTCCTCAAATAGGGGTTAAATGCTTAGGACCTTCTGGTCACTAGCAGAGGTAAGCGAGGCAGGTGAACCGGAGGCTTGCCAATGGCTTAGTTTAAAAATATCACTTGCATGCAATGTTTTTATTTGGAGAAAAGTATACATAAGAAATGTCACTTCTTCATGTACTTCATATTTTATTGACAATTTTAGTTTGACCTCTTCCACTCAGGTGTTGCAATACAGAAATAAAATTATATATAGGCCTGTGGAGCTTAAAATCTCAAAGCACCAAGAAACACTGAAAATAAAGAAGTGGCTAAGTAGCTAACTATGACCTAAAGGTGAGAGACATTTCAAAAGGCTTCTATCAGTCTTCCAAGCTGCCATGTAGCACCTAAAACTTGCTGCCTAATACCCCATTTTCCATGTGACAACATCCTGATACACAAAACATACTTCAAACTGTCATTTATCTAATTTGAAACAGAAAATTTGAGATTAATATGGCAAACTGATGATCTCCAATATGTGCAATACAACCCAAGGAAAAAGTATTTCACCTTTTCCCCCCATTGCCAAGAAGAAAATTTCAAAACAATGTCAAATGAAGCCGATAAAAGTTTTCTTGTGAGGCCTTTTTAAACCTAATGGTTTAAAAAACAAAAAATGGGTTCAAGATGATATTTAAATCAAACTACTGGAAGAAAAGGGCTATTAAAAATTAAAAACACGAATATAGCTCTCAGCTAAGTAAGTCAGCCATGGGCAGTCAGATATTAGGGGGACATTCTACAGCAAATACTGCTCAGCACTTGCTCTGCTCTTGCACTCCTTCTCTAAGCATATGCTGCTAGTCCAAGTCAGAACACTCCCTGGCTAAATACTTTAATTTTTTAGTTAGTTTTCATTTCAAAAGTCATTCAGAAAAAAAACTCCATGTCAACTGTAATGGCAGAATGACAAGCTGTCAACAAATCATTTTTGCAGTACCTGCTCAGCTGAAGAACTTGAATTCCCTGCCTTCTACTTCACAATTCTTTCTAATTACATTAAGTGAATATTTACACATCAGGGAAAAAAAAAATCCAAATTTCATATAGTAGGATTTCCACACCTATCTGTCAAAACATTAATGTATTATCCTGATAGCAGTAGCTGCTTTCGTTCCTCGTTTATTTGTCCCTCAAGAAGAGCTAGGCTATAAAACTTTCTCAGGAGTTCCATAGCACATTTTCAGCATTTTATCTTCCAAGATTTCATATTTGTGGTTATTGCCTAGTTTCAATCAAATAAATAAAAAAATCCTAATTTATGAAAACATGTTTTGACATGTTTATATGAAATAACGTTTGTGCATTTGCCTCTTACAAATTAATTTGAGCATATCCAGAATTAAATGTTTGTCATAAGATAATTTCAACAATAAAAAAGTCCTATTGTGCACAGATAGCATTAGAGGATTTATCATGAGTTCCCTAGAGCTCACAATTTCAGTAAAACAGTTTTAATTCACAAACCACCTGTAAGCAGACTGTTGCTCACATCACTCTTACTGATTTCTTCAAGGAGAGAAGTTGAAACACTCCTCTGAGTACCAGCAAGTACCTCATCCAAATAAATTAACAGTATCAGCTACTTTTGTATTCCTAAACACTTAGACTTGTAATATGAAGCAGTGTGGATTATGAAACCTAAAGCATGTCACCATATCTTGTTATCCTAAGAGTTCTAGGATAAGATTAAATGTTAAAAACCACCAAAATACTCCACAAATAGGAGTCCACACCACAGAGCTCACAGATCTCTTTCTGGCCAAACAAGCCTCCTTCAGAGGATGCAGGATTTAGGGGGCCTGTTCCACTACTCCAGCTTCAGTTGTAGCACCATGATATGAAAGAGAGGCGTGGATCAGAGCCCGAATTCTCCCCACTCACAGTGCCCCAAAAGCCAGCAGCAGCATTCAGGCACAGACAAGCTGGGAGCTCAGCAAACACACACGGGGGCAGAGCAAGATTTGGGATTGAGATTCTCTTTTATCAAGTGCCTGGGGAAGGAATGTGTGCCAGCCATGAGAATGAGACACCTGCAACCTTGCCCTGAGGATTAACCCCCAACAGCCAGGCACACAGCAATGAACAGCCTGGCTGGAGGTTCTGCCTGCTGGGATTTCTGTGTGAAAAAGGAGAGAGGCTTCACTCTCCGGAAGGAGCAGACACCAGTGAAATTGCCAGGCTGTACCCATACTCAGCACACACATCACACTTGACTGCATGCACCCAGCATGGCATTTTTACTTGCAAGTTATTAGAACCTGCACTTCCAAGGCCAGCTTTATTGGTGGGTGGGAGTTGCAGTTCCCAGCCATCAGTGTTGGCCAGCACAGCGCACACTCCCACATCACAAGAACTTGTTCTGCATCTGTACAGCTGCTTCTCTCACACTTGAGGTTCATGCTGAACACCCCCAGCATCCAGCAGCCTGAAAAATAAAAAGGATCTTGAAACTGAAAAAAATAACTGAGACACGTCTAAAACCCTGCTGATTTTTTTTACTTAGAATAAATCTTAACCCAAGGACAAACCTAAATTTTAATAAGCAAAAGTGACTGTCACTGCCAATATAAGATAAATGTTACCATAAGCACAAAGGGAAGAGCTGAAAAAAGTGAAAAACTGAGAGCTGCCCCAGTTGACTACAAGGAGGGTAAAACAAATGAGTGCCATCCAGCAGCCAGGGCATTTAAAGAACATGTAATATGACACAGAGAAACACTAGCTAGGGAGCATACCTCCCTTTTAAAAATTCAAATCAAACATTAAACAAAAATAAAACCAGAGCTGGTTAGAGAAACTTAAATGAAGCCATGAGGTTTGCAAGAAATTGTCAATATTGCAAAATCAATTTCTTTCTCTAGGCTTTCTAAAACAAAAGAAGGAAAAAAGTTCTAGAAACTACCTTTTTATAGATGTTTTTGGAACAAAATAATTTTAGCTTGTAAATTAAAACTACTTTTTTTATATTAAAAGCTGTAACAAACAAATTATTGCAATCAACTCTTTATTTTTATTTTGGCTTTAAACTCTTCAAAATCATATATGACATGAAAATTCTGTCTTCCACACATTTCCTAATCAAATCTCAGGAATCACTAGGGCAAAGGATTTGGATTTTAAATTCTTACTGCTGATAATATAGTATGCCATCAACTCCTACTGCAGTCAATTACAATTATATTAGGAGGATACCAGAGAGCAAAATAAAGCATTAAATGGTTTGAAAATCTTAGGCTTAGTGCAGTCTTCGTATCCTAAAGCAAATGGATCCAAATGGATCTAATTCTTTAGTTATGTTAACATATACAATTTTTTCCCCTCACAGAATCTCTATTTGATTTCTCACATTTAAGATTTCTAGAAGAAATAATATCCTAAAAGGTTTCAGCATTGCACATAAATTTCATGTGAAATTAAAAAGCCACAAACTCAAGATTCTCCCCCTTCAGACATAAAGCTCACATGAAAACTTGTAGAAATTCTTTGTCATTTGTAGAGATCTGTCAGCAGAGAGCGATAGCAGTAAGTCAGACTTCTCTAATATTTTTTTGTTGAGTCTGTGTTTACTCAGATTCTTCAGGGGCTTATAAACTTAAGCAGTTTGGTCAGATTTTCAAAGTGGTTTTTATATCCAGCCCTTAACACTAGAGGGAACAAAGCCAAAGCCAAAGAAATAGTCTCCGGGTTTATTTTCCTCACAATCGATAAATAACCCTAACTTTTCCCTAGGCATGGTCTCCAAAATAGCAAGGCCATTCTGACTGAAAAATCCTAAATGGAAAATACTTATTGAAGCAGTTAAACTATGATAATCTAAAGAAAGGAAAACATTGTAATGGGAGACATTGGGCAACTTTAATTATAGATCTCACCATTGCCTCTGCAGCAGCACAGCTTCTTTGGAACTGATGAAATACCAATATAGGCCTGATGACATTTCAACTTGACTGAAGGTCAATGACTGGTTAAACTGGAATGTTTCTGAGCCACTGTTAAATTATTCAGAATTATTTTAGGAAAGCTGCATAAAAAGTGCAAGAGTGCAGTTTTAGCTTCATCTAAATGCACACACTGAGAATGGAAAAGGAAATGGGGAAACTGTCAGTTGCAATTGCCTTGAAAAGGGAAAAAATAATATCTTTTATATCTTCAACTTAGAATTAATCTATCAGAAGAGAAGACTGCAAAATAGTTTTTGTTTTTACTACTTATTTCCCCAAACCCTTTACTCCAGGAGCAAGCATGAAAGGGAAAGAAGAGGAATAGAACATTAGTTCAGTAAAGAGTGTAATTATTTTTGTTTCTGTTGCTTTACACCAGTGAGAAGAGGCTGGCAGGAGTAAATAATTAACAATAATAGACGAGACCTTACTTTTGCTGCAGGATAGCTATTTCCTATATACGTTCTCACCATATATGTTGCTGTATATGTGTCTGTGAGGCTCAATGGAGTCTCTTGGAGCCACCACCAAGCCTTCAGAAACAGATGAAGGAGCATGAAAATGTGCCGTGGCCAGGTGTGCTCAAAGGAGTACTCATTACACTGGAGAGCTGTGAGACATGCAGTGTAAAAACTCAAATTTTACACCCCTCATCCTCTTCTCTTTCCCTTCCAGTCGTGGTGAATCAAAGGTTGACAACACATCAGCAGCAGTGGCCAGTGTCCTGCGCCTTTCCTTGGCCATGGTCAGGAGCTGCACACTCACAGTGCGGAACTTCCACGGCACCCCCACAAGCCACAGCAGCACCATCGCCTCCCAAGGCTCAGATCAGCCAGCTATTTGCTATCAATTATTCACAACAAACGGTGCCAAGATATGTGGTTGCTATATAAAGGAGAATCCTCGCTAGAGAGTGAAACAATACCTGCCGACTCATTCCTCACTTGTGATCCTCCTGACTTGTAGCTGTAGCACGCCGTCAGTGCTGAGGAGCTCAGTCTCTGAACATCCTTTCCCCATGCAGGTTTCATTCTTGCAGAATGAAACTTACATGGTGTAGGCCACAAGCAAAAAAATAACCAGGGTGCAAAAATTTTCACTTAGCACAGAGTTAATAGCTAGGTAGAAGAGAACTTTCCAGGCTGTGGTCAGAGGACCACTGCAAACCAGCTGCATCAATATAAGATGCTACGACCCCACCAGCTGTTCACCACTCCCCCTCTATTGGAGATAACCACCACTGGATTGGAGCTGGTGGAAAGCCCTTGGGAGCACTCGTCTGCTTCACTGCTAAGTCAGCCTGCATGGTTTTGAAAAAGTCCACACTGACACATAAACTAAGATGAATTAGCTTCTGAGCTGGACCAGAGGAGGAATGCCCATGTGATTCATGTTGCAGACCTTGCTGTGGAAATGGTGAGTCCAGTTAAGACATCTCAACAAAAGGTTGTTAGCACTGTGCTAGGTAAGAACATTATCATTATATCAAAAAATAAAAAAATTAAAAAAGGACCTTTCATACTTTTAAGTTCAAATATAAACATAAAGGCAGACAAATGGATTAAGATATCTGAATGAATATCTAAAGAGAGAACTATTCCCACTAGTTTGAAGATATAATGCCACCTTTAAAATACTTTAAATGAAGAGCAAAATCTTTCAAGGATTAGCATAATAATTGCCCACATGTATCACATTAACTCTCACTGAAGAGGAATGGACTTGTACAAGAGCCCCCAGACAGAACTATCACAGTCAAAACAAAAAGCTTATCCATTAAAAAAAAAAAAAAAACAAAACAAACCCAAACCAAAAACCCCCACCTCCTAGCATTAGCATTAATAGAAAGGGTTCAAAATAGGATGGGGTGGGAACAGAATAGTGGCCAGTGGAGTGAATGGGAGAAATGATGCTCAGATGCAATCTCTGGCACTGGAAGCCACCACAGCACTGGATGTTGGAGGCCCAGCAGATAAGCCAGAAGGAAGATTACTGTCACTGTCTGCCCTGCTGTTCTGTTTTGAATTCTGCTGCTGGCCACCTTTGAAAGAGGATATTCAACCAGGCTAAACAGAACTTAGGCATGGTGCATGACAACCATTCAAATATTACATAGTGCCATATCACTTCTACACCAGTGCTGAACTACCACACTCTCAAGTACGTTCATGTGAATCACTCCTCTGTGCTGTGAAAAACCACTTTTATAGACTTAAGAGGGTTCCTGTAGCATCAGATGCTTCAAAAGGACTTTTTGCACACCAGCAGCTGAGTTACCTCCAGTGTGGTTAAAGACATGAAAACAAAGTACTGGGTCTGAACTCTGACTGCTCAAGCGTGTAAAAAGGCCAGCTCGGATGCTGTGATCTGAGCCTGTGTCAATTCTCTAACAAGTGACAAACTAATTACTCTTCTAAACAAAAGCAGAGTGGGAAAGGCAAGAATCAAAGGACATGACACTCTACTGTATGTCAAAAATAGGGAAAATGAAGAAAATTGTAAACCTAACAACCAATCTACTACTGTCAAGTAACAGTTTCAGAAGTCAGAAATGAAGGACTGGTAAAAACCTGTGATATTAGACTAAGTGTCCCAAAAAAATATTCACACAGGGAATGTCCAAAGAAGTAGGATAAGTTGAATTTCCCTTTAAAAAAAACAAGAAATCAACAGAAATCAAAGGTCAGGTCCAGCAAAGACCAGCAAACACTGCATTGGCACTTCACCTACTCATAACACAGTCAGCTAAGGGAAGCATTAGATAAGGAAGCAATAATGTATTTAAACAAGAAAAAAACATTAATCAGACTTAAGATTTCACATATTTTATCCAACAGTAAAACATGTTCTTTTAACAAGGAACAGAACCCAAGGAATAGATTGTCCTTTCCTGCCTGTAAGTGCTGTTTCCCTTCAATGTTATTATTTGGTATTAAAAGAAAAAACCTGCTGCAAACCCAGTAAATAAATAGCCAATGTAGGTTTGATGAAAGATTGGTTCAGAAGACTGCTTTTGGCCTGAATAGAAAGATATGCTTTCATCCTGTTTTGACTATACTCATACATTTACCTAACATAATTGGATGTAGTTAATATTGCAGGAGCCTTCAAGCAGCGCACATTTCCCTCATTAGTGGGTTTAAAGCCTTAATGATATCTCCTGTGCTGCAGAAAAGCCCAATGTAGGCTTCAAAAGTGATTGGCAAGTTTCAACAGGAGAAAAAAACTGGGGGAAGGGAAGGCAAAAGCTAATAATACTCTGGTCTTGTCCTCTTCAGTTGTTTAGAAAAGGAAATCTTGCAGAATGATTGAATGCAGAAGAAAACAGAGGTGAGGATAAACAAGCCAAAACAGATAATTTCAAAAGCTGACCTCACAGTAACTCAAATATGTGAAAGGAACAGGGAATGGGTAAAAAGGGGGAGTGACCCTTCACATACCTGCAACACATGAGGACACACACATACTTAGTCCTACACAAACTCCTGATGGCATAAACAAGTGCATATGCACTGCATATTGTCAAATCAGCATCTTCATGCACCTGCAGCAAAATCACCTTCTCACAGTTTCAATATGCAGTATTTCCCATCCCCACCCTTCAAATCTCAATAGTTCGGCAGGGAAGCCTTGAATTGGAAACAGAATGTCACAGTATACCACTAACAAAGCACATGCAAAGGATTTTGGGGTTTGTTGTTTGTTTGTTTTGTTGGGTTTTTTATTGACTAATTTTGACCATTTTCCAGGAACAGAAATTTCACAGGCTGATTTAGCTTCAAAAGAAGTGTAATTATGTACAGCTGTATTCAGTATTTCTTGACTGCCTTGAACAAGCAGTGAAAGGGAGATTTGCACACATTATCAGCCACTATCATTAGTGCTGTAAAGTACCTAATCCATCTGGTGTTGTGGTGTCTACCTAGGAGCAGGTATTGAACCACTGATGGCTGCAGTATAACAGCAGAAAGGGAGAGGGTTCAAAATTAACAAAACAACACAGCAACCCAAGTTGTTTCTTGATGCTGGATTGTCCTTGTGTTTGTGTCCTCCCGTGGTTTTGCAAAGCATTTTTATGTGTACAGGCATGGAGAGTGGAGAATTAAAAATGTAAATTTCATCATGTGGTTTTGCAGTCTTCACAGGGGAAGAGGTAGCAGGATACCATGGTGATGGCAGCACTGCAACCCATTAATAAACCAGAGAAAGACTCAGGGAGAGATTCAAATACTTAGACCCATGCTGAAAAATAACTCATTTCATAATAACTCCTGTGAAAAATAAGAGGACTGTGAATCTCAGCATCAGCTGTGGTCTCAACATGCTGACTCATCATTTCTCTGTGGGGGGGGCAAGGAAAGAGGAAACTTGTTTTTAAATCTTCTAGCCTCCTTACAGTCAACTGCATTGCTTTTATATTGCCAAGGTTTATGGCCCATAGCATTTGAAAACAGACAACCCACACCTGGAAAAGAGAAAAGGTGGAAAGTTTTTATTTTGTATTTCATCTGTGTTTACCCGATGCATTTCTGCCCTCACTGCCAGCCCTTCACACGGGGAAATCAGCCACTTTTATTTGCAATCTTACCTGGAAATGTGAAAAATATTAGTGCTCATTTACTCAATTAGAGATTCATAACTCTCAAGAAAACAAATTCATATGACCTACCTACACAACAATATGTTAGCCAGTTAAAATAGCATCCTGCCTGGAAGTGTGGCTTTCTCCAAACCCAGCTACAGCTTGTCCCCCACTGCTGGGGAATGTGCTGAGAGCTTCCTCCAGGCACAACAACTCAGGAAACCTCCCTCAAACAGCAAACTGCCTAAGTCACCACTCAAAGGAAATACATTGTCAATTAGAGGGTATCTTCAAGTCAGTCAACAGGACCATCCTCAAATTAATGAGACTTAACTACAGTCAGTGTTTAAAGATGGATTGCTTGTAAGCTGTTCCATGGCACTCCAGCCTACTGTTATTTATATCTTCCAAAACTTTCACAAGTCTTTATTGAATAGTCAAATGTTTGAGAAGAGACTGTGTTCACCCTCTTTCCTATGAGAGGCAAACAGAAAACAAAGTCTCCCATTGAAGGGAATATCCCAATTCTGGACAGAATAAACACACTTGTGTAAATACACAGTCATGGCTCCCTAAATTAAATGAGAAGTAAGAACGTGCATAGACATAAGCAAATGCTGCCATCTTTTTATGGATTGTGGAGTTGTGGTTTAGGAGTGGCACTCCCCAATTCTGTGCCCCCAAACCATGCTGCCACACTCCTGCTCCCCTGCTTTCCCCTCTCCCTCTCCCTGCAGCAGCATGGAGAGGGGAACTGGAGGCAGGAAAGGTAAAGATCACAGGTTGAGAAAGAGTAATTTACTGGAACCAGCAGTGAGATAGGAAAATGAATATTAACAATATTCATTCAGCAACAATACCAGCGAGAGAGTACAAGAAAAGAAAGGATTCACATGGAAACATCCTGAAAATAAACAGTACTGGATGGCTCCTTCCACCACATTTTCTTGACCAGAAGGAGCCCCTTCTCTCCAGAAGAGAGTCCCTTTTCCCCACCCCTGGCAATGATGTGACATAAAATAACCTCAGGGTCCTGGCCATGCCACCCCCCAGCTACTCAAAAAACTTAACCCTCTCCTGGCCAGAACCAGGGCAATAGGTAAGCAGAAGCAGGGGCCAGGCGTTCCAAAGGTAAAGACAAATAAGCTCTCCCACTTCACAGGACACAGGTTTCACTTGGTTTCCTGTTCTGAATTAGAATCACAAATAAAAATCACAAACTCAAGATGATGATCCTCAAATACACTCAATTAAATCTGATAATGCTAAATTTCTACTTTAGCTTTTTTTAATACTTCAAAGAAGAAACTTACTTAAAAGGGGAATGGGGGGAGGGGGTGAAGACCTTTCATTACAACTTTTTAATCTGCATTTCTGAAGCTTCTTTTAAAAACAAACAGAAAACCCTCCCACCATAACCATTTGAATTAACAGATAAACCAAATCTCACCCATTTCCATCAGTCCTGAAGCACTCACATGCACTAGTGATACTGTTCAGCTGGAAATCCCCAACATACTCTTTTACATTTATTAAGGTGACAAAGCACTTCCTAAGTGCTTCGTCCTTGTGAACACAGGAATTCTGTAGCAAGGCCAAAAACTGAGCTTAGAGCTCCTAAATCCTGACCTAGAGCCCAAATCACAAAACCAGACCTCTTCTCACTGGGATTTCAGAGGATCAGGTGGCTCACAGAACACAGTCTACTAATACATCAGTCCTTTCTTGAAGCCAAAGTCTGATTAATTTTACAGCCAATAGCAGTGATCATTTGACAACATTAGTTTTGTGCTATTAGCTTCAGCATATGGGGAATAAGGGACAATTTGTTGTGCATGCATAAAAAGACTTGCACAGTGTGAAAGAAATGACCCTCTCAATATTTATTATTTTAATTTTCAAATGCCTACTGCAAGCATATGCACTGCTACTTTAAAACATTTAAACAAAACTGAATTTAATTGCTCAGAAAAATTAACCTGCAAGCTCTCAAAGCAAAAAGGGGAAAGAGAAAAGGAAATCCTAAATTAAAAGTGATTTTATGAGGTAAAGAAGGCAGCAAAATAATTACATATATATTGACCAAGCTAGAAAGGTATTCTAGTAGGTCTAGAAGACAGCCATGGGACACACTTGGGAAAGAAAGCAGATGTTAGAGTTGTTTACCCTCAGTGTTCCTAAACCATCAGGTCAAAACAAGGATAAGAACCCTTGCTCAGCTTCCTGGCACTGGAAAATCATTCAGGCATCTGGGCTCATGTGCCTGTGCAACAGCACCCACAAATATGCAGTCAAATTAATATTAAACAGAAAAGTGCCATACAGCCAAATTCATTCCTTGCTGACGTGATTCCCTTTCTTCACCAGTGCTGTACCAGACAAGATTTCAAACAGCTATGATCTAGAAGCTGTATAAAACTGGTAGGCAAAAAAAGTAAATCTTAATAAATTCACTGCTTGGTCACCTTTTCACTTATCCTCCCAAGGCACAGAATGATTTTTGGAAGCACCGAATATTCTCAGCTCAGTGAGACCAAGGCTTATTGTACATGTGGCAGGATTGATGCTTGGATTTGTCCTACAAAGGCAGGGAGGGAGGGAAGAACTCCTCAGCTCTGTATCACAAACAACTGGATGTTAAAGGCACAGCCTGCCACCAGGCATGATGGCTTTACTGCATCAGGAACCGAAATGCCACCATGCCATGCACAAAGAGGCATATTGTGTGACATTTCCATAATAAGAAATGACACAATTGATGTCTACAGTGCTCTAGAGAATGGAGTAGAGACTCAGCCTCTTTTCAAATCACAAGGAGATCCCAAATCAATATATATGCATCTCTATGCATCCATAAATACACACAGATATGTATTCAAGCTCACATGCAGAAGTAGCAACTAATCATGTGGGACATGTTGGCTCCAGAGGTGTAATGCCAGTCACCGTCCATGTCCTATATTAACCAAACAAAAAACAAGATGAAACAGGATGAAGGAGTGGAAAAATGAAAATAAAAAAATCTAAACAGAATGAAGCAGTGAAAAAATATAAAGCACATTCCTTCTCTTTGCAGCCACAAACTCCAGCATGTATTTAAAACTAAATATCACAACCAAACTAAATCAAACTATTCACACACACCAGATCATCACTTGTGTATGAAGCCATCCCACTGAATGGTCATTTTAAAGCATGGAAAAATGAATAAATCATTATATATATATATGTATGTATGCATATATGTGATGTTTTCTCATTTGTTTGACTCATTTTCCAAGTAGTGACTTGCCTGCTCTCACTGTGTCACTGGTGCTCCAAACCCTGTGCCCATGTCAAGGTAAGCTTCCAGCGAAGTTCATTCATCATCTGTTTACAAACTGAATTCATTGAACTTCACAACAATAATTTCTAAGTAAACAAAGAAATTCACATGAAAGGATGACGATGGCATTGACACAACCAGAAATAATCCTAGGAAGTTTAACTTGAAGAAAAGAAACATTTCTAAACCAAACAACCAAAGGGTACAGGGTCAAGGCAGCATGCCTATGTTTCTTTTGGCAACACTGTAGAACTTTTCATCCCTTATGAGACAACATATGAGCATGTTGGCGGGTTCATTTTTCAAAACAAAACTGTAAAACTGTATTTGTGAGAGAGATGGAACAAACAGCCCAGCCCATAAACTGGATTAGACTCCGGGTTTGGATAGACAACTGAATTACCACTTTTTACTGAAAGCCAGCACACCAGTGGGGCTGATGCTTGTTCTCTAAAAGTCAAGGCAGAAAGCAGAAAGAAAGATCTTGCAGAGGACATGCATGTGATGCCTTACTTGCAAAAGGTGAAGAACACAGATGCACACCAGCCAGCTCCTCAGCTGAGCTTTTCAAAGCCAGTTGTAACATCCCAGTCCTGCTCTGGAGACAATCATTATCAGTCAGTGTAGAGTCATTTAAAGTTAATATGTTGATTTCTGCTGACTGAGGTCTTGACCCAAAATTCACAGAATTACAGGATGGCTGAGTTTAGAAGGGCCCTCTGGAGGGCATCTTGTATCAAATTTAGATAGATCTTTTGATACAGTAATATACAGTTTTCTTTCCTCTAGCAAGAGACCAGAAAAACAGCCAGTTCACAAATATGTCAGGCATCCTGGACCACAACTGAACAAAATGCAGAAAATAGGTTCTTTCCTACTTGGTAGTTGAATTTTATTTGTTTAATGCTCTAGGTAAGCCTGAAGCTTTATAGGTTTACCAAAATATAGATGATGATGATGAAACAGCTTAGTGTAACAGACAAATTATACATGTGAAAAGAATAATCAGATCTTATGTGGATCAACTCAAAGATGAAGAGAAAGAATAGATAAGCAAAAAGAAAAGAAGCTCAAGCAACTCACTTTTCCTTCAAAAGGGATGAAAGGATTTTGTATCACGTTCTATTCATTCCTGGTACTTTTTCATTCTTATTTTTACCACTTCATCATTGTTTGCTGTTAATCCATTATTATTTTTACCACTGTAGCAGCAAAGCTTCTGATGAGAAAACAGTGATGTTTTCTTACAGTGCCTGGAATTGGTGTAGATTTTTGAATTTAAAAATGTCACTCTCCCCCAGCTGGTTGGCAGGGAGATTTAAGGATTTGGTTTGAATCAACCACTAGTTTCCACTTGTGATAGACACATGAATCCTGGCAGAGCACTGACTCCTGGCAAACCTTGGCTAGCCAGTACCTACCTTTGCCTCAGGGCTCACTGAATCCACTTTTCTAGGAAATATTTTTACAGCCATCTGAATTATTTGAATTATGTACCAGGTAATGTTTCTCTTCACATTGTTTCATTTTAACATTCTGCTCCTACATTTTTAAAAGTACACTTTAATGATTCTCAAGTACTAATTGAAAAACAAATTTTCAATGCAGAATTAAAAACAATCTGAAAACAGATTATGTATCATTATCCCACCTGGAAGAATGCAACAACATCATAATCCTATCTCACTTGCAACACAGTAATGAAGTTAAAAATGGTCTTAGTGCTCTTAAAAGGAAGCTTCTATTCAAGAGACAACACAGTTGTGAGAAAAAGGTATCATTTACTTCAGCACAGCCCTGCCTAAATGCTGGCTGAGGTTTCCATGGTTAACCTAAATTAAAATTAATTCCATATTTTTTGACAGAAGGTCTATAAAGTAATTTTCATATTTTCTTCTTCAGCTATAATTAAAAACATGGGAAAAAGGCTTCATATGCCTCAAGTATGAAGGTATATTACAGCAGACATTTTTGGTTTTGAATGGCTCTAACGCTTATGTTAATTGAGACTAAATTAAATGGGAAAGCAGAGTGTCATTATTGCCTTCCTGTGATTACACAGTTCACAATACACATACCCTGTGCCTACAAGGCAGTAACAGCCTGTGTGCTAGACTTAGTTGCTTGCTCTAAAAGGAAGAGAACCTTAATGCAGATTTGATCTGCAGTCACCAAACACTTCTTTTGCAAGAATTATTAACCAGTAATTCAGAAACAAGAGAAGATGATGGGGCAATAGAAAAGACTTCTTATGGCAATTTTCAAAAGATAGCCATAGCAAAGATATGAAATATATAATATCAAAGGGGAAATAAAATGAAGAGTAGTTTAGCTTGTGTTCACAAGCAAGATCTGCTTTGTCTATAGAATGAGTGAGCAGACAGGCTCAATGTGTGAGAAATGCATAAATGGTCTAGGTCTTTCAGGATGCAGAGACAGGACACAAGATGCTTCCAAAAGGATCTTCTCAGCAGATTAAAACCACTCTCATTCCATAAAGGCCTTCTGATGACTTCCCAGAAGGGAGTCCACAAGTGCACAATCCCAGATTAAGGACATCCTACTGACGAGCACTCAAAGGCATGACATCACCTTACAGAGAGCTTTAATAAAAAATGTCAGAATTCACTGAATCATCATCACCCTACTGGCTTCTACAAATAAATCCACTGTTTTCAGCCCTTCACAAGTTTGGTTTCTCATTGTTTCTTAATCAAATATGTATATATTTTACAATTAATTGAAAAAGCGGCAAAATAAACAGGGAATAGAAGTATTACTACACTTAGCTTTTAGAATTAGTCCTGAACATCCTGAAACTCAGTGACAATTTGTTAACACACAGTTGCTACAACTGCTACAGAGAGAATAACCTCTCTTTGAGGCATTCTAGGTTAGATAACTCACATTTCACTATGGTGGATGAAGTACAAATCTTGATTTTGGAAATGCACATGGGGAGGTTTGAAAAGAAAAGCACAAGTGTGTTTTCCTAAGACCTGTTCAAACCCAGTGGTCTCACCTGCTTTCCCATCCTCTCAGCCTAAAAGGCTGATACTCTTAAACTAAAAAAAAGGCTTTGGGTTGAAATAATAAGCATGTGCCATGCCTGGACTGGAATATATTTGCCTAGCTTTGTGAACAGCACTGACTCCAAAGTCAGTTCTATAACCACTCTTCACTGGGGGAGGAGTTCATAAAATAAAGCAGGGGGATCTTCTTAGCATTTTGAATTCTCCACTAGCAAACAGAAACCTTCACTCAAAGCAGAGGAGCTTGCTTTGAATAATTTTAAAATATACAAACAGAAGCAACCCTATTAAAAGTCTTAAAATGACATTTATTCAGTCAGTATTTAATGTGATAAGAAAGAATTCTATTACTTAGAAAGTGCTTTTCTCACTCTCACCTTTCAATCATTATTTGCATACAACCCAAATCACATCTGAATAAATTCCACTGGCCTTCCTTACCTACCGCCCAGCATTATTTATATTCATGTAGGATTACCAGTGTACAGGATAACCAAATACTTCCCCAAGAGTCCTGACTGCAAATTAAAGAGGAAACAGCTTCCTGTGTGAAAACTCCAGAGGAGGAAAGATCCCAGGGTTAAATATGGAAAGACCCAGAAACAGAAGGCTCCTTATTTTCAGTAAGTGAAAAGCAATGGCTGGAAGAGAGGAGAACAAAGTGGAAAGTGAGAAACTATCAAAGATTGTGGCAATGTGAGAAGACCACAGAACAAGCAGATGACAGCATATAAGATGAAGGAAGATCATTTGACTTAGACTCATGGGCATTAAGCAAGACAGAAATAGCAACCCTGTGCAGGGGGGAAATCTGCTAATTTTGCTAAAGGGAGAGCTAGGAGTTAAATTTTCTCATCTGACATAGGTTAGTGGCAGGGATGTCACTCTATGTCTCAGTTCCTCATCAATAAAGCAGGACATTGTATAGGAAAGTCACAAATGATTCAGGGGACAGTCAAGCTTTGAAGGCAAGATGTGAACCTGCAGAGACAGCTCTAGCTAACAGATCTAATGAAGAACAAGAAAAGGAGAGAGAGGGAAAGAGGACCTGTAGTGACATAACCTACCTGAATTCTAGAGAGGAACACAAATGTTACAGACAGACCATGACAGATGGACACACAACCACAAGAAAGAGAGAGAAACCTCTGAACACAAAAGGCCTGGAGAGGAAGAAAAATTTCACTAACTGAGAAGTGTGGCAATACAGAGAAAGATATATCCAAATGACCAGGCTGACTGAAGTTAAGAGCAGAACAAATCTCTGAGTAGCCCCTCAAAGAAAAGATTTCTAATTTCAGGGAAGTGTTATTTGATCACCAGCTACTGCTAGGTATAGTGGGTACAGTCTACTACTACCAAATATGAAGAAGAAAAGCAGGGGAAAGTTATAGACAGGAAGAAATAGGATTCCTGCTTGGGGTGGAAGAAGGGCAGGGATGGTAAATTTCTTCAAATATAGAGAAAATGGGGAGAAGCCCCTTGAAGTCATATATAAGGATTTCAGCCTAAGAACTCAAAAAATAGATTCTTCCTTTAAAGTGTGAGCTATGGGCAGAATGGGGGGCAGCTGGCACCAGTAGTTATTAAGTAAGATATAGGCAGTCAAGATGAAACTCATGTACCAAAAGAAGCAAGCAAAGGTGACAAGCAGTTTGCAAACAGACTGGTTGCAGAGAGGATCAGAGGGACAGAGGAGACAGACAGCTGATCAGAGAAAAAATGTTCTCCAAGGGCACAAAAACCCCTCCTGAATACATGTGAGGTTGTTTGAGCAGGTTTGAGTGTACAAAGGGCCCAGAGGGAAGCAGGGAATGGATGGGACTGAGGCAGCACACTGTGGCAGTATTTCCTCGTAAAATGCTGGGCAACTGCTGGAACTCTGGCCATTCACCCTCATTATTTGCTCTAACCACCTCCTGAATATGAGCTTTCCAAGTGTAATCAAGAGCATATGTACAAATTTTTGCTAACTCCAACTTCCTCCTTTGCTATTTATTATTTTCAGGTATGACTAATACACAATAGCTGTGGGAGGCATGTCCTGGTCCCAGGCAGACTGCTCCTGCCCTGTGAAGTCTAAAAGCACAAAACAGATCATGTGTGGGAGAAAGCAAATAATACCATCTCCTTGTTACAGACTGAGAACTGAGGAAGAGAGTAAGTGATTTCCTCAAGATTTCACAGGAAGTCAGTGGCAAAACTGGATATTGAAACCCTCTCTTCAACATCCATCTGGTGCTTTAGTCACAAGGACAGTGTGTCTCTTCTAAGGACATTCCCTTTCATCCTCAGGGTGTTATGGTACAAGAATCTTTGACTATTCGAATGTATATATTGAGTGTATATAGCTTAAGGTCTTATTGAACCATGATGTAATTCTGCCTCTATTTCCAGCTTCCTTGTAGCCACTTTTGGTCTGAGCTGGAATTAGCAATGCTACCAACTCCATCCACAAGGCAACTTTTATGTGTACTTACAGTTCTGTTGGTGAAGTTACTAAAATCTGACACTAAGATTTGCTTGATCATCTCTGGTGAGGAGACCACCACAAACATCTGGCGACCAATGTAATACCTAGAAATAAATAAAGAATAATTTTAGGGGATGGTGACCACAGAAAATTATCTCCTTTCCTAAAATATCTCTTTCTGCTTGAATATACTTGCAGTGAACAAATATCAAAGAAAATGTACTTCCTTGGGTAAAGCAGTATCTTTCCAGCCCTCCCAACTGTTAAATTAAGATGCATGGACCTGGAATTTAAAGGAAACAGCTTAAAATCTTTTACTGATTAATCAATACTCAGCCAGCACTTTAACATACAGGGTTTGCACACTCTTTGCTCACTCTGAATTCTGTGCAAAGTGATGTAGTCTCACTAAACCAAACTGCAGAGGAGGAAAACATTAGAAACCAACTGAAATAATCATGAAAGACCTACAAAATTGCATTTCCTGCCATCAGCTTTATGAAATGTCTTTTCATGGCTAAGCCCTGCCTCTAATGAGTCCTTCCAGAAGTCCCCCCAGCGTGACTGTAGTAAAGCACATTTCCACCACTTCTATTGGCACTGGAACTGAGTGCATCTCAGGCTCTGCACTGCCATGGACAAACCTTACATTACACTAACAGGGAGGGGGGAAAAAGGGGGGAAAAAAGCTTTACGAAGTCCAAGGGAATTAGTAAAACTTCAGAAGAAGAGCAGGTGATAGGGGTGTGTCTGCCTGTACACCCTTTACCTCCCTGCTCCCATTTCAATATGACCTTGTGGAGCCAGGGTCTGCCCTTCTGGTTCTTCACACCATTGTGGATGCTGCAGGGTCACTGGGATCTGTCCCAACCCTACAGCTTCTAGGGGTGCAGAGCTCCCTACTCCAGCACCATTTCTTCCAAGGCCCACAGGCACTCCATGGCTGGCTGCTCTGGGAGGAAGAAGCACAACCAACAAGCAGAGGTTGCTTGCAGTCCCTACCTTTGTCGATCACTGGACCAGAAAATCTATTCAGGACCAGAAAATCTATTCAGGCAGCACTGTCTTTTCTCCAGCAGGAGAGAGGAAGAAGAGGTAGGAGGCAGGCACAGGAGGGCCAGGCAGCTCATGGCAGAACACAAGAGCAATACCACAGCTGCTGCAATACGACAGTAATATCCATGCCTAATCATTTAGGTATGAAACAGCTCAGTATTGATATATTGTTTATCACCTGTCTACACTCCAACAACTGAATAGACAAGCAAACCCTGGACTGAATTAAATATAGTAACTAGGGGTTCCCATGGCAATGGAGCTGCAGCAGCCTGATTTCTTCAAGGGCAAACAAATTAGACAAATATCTTGATTCCAAAGCAAGGTTTCACAGTCCAATTTGACCTCTCTACCACCCAAACTTGTAACAAAAAAATGGCAAAGAACACAATCCTTCCTTCCTTCAGAAAGGAAGACATCATCTTTTCTTCTCTCGTGGGTTTCCAGAGGGAACTTTTATTTCCCAAATGCAACCCACAGGCTCTGCTGGAACATTAGATATAAGTGGTGTGGCCTATGAGGGTAAATCTTTTTCACCCCTCCCAGTTTGCTCAATCACAGCAAAAGTAGCTCTCTGTAATGGTCAAACTTTTATTCAGAATCTTCATAGGTGCACAAAAAAGAGCTGATGCCTCAGATTAAAGAGAGTTTTGATCACAGACTTCAGCAGAAGTGGATAATGCCCTACATGCAACTTTTACATGTATTTTGTACAGTTTTTCTGGCATCAGAAGCAACACAAGCTCTCAAGGCAAAGGCATGTGCTGCTCTGAACCTCACCAGAATGACCAGCCACAAATACTGACCTCTCATGCTCACACCTGGCTTTTCTTTTTCTCCCTCCAAGTTTAGCAAGTTCCTTGTCACATTTACTGGTTAGTGACTGATGATCCTGCAACAAACAGCTTGTCACAGGGAACAGCTTCCTGACATCAGATTCCAAATCTGAATCAGAAGCTGGTTATGTCCACCCAGACAGCTTAACTCTGACCAGCAAGGGGCACCTCACAATACATCAGGCAAAGCCTGTGTGTGTAAGAGAGACACACTTCTAGTTTATTTCCAACCTGGGAAATTGCAAAGCTCCAGCTCCTGTCCACTGGGATAACAGGACGCTACTCACAGCAGGAGTCTTTATGTCACAGTGCACTTTCTGCTTGAAAGCATTCAGGACTAAAAATTTGGGACAGGAGCATCTCCTACTCAAGCTGTTTTCATGAGAAAGTGACTCACAAGCCAAGCTTATGCTAACCAAATCCATTCATCATCCTCCAACTCAGACCAGTCACCCGAACTCCCAGTTCTGTTTCCACAGCTAAGCTCTTTCTTTTTTATTTACCCTTCACTAACTTTCTAGCTATAGGCACCTGCTTCTTTCTTTATGCAGTTATAAATTAGGGCAAAGAAGGAAAAGAAGAGGGAAAAAAATCCCCTACACTCAATAAATTGAAAACGCTAAAAAAAAAAAACAAAAAAAAAAAAAACAAACAATAAACTACTTAAATTTAAGCTAAGTTCTGCCTTTTTTAAAGGAATGACCGCTATAAAGCACACACATTATTGGATCTCAAACAGCAAAAGCTCTCTTCCTGCCTTTTTTCCATTCTCCTACTTTCTGTATACAATCTTTCTAACCTTTTCTGGGACACAAAAAGATGAGTCTGTGTACGGGCATACTTTGGACGTCAAAATCCATAAGCCAAAGGCATTACACTTCCATGGTCTTTCCCTGAAGTTAAGGAAAAAGGACAAGTAGAACTAACTGTGAAACAAGATCACCCGAGCTATTTCATTCAGCAAACACAGGTCTGGAACCTGAAAAGCTGCCAGAAAGATGCTTAACTGAGTTTTAATATATTTTATATCCTTTGCAAGATCAAGGCCTCAGTCACAAAACCAGAGGCTATCTCCCAGCTAGGTGTTTTGGGTTTTTTTTTTCACTTGTTTCAAAATAGCAAATAAAAGATAAAATCCTCCTGAACAATAATCTATTCTTCCCAAGTAAATAACATATTCACCCCTGCCATGTAACTTCATTTTGATTCTGTATTACTGGATGAGGATATCACTGGTCCCACGTAGACTTAGATTTATTATTGAACAAAACCTGATATTCTTGTCAGATTTTAATAAATAAGAGTTTGAGAAAAACAAAAGCCTCTGGGCAAGTACACTGCAAATGGATTCATGAATAATTTAGGACAGCACTTTTTATTAACTTTTCCTAGGTTAATCTTTCCACAGGGCTCATTCACACACTGAAGTCCTACCTTTAGCTACAGTACCATTACACTGCTTGACCCAACACTTTATAATATTTTCATCCAGGGCTTTTAGGGTATAAAGCAAAGACTTGGGAATACCTAGCCTGCTCCTGCAGAGAAGCAAGAATTCACACATGCAGCAGGACATCCTTGGGGCGATGCACCTCTGTCCACATGGAAATCAGTTGTAACACTGCCACACCACCAAAAATAAGTGTCATGACCCACACGTGGAAGGAAATTTTCCTGTGTAGACGAGGCATTGGTTAATTAAGTTATACTGTTGAGGCAATTTCCATTACAATTCAGTTTAAACTGAATTCCAGAGCAGTGAAAGAACTTCGCATTTTAGACCAGTAGCTTTAGGTCCATGGGAAGGTGAGGCAGGAAAGACCTGATACCAGTACATAAACAGCACAAGTACAGGGTGAGCTTCCTCCAGCAGATGAAAATGTGGATGAGGAGCCATCGTCCCAGCAGGCTGCCAGTGCACAAACCAGCAGCCTCGTGCCACATCATCCCCAGGATGTCATGGCAGAAGGGCTGTCACAAGCATTCAGCAGAGGCCATGGGTCTGTTCCCAGAAGCAATGGAAAAAGTAAAATTTACCAAAGGGTTTGCAGGTCCAGGAGGTGGTTATTTCATAGGGTATTGGGCAAAATAAGCTAAACTTTATCAGAAATGTTTCAATAACTGAAGAGGCTACAAACACCCTCCAGACCCAGCTGCAGCAGTTTCACTCCTAAGAGCAGACAAGCACCCCTCTTAAGGCAATTCATGAGACAGACAGAGATGGCTACCTTGTGTTCAGGGTTCACCCAGGACGTTGCAGTCCCCTTTACAATGATTTAATCATTCTCTAAAGACATCTTTTATCCACAAGAATAAACAGCAGTCCAGCAATGATATCTGCAGGTCTGCTCATGCACCACCCATGGCTTTCTGCAGAGGTGTGGCCTGGGTCTCTCAACCCCACACCCAGTGCCTGCCATGGCCAGGGCCACAGAAGATAACCCGTGGAGGTAAGAGATGCCTGCCAAACCCATCTCAAGCCCAGCTGCAACTTCTGAACTGAAGTAGGAGCGATGAGACAAGGGGCACATTGGGCTGCCCAGTCTCTCCTGAAACACTTCAGCAATCATCTTCCTTCCCAATGCTTGACAGAGATCCCCCCAGAATGCTGATTTCTGTTCTCAGATCAGGATCAGCTACTTTTAATTTGAAAGACCAATTTAGCATCAGCCTTTCCATGCTGCCAAGACCATCCTGGCCACACTGCATGGTCATCTGCTGCCCACAGCATCTCCCAGCTCCTGAGCCATGGCCAGGCCCTCTGAGCAAGCTCACAGCAACGTTGCCTTGTTGCACAGGAAAAGTGGAGAGCACACACAGTACCTTATGGCAAAGGGCCATATGTTTTTGTGTAACATCCACGTGGGAAACACCTGCAAACCCTTTCACCTTGTTTACAGTGCTGCTGTCAATTCACAGAAGACTTTGATCTTCCTATCTATTATCAGCCCCAATCATAAAACATATATATGCTGTTAGGCAATAAGCAAGGCTTTGTTTTCTATGCTGTGGTCTGGTTAAGTACACAAAGATCACCTGTAGAGCTGTATGAAAATAGAATATTTTATTATTGCTATTTTCTTTGGGCAAGAGCAAAGAGCAAAGAAAAAAAAAAGGCAGTGGGGGGAGAAGGAGAGGTGTACAAAGACACAGAGATACAGTGGGAAAAGGCTGATTTCCTTAGGCAATTTTTCCTTAAAAGAAGTTCCTCGATCACTCTGCCTCTTTTGTTTAGAGACACCCTTCCATTGCAGGCAGAGAAACATGAAAACAAACAGCACAATGCTTGTTTAAAATGGGCCTGAAGCCCTGCCTTACTTACTTAATTATTTCAGAGGCCAGCAAATTGATTTGTCATAGCACTGTCCCCTTCCAGTGCTCGAAGGCAATTCAGATGTGGGAGGACTAAGCAATACATAATGAACAGCTGCAAAACCCAAACACAATCTGCACAGAAAGGGTTAGCTTGGGCTAGGGGAAAGGAAAGGAGTGGGACAAATTTGTCGAGTACCATGAGTATTATTTGTGTTATATTAGCAGCTAAAGGTCTCCAAGAGCCCCATATCCTAATTTGACAGGAGATATTCAGAAATCTTATTCTAGGCCTGTAGAGCCCACAACTTAAATAACCTGAAGTGAAAGTAGGGAAAACAAATAACATCTTCCATTTTCCATCTGAGGGACTGGGGGTCAGTCAGTAATGGAGGAAATGGGAATTGCCAGCAATCACCTTTCTTTCTTCTGTTGACACCCTGTGGGAGCAGAGGTTCTCAGCTGCTATGTACACCTGGAAATTGCATTCCAGCTTTCTTTGGAAAGGCTGGGGACTAACTCCTGTGCCACTTGTTCTGCATCCTGGGCTGTGACTCTAATCAGCAAGGTGCTTCCCTGGACTATTTTTATAAAGCACTCACTAAAGATGAGTATCTCCCGATTAGAGAACCACAAAACACCCATTAACACTTAAGAGAAGAAAAACCAAAAAAAACCACCCCAAAACCACAACACCTTAGAAACAGGTTTTACTGCACATGAAAATGAAGCCCTAGAAGCACTGAGAAGTCTCAGGCACAGAGAAAAGTTTCAAAGCACAGCTTTACCAACACACACCCCTCATCCAGAGACTAAAAAAAGAAGCATGGCCACACTCATTTCTATTTAAGAATAAATTGTTCTTCATTTCCTTTTTCAATGAAGTACATTCCTTTCCATGTTGTGAAATCTTCAAAAGAAACACATAGGTCTATTAATTTAATTCCTGGGTGCAATGAAAATATCATGTAACATAAAATGCTTGCTCACACATACTTCCTGTGCTGCTCTGTACAGTTATGCACCTAACTCTTTGTCCACACACCTGGGATTAAAAGTGCTGTCTTCTACATTCCAAGAACCTCTGTGCTATCTCAAACTCACACCTTGCCAGAAGGCCTCTGCCTTCTGACATGCTTAAGGAAGTATCAAAAAGAAGGAAGAAAATTCTGGGATTATTTATCTTCTAGTCACCACTAAAAGCACAGCTACCTTTAAAGGAATTTCTCCCTCGCCAGGTGTAGTAGGGACTTGTGGTATGAAAGTAATATATTTAATGTTGAAGAAGAGAAGGAAGGCTGATTGAGGTCATAATGTACAGAGTTGGTAGAGTCTTTCAAGTAACTTATACCAGGGTGCAAATGAAATCTGTTTCTGAGCATCTCTAACCTCAGGGTTTAGCAACTTGAGGGTGTCACACACATTCACTAATCCCTTCCCCCGACCAAGTGAGCAGTGCCGGAGACACGGGCTCTGTATGGCTGTGTTAATTCATTCATGAAATGAAGTAGATGACATTTACCCACATATAAGAAATGACAGAGATTAAATTAAGCTCACAAAGTGCACAAAGAGGGAAAAAAAAAAAAAAACAAACCTCTGAATTATACAGCATATTTGGCAATCTATATCCATTTGGTTTTTAGAGGCAATCTGAGTCCAGACCTAAGCACAAATACAGAAACTCAAGCCCACAGTCAAGGGCTGGGGAGAGAAGCAGCAAAAGGGATGGAGAGGGATAGCAGTTGTTTCTTTTCTCTGTTCAGGTGGGCTGCAGCAGAAGCTGGGTTCCAGGGCAGTGCAGAGCCATGGGGTGGTGGGCTGTGCTCCTCCCCAGCCGGGGAGCTGCCTCTTCCCAGCGCTGGCAGGGGTTATTTTTATCCTGCCAACCGGGCTAAGATGATTGCCGCCGCCGCCGCTCCGCATGCTCGCATCACACCACTAGCGCTGATTAGCTACATCAGTATTCCACTTCATTAATGCCAAATGAAAGCTGTAAATAAGGCGCTGCTTTTACAGGATGCTACTGGAAATGAGAAGTGCTGTGATATTAGCAAGAAACCAGTCACTGCTCCTGCGTGGGGCTGTTGTGACCGGGTGACGCGCAAAGTCCTCACAGCTCTTCACCTCAGCAAGAGCGCCAGAACAATGTTTCTAAATCTTTTCCCATGGTGCTTCCCATCAAGTTGGGCTGTATTAGTCTGTGTTTTGTTACTTCTGTTTAGACTGTGGTATTTTCACCAGAGCTTGTTTTGTCTGCGCTCGCTAAAGCGCGCTGTGCCTGACTGGCCGCATGTGACAGCAGGCGTTTCCTGCGGGTTTCAGCATATTTCTGTGCCTGGCCTTTCTGGGGCTTCTCGGGATGCAGCGTGAAAACAGTCTCATCTCCTGTTCTTTGCGCCTAATTCACTACTAAAGTGCTCCTTTGCCATACCTTGAGGGAAAAACCATTAGGTTACTTTTTCTAGAACAGCGGATTATAATTTCTAGGGAAGGCTACCTCTGGAAGATAGGAAACTTTCTGTGTCTCCAAACTTTACTTGCTACTATGAACAGAGTGTTCATTTTTATGGACTTGTATGAGCCTATTATTTATATTCAACAGTGCTACCAATTTTTACAGTGGAATGAAAAGAAAAAAACTTACAAGATGGCTGAGGAGGGTAAGCAGACAATGGTACATAGTCTAAGCAAGGGTAACTGTTTTTCCTTTTTTTTTTTTTCCTCCCCACATAAGGAAGGGATAGGGATCTGCTGAATGCTTATCCTGATTTCTAGTTAGGAGCTCTACGCAGCTTCCTTTGACAGACAGGTGAGCAATTTCTGGGAAACAACAGGCAGCATTACCCTGGCAGGGCTAAAGCCATTTCATACAAGATAAATGGAGACAGAGCAGCACACTTGTGAAGATGAGGGATACGACTGTGATGCTACATTGAATAATATGGCTGAGAGAACATGTGGAGGAGGGGAATGCAATGCAGGGCTGCTTTCCAGTGATGGGGGATCTACCTGAACACACATCCATGGAGCCAAGGAGGATCCTGTGTCCCAGAAAACAGGGGAGCATGTGTGTGTCACAGTTCAGGATCCAAGAAAATTCTGGGGACAGGAGGCAAAAGGAGAGCATATGGGCGACCATGCACAGAAAATGAAATGGGAAGGTGGTCAAAGGATTTAAATATAATTTGTGATGCTACAACATCACAAGACACAGCAGGCGATAAAGCAGGTTGACTATAATAAAAGCAGACATGTAATAAAATTTATAGTTACACACCCATCACTAAACTTCATAGAAGCAAACATTCCAGGGTGACTAAAGCAAAACCCGTGTGATCTGACTGCTGCCCCTCAAAGCCATTCTGACCATGATAAAATTGAAGTTTGTATTATTTTTCCTCCCTGACGTGACATCAGGGTACACAGAAAAGCCATCCATAACTCTGCCTTTCTGCAAGCTTTATCTCATCTATGCTTCACTTATCATGGCCAGAACTCAAGTGTGACTGGAGTTCTTCGCTTCTCCAGTTTTGTGAGAAAACTTAGCCCCTTTAGCCCTGAAGGAAAGAAAAGACTCTCAGAAAAAGACATGTCCTCATACATATCTTCAAAAGCAGCATTCAGAACAGAGACATTCAAAATCAGTAGGCTGTTTCTGTTTATTTTAATTCTGCACTATATCCTTCAATTCTTTATAGGCAAGACAGCTTATCTGCCTCCTGTAAATAGGATCAGCAGTGGTGGACAAAACAATATTTTATTTTTCAATGTATCTGAAATAAACATGTACATAATTTTCTTTCAGTCTACTCCTTCTTACTGGATCTTAAATTTTGATCTTAAATCAATGAGAGAGTTACATTATACAGTAATGTATAATTTTGATCTTAAATCAATGAGAGAGTTACATTATACAGTACACCATCCCTCTTAATACCTTTGCTCTGCTTATGTTAATGCAGATGCAGGCATTTCTGAAATAATACTGTCTTGATATTAGAATATTTTAATTCTTCAATAATAGATAAGACTCAACAGACTTTTTTTTTTTTTTTGCATCATGAACATAGCATGATGGAATGAGTAAGCCAAATTGAATTTCATGTAACTACACATGCAGTAGACCACCTTGAAGAATAAGAAGTGACACCTCGACTTGATCATGGTTACTAGCCTGAAAATACCTGGAGTTTAAGCAAGTGAAATCAGGGTTTCCTAAGGTGGAAGCCACGAGCCACTCATTCATTTGGTTTGTGTGCAATAAAGACACAGATCCCAGCCAACAATGGACAGCCTTACTCAGGGAAGGAGAGGCTTGTCAGACAAGCCATGAGGGGGACAGTCACTGGGACTTGCTTTTCTTGCACGAGCTGCCTAAAAAAAAAGTCTAAACAAAGGAAAAATATATGGTAACCACCTACTGACCTCTTGGGAATGGACTTTTTTATGCTACAGCATACAAAATGCACACAGGAAAGATTAATTTTTTTTTACCTATAGCAGCATGTACTTTTTCTATACATTCTCAAGATAAACACACACACAAACCCATTTATTTTGTTAATGCATTATTAAATGTACACTAATAAAAGTAATTTCCCAATGCTTGATGCATTTATCATAAAACCACTAGCAGAATTCTTTACAATAAAACTGCTAGCAGTACACATGGCCAACCTAAATTATCTAGGGAAACGGCTAATATCTGACCATGCAGAAACATTAGAAAGCAGGGTTTTGTTATAGGACAGAAGAAGAAAAATAGATGTATTTTCTTACAGAAAAATTGCGATGATAAAATTATTTTTAATAGAACAATGCTACAGCTCCAGGAAATTTTCCTGAATCAATTCAATCTGTGTCGTGCGGGACTTTAAAAGCCCATTAAAAATAACCGTGATAAATTTCCTAACCTCTTTCAGTGCACCACACAGAAGACAAAGGAAACTGCAATTCAACAGAGATAGAAAAGAAAATAACAGAAAAACCTGATAGCTTGTGTAACATCCTCACTAACAACAAGGAGCAAATCTACCACAAAGGATGAGAAGAGCAGGAATGATGTGAACAGCTGACAATGGAACTCCAAAGTAATGACTTCCAGGAAAATCTGCTGTTACAAATGGACACCGTGCTGCTGAGAGGTAGTTGAGTCACGGCTTTCATAACATGGCAAATTATTTCAGCCTAACAATGAATGTACCAAACCCCAGGGTGTATGTGGTTCTGGTAAGGCAGCTATGGGGATTGCATCCTACAAACAGCTAATATGTTCACCTGGTTTACATTATTAAAACCTCACTAAAATCCATGCAGGTTCAGGATTTTTTTCCCCCATATTTAATGTGTAGTCATAAGACACAGATCATGTTTCAAACTGTAATACTAGTGAGAGCACTGCCTAGTTGACCTATTTTCCATTTACCATGTTCTACATATCATCAGTTGTAACAAACACACTTCCTTTGCTGCTCCCTTCTTTGTGGTGGGAGAAAAGGGGCAATTGCATAACAAATAGCATAGAAATCACTTTATAATGAAACAACCCAGATTCCTGGGGATGGAATAGTACCTGTAGCCCTCTCTCCCACAGCCATATCCTCTCACCTTCATTGGTGAGCCCTGTTCACCCACTCCTTCTACTGACCCCCAGCTAAAGCACAGCAAATCACACTGACACTGCTCTGCACACATGCGTGAGCTCTCTTCACAGCTGCACTAAACAGCTGTCCCAGGCCCACATCTGGCTGCCTGGGGACACGAGTGAGAAGTAGACTCAAGAATTTCTCCTCTCTGCCTCAGCTGCTTGCCTGGAGACCACAGGACTCCCACAGACCTGCTGCATTTTTGAGTCCATGTCACCATTCTGCCTTGCTATGCTACTCCCCAAACCCTCTGGATCTCTGGAGTCTGCTAGAACAGTTTCCTAGAACCCTTGTCTCCAAAGAGTTCAATGTACATGAAACACCACTAGTTCTGATTAAGATTTCTGAGAACAGTTCTGAAAAAAACCAGCATTTCTAATTGCTCAAAGTTTACTTAGAGAAAGGGGGGAAAACAGTAGATTTGAAGACAGACCAATGTAAACACCTCATATTCCTTCTAAATATAAGTGTATTGGGTCAATTTCAAGCAACTTGATCCTCATGCAATGACAGAGGTATAGCAGAGATACAAGGCCCTGAATCTATTAATAACCCCCATAAACAAAGCACAAAAAAAAAAAAATACAAGCACAGTTGTAGGATGAGCCATCATTGAAGTAAATATATTGATCTATCAAAAATGATTGAAGACTGACAATAAAAGGGTTATAAATTCTTCAAAGAAAAAGAAAGCAAAAAGCACAAAACCAACCCACTGAAAAACTCCCACCTACATTCACAGGGAAAAATAGACTGGAACAATAAAACACAGTGGCAGTGCCTGTACATCTTTGATAGCTGCCCCTCCCAAAAGCTGGAACAATCCTGCTATAAACCAAGCAAATGAAAATGTAAATGCATGAGCAATTGTCTGGGGGATTCAGATGCTTCGTGTCCTGTAGGCAAAGAAGCAAGGGGGAAAAGGTAGGAAAGCACAAGACACCACTTTTAATATTTGCAATTATTGATTATGCACTTCTCACCTGGAGCCTTTTAAATCCAGCAGAGATCTTCCAGTATATAGGCAATGCTGCCTGCATGGCAGGGTCAGTACTGCCAGCAACACCCCTCATCCTCTGACCTCAGTGTAACCTGCTGCTTCCACTCCTCTGGAAGCAGGGACAGCCTGTGGATTTCAGAGGTGCCAGCCTCTGAGAGTGCAGCTGCCTGCAGAAATCCAGTATCCAAAATGGTGAGCCCAGAGGGGGCCAAGACTGGGAAATTCTCTGAGTGCAATGCCCAGAGCAGTCCCATGGGCAGGTAAAAACACAGTGGTGTATCAAACGGGTCTGCTCCAAGGCTTACAAATTATATAGTTGCTAAAATATTTTGCTAAAGAAATGAACAGATTGAAAATTACAGTTTTTTCATGAACTTCTGTTCCTCACTAATGTTGAAAATCCAATGGTATTAGTTACAGGATGAAAGCAAATAAAATGCCAGTGAGACAGGAGAAAATATGAGTCTGTAGTAAGAATAAGTTTAGGTATTTCAAATATTAATCTTCCCATTTTGTAATATATATCACTATTTCAAAAATAAAAATTTTAATTATTTTAATGGAATTTAATATTTAAAAACTAATGCCTTTCCATGTGATGTCACATTACCATCTGACCTACTTTAACATTTGTCTCTGTACTGCACTTGGAGACCTACTTTCTCTGTCTCCTGCCCCAAACATAGCTTATTTCCTACTGGCCTAAATGGACAGCTGGTGAACATATAAAATTGTTAGGGTGCTTTGGTAACATTTTACTTTGGCCCTTCACACAAAGTATTTCATAAGATGCTCCATACAATAAAAGGTCCCAAAGAACCAAGATCCTCTCATAATGTCACTTTGAAAGACTCTGCAGCAAATCCCCAGTGTCCTTGCCAAGATCTTTTTTCAATAAAATAGATTCCAACATTGACAGAAAAGCTTGGATTATTGCTGAGTGATAAAATGCCTGCTGCTAGACCTTACAGAGTCAGAACATTGCTCCCAACTCACTCCTTTTTCTGTAAACTATTTTAACAGATCTGGGTATGTCTTCAGATTTGCTGTGCAAAACCTAATTTTATTCAGTAGGTACCATCATCCAAAAACTGAAGTTATATAACATGAGAAAGTCCTAAACATTGGTCAAGATGTTCAAATAGTCATGACTCTATGCCTGTAACGAGCTGTGCTGAAGTAAACAACAGCTTGAAGGTCCACACCACCATTTTCAGGCTTTTTTGCATGGGGTAGAGAGGAGATTCTGGGACCAGACAAGATTTTAATCTTAATAAAGTTAGACTAGAAAAAACTCCTATTGGAGTGTACCCCAATAATTGCTGGAGGACATGGTCAGTCTTTTCCCTGATGCAGTGACTGTCTTTGCAGAGCTGCTGTGTCCCTGCAAGGGAGGCTTCTTTGTCATCACTACAGCTTTCTAATTATTCCTGTAGAATTTTATTGGTATGACTAAAACAAATCCTCCTTCAAGACCAGACTTCAGGTTTAGCCACTAAATTTACTGGAGGGAAAAAACATTCACAATCCCCAGGGCGATCCCCAGGTGGCGCATCCCATGCTCCCCAAGACAGGAAAAGAAGAATGAACATAGTAACAGCTGAAAACAACTTCTTCCTCTGCAGTGGGATAAACTTTTGCCTATTGCCTGATGAAATCATACCCAGTTCAGTGCCAACAGGTCTGACATAAAGCAGACCCTCCAGGAAAAGAAAAGAGGTAGTCAAACAGAAAAAGACTAATTTTAGGATGGTGCCAAACCAACAAAGAAAAGGGAGATATTTTGCTCCCCTTTCTATTAATAAAATTTAGTAGACTAAAACTGATCCCCAGACTAATAAGATAGAGAGAAAATCTAAAACCTGTACATGACAAAACAATAAAAAAGTAATGAAGAGATTCGTGGAATTACATAAAAATCTTGGAATGATGTTAAAATTGTCAGGTCATGTTACTGTTTTCAATTCAACATGAGTAAGAAAAACAGGGAGGAATAAAAATCAGAGCATGGAGGAAAAATAGCATAGAGCTAAAGACAATGGAGAGAAGAGAAAGAAAAACCCAAAGCAAATATTTAGGGGGTGAGGGAACGAAGTATGAAAACCATAAACACAGAGCCTAGAAATCAAGGTCATTGATGGAAAAAAACAAAACCAGAACAAACCCCAACAAAGCAGTGGCAACAATTGAACAACCTGATAGGAAACACCTCTGTAGATACCTGCAAAGTGTAGTCATCCTCACAACGGAAAATACTACTCACTATTTTTAAGAAAAAAGGAAAACACTACTCACTATTTTTAAGAAACTAAGTAACAGACATCCCAAATCCATTGCTCTGCAATGCTTTGGTAGCCCAAGGGGCAGAGGCCCCATGAGGTCCTGTCTAAGGGCTCCCCAGCATGGGCAGAGAGGCTCTAACCAGCACCTGCATCCTGGGGCTCCTAGCCAGTGGCATGAGAAAGGGACAGAGCCATGGATGCTCCAGCCTGTCCTAGCTCCTGCTAGGCTTGCAGACAACAGGAACATCCAACAGCCTGCTGATCTGCAGTTCTGCTCTGCATCCTTCTCCAGACCCTGCATGGGATCGGTGGAAAAAGGAAATCCCTTTTGCTCAGTGCTTCTCATAACACAATACAGTAACAAGCTGCTTTTGGATTTCTTTGGGCTGCCAGAAAGAAGGGAAACTGGCATTAGGGAGTGACCTGGAGATTAATTTGGCTCTCCTGTGTAGTGACCAAGGCAGGCAGGAGAAGTTCCTGAACTGAGTGTTAAAATTGATCTGCTTCAAAGGCTGCCAAGAAAGGGGACACACACACACACACTGGGAGGTGTGATACATTTGCCTCCCTCTACACATATTGAAGGGAAATTATTCAAGAAATGCATTAAAAAATTACCATGCATGGCACTGGGAACACCAGTTTATAATCAGATACATAGCGAGTGAAGGCAGAGACCATTAATAGCTACTGAACATTGCATATTGCATGTATCTGCTTTAGGTTTGCATCAATACTTCTGGAGTGCTGTAGGAAATTCTAATGAAAGCATTTAATATGCACAGCAAAATCTACAACGGTGCTGTTCCTAGGACTGATATATTGAAATAATGCCGCAGATTTTTCAGTCTTTTGGAAGCTCTCCGCCTGCTTATTTCCAAATGGTGGAAAAGGGTAGGGAGGAAATTACAAGGTGGACTTTACAGCTTGTTAAAACATTGAACAGGCTCCAGTAGATAATGAAGGTGGTAGAGCAATGTGAAATTGTGTCTAAGGAACTAGTTTTTGTAACTCAGAATATTTCCTCCCCCTTCCTTGAAATGAGGATGACACATTGTGGTATGCAGGTGTAACATGATAAGAAGAAGCAATCTGTTCAGCAGTTTCATTCCCTTTAAAACTATCATTTTAACCATTAATTAGCAAAGAAGCAGGCAGCAGAGATCAAAGATCACCTGTGCTGTATATTAGCTTTAAAACACTCCTCAGGCAGCACGTTTTCAAAAGAAACTTCACTTTCCAAATACTCCTCGGATGAAGCTCACCAGGACTGTGCTTCAACAGCTAAATGCTGCACAGTACCAGTGTGCAAGGAACCAAAAGGAAACACTTCTGCAGGAGGAAATGGAGGTGAAACCTTCTCCTAGCCAAGGCTGCTATATGTACACACACACAGAAGCAGACCAAGATTTAATCAGGTTCCCCAGATGCTTAGATATGGTACAAGGGCCTGCTCCTGCTTCCATTGTCAATCTTAGGTGCTGACAGAGTTTTGGCCACTCTCTCAGAGCTGTTCCATGTCTGACCAAATCTGTCAGTGAAGCCACTCCAAGCAGGAGATGTTCCTGTGCACAAACAGTCATTTGCTGGAGCTATGGTCACAGCAGTTTGTACATGCCATGAGCACAGACACAAGCATCAGGAACGTCACGCAGGTGACAGGCAGTGTCCTTTGTTGCCTTGCCAAGAGCACATAAAATCCTGTTTGTTTCATATGCTTGTATTTCACACTCTCTTTCCAGAGGTATAAAAGATGACATCAAGTCTTTGACTTACATTGGCTTAAACAGCTGCAGTAGAGTCACAGAGGGATTGGATGGAGAAAATCTGGGAGAAAGCACAACAGTGAGCACATGCCTGCAGCTCAGCCACCCCAGGGCAGCACCTGGAGCCTCCGAGAGAAGTGGGAGAGATTTGCACACAGAAGAGTCCACCAAAGGTTTCGATCCCAATGGCTTTGCCTGCACTGAGGGCTGGAACTGTAAAATTGTGATGGGCCTTTGAGTTCTGTCTGTGAATACACAGAACACAAATGTCCCTGGACCTCCCTGGGGCAGCCAGAGGCTACAGTACCAAGGCAAGAACCATCATAGAGTACACAAGCTCAGGCTGCACAGTTCTCCTGGGAGGTCACAGTCCACACAGCAGATTTGTCCATGGCTGTGAGGTGCTCATCAATAAATACCTTGGACAACACTAGTACATGAGGTATCAATTTGCAATGTTCCAGAGACCTAAGTACATTTGAAACGCGCCAGAAATAAACTGGTCAACTAATTTACTGTAAATTTTGCCAACAATCTGCAGCCCACAGGTCTGCATGTGCAGAATGTAAAATACTCCAGTAGTGACCAGGCAGCCACAAAAACAATTCCACCTGGTACAGTGACACAGACCCCAGCTCTCAGAACAGAGGGGTATGCCACCTTTGGGGCAAGTCTTTAGGCATCAGTCCCACAGAAGGCTATGTTTTCAGGACCAATTAACTCCAGAAACAAGAGGAGAAACTGGTGATGGTATAACCAAAAGTAACTCACAAGACTTGTTCCAGCAGCTTGATTTAACCACTGGAGCCAAATATAACCAATACCTAATTATGTTTAACTGTGGGAATTCAGATGGAGATGTAGCATTGCACCATGAATTCTGCCCTGGAGTTTCTGCCCAGGAGTATTGTTGGGTTTCAGTCCTTTTTTGAAAACAATTTTTTAAAAATAGGTTACTGTTTACAAATTCTCATAGCAATTAAAAGAAACGCTCCTGAAAGTTTAACTTAAAAACATTAAGATTGTCCTATTGCTCTGCCCATTCATGCAATAATATTTTCCACTTCAGAGGGAATGGCTAACAAATTTCACAGAAGAGCAACTAAATTGTCTACATGCAAAGTGCTATCAAAAGAGAGGGTAGAGTGGGAGAAGAAATATTTTTCTCCCCATTAACTTCTTCCAGGAACAATAGAACTAGGAGTTTATGTGTACCAACAGCACTAAAAATATTTTTAAGGCACAAATGCAATCGGTTTTTTATGGCCCTGATTCAGCAAGGTAGACAGACTTCTGGTTAACTTGAAGCATGTTGAGCAATACCATTGACTTTAATGTGATTACTCATGAACTCAAAGTTAGGGTTCTGCTGTACTGTACAATTTGCAGGTAGTTAATGGAAGAAAGAGATAGCTCTAACCCACATCAGCAATTCTGGGGCTGGTCAACAATCTTATAGAGTCAAAGAACCTTACCACAACACATAAAGGAGAAAGCAGTGAGAAGAAAATAAATCTTGATGAAACATGGAAGACCTGACATCAGCCAAAAATATACTGCTCTTTAAGGAAAAAAATCCAGGCAAGTGAGGCTACCAAAATTCCCTGTCAGGTTACATGGGTAACAGAGATTATGGAGGAGCTATAAAACAGCAACAGGAAGCTTGGTTTTCCCTATCATTGTCCAGGTATGATTTCTTCTATCTGAAATATAAAAAGTAAATTTCTTAAAATACCAAAAAAAGGAAGTACCCCATAAGAGGTAGTAAGTACAGTAGACCTCCCCCCCCCCCACCCAGTGCAAAAGAGGAAATCAAACAGGACACATTTTTTTCATAAAACTGAGTTATTTCTTTCCATGAGCCTTGAGAAACAAAGTTGAGAATACTTTTCCTGGAATCACTTTTTCCACAGAAAGCAGAATGAGGCTAGAAATAGAGGGCTTAAAAACTTTGTGGCATTAAAATAGCAATAAAGGCATTGTTTCTTCAGTTAAATTCAGCTCATGATGAAGACATCAGTTCCCTGCAGGAGGAGATCCTGCCCTGTCTACCTTAGGTTTGTCCCAAAGCATTTCATGACAGCAGAAGAAAGAAAAAGGCTTTGAATCAAGTTCCACATGCCCAAATCCCAGAAATGCACATCCCTCTCCCATCCACAAAAGGGGAAAGCCCCAAGCCCCCACACTGACAAACCAGAGCCTCTACTACAGACCTCATCAGACCTATCACAGCAAGCTGAAGTTGAATGTCCAAGTCAAGGCAGAGTAAGAATAGGGCTTGACCTGCTGCAAGCTATTTCAGATGCAAAACAACATGAAGAAAGAGCGTCACCCCACAAATGGCACTGAATTTTAATTTGTTCTCACTCTTTGGTTATACACAGTGAGGTCTATGTTATGACCTCTTACATTCTTCCCCATGTCCAAATGCACTGCTACAGGCCAAGGCAGAATAAATTCCTCCATCCCAGAGCAATTAACTGCCCACTTGGGGCTGTGTCATATTTTCTACAATCACAGGTAGTATGTTGTTGGGCCAATAATATTATTATTATTATTTTGGTAGATTTCTTTTAGTCCAAATCAGTTCTGTAAAGCCATAATGATGCAATAGCAGCAGAGCAGTCAAATGCATATCAGATGCATATAGAAGGCAAAACTAACTTGCTCTCACATTGTAGAAGTTGCTTTTCTGATTTCATAAAATATGTTGTCCCTCTTTATTTCCCTGTCTGCTTTTATCACCTATTTCCAATCAGCAGCTATTAACCTACAATTGAAATGAACAACTGGGTATGGGGAAGGTGAGGATAAAGCAACATAGCATCAATATTCATCCAAAAAATGAGTGATGTAAGTCACTAATTTCCACAGCAAACAGGGCTACTTTCCTACAGAACTCTTATGTGAAAAAGGGAATATTCAAGCCACATCTTATTAAGTACTAGTACACTGTTTTCCAAATAGGATTGTTTTCAACTCCATTTTTGTTATGGAGAAATAACACACATATTTTAGAGGAAGGATTTTTATAGGAGGTACTCCAAATTATAGCTAAATCAAAGATTTCCACTGATGCAGGACCTCCACAAAAGTCACATCAGTGGCTTGGATTACCCTGTTGAATAGAAATGCTCCATCTCTGCTTTTGCACCAAACCAGAGCTGTTTGTTTCTGCCTTGGCCTCCACCGTGGGCCACCTCTGTATGAAAACAAACAGTTTTCACAGCACAAACTCACAACTGATGACTATTTGCATTGTCTGTCTTTATAAAATATCAGTACCATCACCTCTCCTTTGGATTTGCACACAGGAGCAAAGGGAAAAAAAAAGCTTTTGTGACCTACAAAAGCCTTACTTGAAATAATTCTCTTCGACTTGAGGCCTTTTGGAATGGAAGGGATATATTGTTTTGACTTGATTAAAGCTGAAAAGTTGATTTGACATCCTGTTGTCAAGGAAACCAATTCACACACAAAAGAAAACAGTTGTGATGGTATCATTCAGACTATTCAAGTGACCTTAGGAAGAAAAAAAGGCTTCAGTTCCAAAGATTTGTATTCAACTCACTTCACCACTGTAGAAATAAAGATCATTGCTCTTTATGCTTATTGGAAAGCAGTTTTCAATCTGGGAAAAGAAAAAATGCCACATCTTCCATCTGCCAGATCCAATACTTTGCTGGGAATATACACATAAACACACCTACCATTTACTTGCCTGTTTCAAAGAACCACAGAAAGAATCACACTGAAGACTCATAGGGAAGGAGAAAGAATTTCTTTAATTGACAGGACTGTGATAAATACCCCCTGACACATGCCCCACCTATTGAACAGCAGCTTGCAAGCCAGGTTTTAAAACATCCTACTTCAACCACAAATAGACCTTACCTTGAACACAGCATTGTTTGCATCCAGCTTTGTTTTCCTGGGAGACATGAAAAAACAGCATTTTTTTCTCTGCCAGCCTCTGTGATCCCTCACTAATTGAGTTTTCCATGCATGCAATAAATGAAGTTTACCTATGCTAACTCTCTTCCCACCTAGAGAATCCCAAAGAGTCAGAACTATCCTGGCTGACCACGACCACCATCATCCAGCTTTGCAGTCTGTGCAAGTCTCACAGAGGTTCCATTCCCTAATAGCCTGCAAGTGGATTGCAGAAATAAAACTTTCTATCTGCTCACACACTGTAATTATACATCTCTTTCTCCAGTGACATAGCCTTGCCTGGCTGACTGAGCAGACAGATGACTAAATAGCAACTTGTCTCAAATTCAGCTTAGAGAAAAAATAAGCATGATATTAATAAGGAGGGAAGTATACTGAGGAATAAATGCCAGTGTTCTTACATTATTGTCATTTAAGGGCATCACACCAAAGGTCACAGAGATAATAAGCCTCAGTCACTTTCCATTTGTTACACAACATACAAATTGCCACAGCATTAATGAATATCTTTTCCCATTCCCAGCCAGCCAAGACACTGCATTATTTCCTCCTAGACAAGTACCTAGCCCTTGGAATTCATTATTTCCATCACTTCTTGCAGCACTTTGTCCTTAGGGCTGAGCATAAATGCCACAAGGTGGCTGTGACTGAAGCATCAAATGCCTGAGCCTGACTTCCTTCTGCTAGAGCTTTTTTGCTGGGACAACATAGAGAGCTCATTGGTATCCTTTGTAATCAAATATGTATACACACAGACATTCACAGGTGCTCTCTTACAACTATCTTAAACTCCTTGCAGACCACTGGAAAGAAAAAAAATGATATTTTTATAATTTGTGGATGTTGCCCAACACATATGTATTGAAATAATAGTTATGGTACAAACACCAACTGACCACAACAATGGAAGATACTAGGGGACAAATACATTTCCACTTAAAATGATGACAACTGGAAAGTAAGTAGTTCTTGGAACAGAAATTACATTCATGGAAATGTGGAAGGGCTTCTGTGAAGGATATACTGCTTAAACCCTCTTTACTTCTAACCAACTGCTAAGACAGCACAGCTGAGCTATAGAGAGAGGAATGCCTCATTTCTAATCTGTGCCTCATTGTATTTTAAGTTTAGGAATTTTGCATAAATATAGATAGTAACAGCTGAACCAAATTCACACTATTTCATAAACTGAGGGGTTTTTAAGATGACAAATTATTATTTCCACTGTTCACTGTAAGCATAAAGAATATGCAGATGAAAAGATAATATTGAAGGCTGGTGGCTTTGTACAGTTCTGAAAAGGACTACACTTTATGTGCATAAATTAAATAAAAGAGAGAAAAATCAAGTTCAGTCCCAAAAGCTGAACTAAAATAAGCCAAGAGTACTTGCTGCATGTAATCAAACCACCTCCACCTCAGTCCCCCAGACTGAAACACTGCACCCTGCATTTTGAGGAATATCTTATCTTGGTATTTTCTCCTCTCCCACCCAACAAACTCAAAGAGCAAGAGCCAGAAAGAAGAAAGCTGACAGCACTGCTAAGCTTACCCACAAACAGGTCCATAGTCTTTGATGAGTTTTGCGTGGCTTTCCCAAAACCCCTGGAAGAAAGAAAAAAGCACAGTATTTTAGAGAATTGCTTAGCAGAAGCTCTGTTACACACTGTTTCTACCACTCACACAAAGCTTTGAACCTCAGCCAGGAGAACCTGGTATTAACTCATAACTTCACCCTTCTAATATTGTCCACATGTGACAAACACAGAGTCTAGAAAGGATGGCTGGAAAAACAAATCCCAACCCCAGAAAAGATCTGGACAGCCATGAAACGTGTTTTCATCAATGTTTTATTCTCCAAAATTTGTTACCATTTCCTGATTTATTATTTTTAACTAACTTCACCATTTTGGTCCTGACTTAATTTTTTTCAGATATGCAAATGGATGGAAAACTAACAGAGAAATTAATAAGGGGACAAATATATCACTTATTACACAAAAGGGAATATGGCAAGGTAATCTTGTTTTGGTTTTAGTCACATCATTTAAAAAAAAACCCAACCTGCCAAGTCAGAGTTTAGCATAAAGCAGTCAGCTGGTACATTCCACAGAATAGTAAGCAGATTTCTTTCTTAAATTTTTACTATTTTTACTGTCTTTCATTTTCATAATTGAAGAAAATTCGTATCCATTTATCTAAATAAACCTGTCACTATACTCAAGTGTTAGTGTCTTAAATGAACTCAAATTGATCAATTTAAAGAAGGTGTGCAAAATATATAATATCCCTGAAAATGAACAATAAAAAATCTGTTTTAATGAAACCATAATATTGAGGACCATGTTCCATTGTGTTTGCAACTTGTCTATGGAAAAAGTAGCCCATTTGATTGCATTAATCTGCATTTATATTAATAGACAGATTATCATGATCTATTTTCATTCTTAAGAGAAAATTCACTAAAAAAGTAGACTGCTTATGTCTCATATTGAATCTTTCTTGATTTTTACAACATACCACAGAATATTAGCTAGAACAGTACAACTACTGTAAATACATCTACTGCTGGCATAAATAAACAAGCCCATGCAATGTGTGTATGCTTTGAGAGTATTTTGACACACTAAGCAAACAAAAATCCGGTAACCAAAAGTAATGATCCAGCTTGACACCCTTGGGTGCTAACTTATTGTCCAAATTAGCAAAGCACTTGCCACCACCTACAGTCCTCCTCTCATAGAGTCCCTCAATTTTTTTTTTTAATTCTTATAGTACAATTGTGCTTTTTTTTCCCCTTTTTTTTTTTAATCCTGGACTTGCAATACTTTTATTCTGCAGGACAATATGTCCCTAGTTAAAGGGAAGAACTCTAGGCTCCCCTTTAGCTACAAAAACCACAGGATGACGTGTAAGAAAATGCACTGAAGATAAAATTATAAAAGAGGTGGATTAGATGACAGCCTGAGGAGAATGCATATTTCCTGAAAATAATATACACACTCCCCTGAAAAATTCTTCACTACTAAGGTAAGCAGAAAAGCCTCACACATTAGCACAGAGAAACTAAGGTGCACAAAGGCTTTGCAACACCACAAATACAGACAGCTAACTCAAAAAGACTTTTGCCTACAGACACTGTGGGAGGGGAAAAGGCACATACACATTCACACCGACCTGCATTTTTGCTACAGAGATACACAGCCTGCAACTGCTGTGATTTCAGCATCATAAAGGCTGTCTGCTGATGCAGGGGGGTATCCTGGGGTCAGATTCTCCAGGCAGCCATTTCAGGCTGGCCCAGCAGGCTCAGCCCATGGGCACACTCTGGCCACAGTGCCCAGGAGAGCAAGCCCAGGCTCCACAACCACAGCTGACCCTTCCAGCCACGAAGGGCACAGCTCCAGGGCACGGCCACAGCCCCACCAGGGTGCAAAGCACTGCTGTATCACAGCCTCACTGCTCGGGCACGGCAGAGGAACTTCCAGTCCTGTGGGGCAATGCCAAATCAGGTCTGATGTCCAGCCCATTCCCTCGTAGCCCACTTCCCTCCTAGCCTGAGCCTTCAGCAAGGACACCCACACTGCAGCCTGAGCCCTGCCTGCTCACCGTGCTTTGGATTGCAAGCACGCACATAGGTATTGCACTTGCTGTACCCACCAGCTGCATTCCAGTGAGCCAGCAGGATATTAACATTTTCAAGAAGCCTAGGCTTTAAATGATTCAGTGAAAAAGCCTTCCAGAAAGCCAGCTTCTTGGAAGAACTGCTTCTGGCTCACTGCATGGTGGAGGGGGTCAGGCAGAACACATTTCAAATCAGATCTGTTAACCAGTAACTGGTTTTCCACCTCCAGGACTCCTAAATAATTGCACTGGCTTAAAATTAACCACACATTTTTTTTTTTCCCCCCTAAAGTAAGAAGTACTAGCCTGCAGGATGGGGGAAGAGAAGGAGTTTAAAAGAACCTGGGAAAGACCATGAGAAAGCATCCTCAGGAATAAAAGAAGCCTTAATTCTCCACTTTCTCATGCCTTGCAGACTGCACACACACTCACCCCTACCAGCCTGCACTGTTCACCCCTGGGACCCACTGCTGTCCTGGCCTCCTCCAGGGCCTGGTAAGCACCTGGCAGCAGGTCCCATGGCAGCAGGTCTGGGAAAGAGAAGACAACAGCACACACAGGACCCCAGGGAACTGTGGTGGCTGGACTGTAAATAGGGCAGAGAGCACGTGCACCTATCCCTTACACACCACAGTATGCCTTTCAGCTGGAGGAAGCTGGGGCCACAAAAAGGCCCCTGTGTTTGCTCCTAATAGCCATAAGGAAAGCCAAGGAACCTGCATTGTCTCAGTGTGAGGGGACAAGCCACATCCACAGAGCTCTGCCAGTTCTGCAGCATCATCCCCAAACACGGCCTCCAGCAGACAGGTACCCAGAAAACATCCTCGCCTTCTCCCCTGAGTCATGTTTCAAGCACAGCAAGCCTCATAAGAGCTTTTGGTAACTTATTTACACTGGCTGAGTTTAGTTTGCTTCAACCAATTATGGCAGACTTGTCCATGTTTTATAATTGCACTTGTACTTAGTATCTAGGACCTAACCAAGCACCTGCTCACAATCAGCTGCTGTTTTACAAGAAAATGGGAGTAGAAACCACCTATATTTGGCTCCTTTCCTCCTATTTATCCACTGTGTGATCTGCAAACTCAGAAATGGCACCTGCTGACTTGTACCCAGTGGCTTTATGATCCCTAAACTAGGAATTATAACAAAGCAACATGGGGATTAGGAATGGAATAATAAGGGGAAAATGGAAATATATGCATTCTGGCTTTTTTTGAAAAACAGAAGGAAACTGGAAAGCAAAACCACTCAGTATTATGATATGACGCCATGTGCATCAGGAAGAGCTGTTGTGCAGTAAACACTCAGTAGTAAAAATTAAAAGCATAGTTAGCAATGATGCTCCAAGCTTAAAAAAAAAATCACTTAGGGTTTTCTTTGTTTGGAAGCTGCAGAAGATGAGCTATCATCATCAACTCAGAAAAGGGTGGGGCCAGGGGGACCAGTCACATGCAGCCCATACAGTGAGGTACCAGCCTGAGGTCAGTCCATCATTAAATGGGATAATGCAGGGGTAGAAAAGCTTCTTCCCCTGAAGAAAGCATATTTTACAGCATCTGGTATACCATGGAAACAGCAGCTCAAGTGGGCTGACTGCTGCACACCCAGAAGGTTCTTTGTTTACATATCTGGTGGTTGCCTCCCTGCAGGGAATTTGCATTCTCCCCTTCCTCTGAGTGTGTATCATCGGCTGCATCTGTGGATAGAACCACTCACAAGGCCAAATCCTGCTCTCAGGGATACAGGCACAACCCCCACGGAAGAGAACAAGATTTGGGTCTACACCAGACAAAGCAAAGTCTGGTCACTGCCAACCATTTTTTCTTGAAATACCGACTGCTGAAGATTCAGCTTGAGCTGCGTACGTGAAAGGGCTGAAATTGCTCAAGTATCCCCTCTCCTTTTTTTCAATAGACTCTGCCACTCCAAGACAGATACTTCAGCAATTTCCTCCTCATTGCATATTCACCTTGCTAGTTCTTCACAGCAAGGAAAAAATCTGCGGCAATGTCATCTTTCCTCCTGGCTGAAAATGGTTGTAGGCACTAAGCCAAAGTTTTCACAAAGAGGCAGTATTTCAGAGAGAAGCTATGTATTTTGATTTTTGGGGTGTTTAACATGAGGCATATCCAGCCTATGCCTTTTAGTTGCTCAAGACCTGCAGATCTCATGGTTTCAAATGGAAAATGACTCAGACTGTATGGAGGATGCTTTGAACATTTCTGCTTAGGGCAGGTGTAAAACAAATTATGTGGTTTATGAACTTCACTGTGCTCCTTCGGGATCATGAGATAAAATGGTTTGAAGAGAGCCACAAAGCTGGGATCCAGCAAATGCCTGCTCCTGACAGTAACTCAAAATCTGGACTCCAAAACAGTTCCTAAAGAATGCAATGAGGATAGCCCTTGAATTTTGCAGTACTGAACCTCACAAAAGCTACTGAGCTCCGAGGAGATGGACATGATGAGCCCATCAAAATTCATTGCATGTGGGAAACAATACCCATGCAAGAACAGCTAAGGAAAGAAGGCTTCTTTTGTTGCTCCCTTCTGAAAATTATCAGATATTATCTGATGCCAGTCACTTTACCAAGACACCCTCGATTCAAACTTGCAACTCGGAAGCCAAAGATACCACATCCCATAACAAGTCCCATATATTCTCCACCTTTATCACCCTGTATCAGATGTGATGCTCTGTTTCATTGTGATATTAATAATCACAGCATCATTATTCAAGTGCACACCTCATATCAAGAGATAAAAAAAATCTATACAGTTATTTATAGATTTTTAGCATTCAATGGGCTTTTGCATATCGTTTTTCCTTTGACCACCTGAAAAAGAAAATTGCTACTAACCTAGTACCCAAAATGATTTTTTTTAACACAAGCTAACATTTAATTAAAGTAACCTTGTATCAGTCTGCAACCGTCTTTGAAGGAATGACCCCAGACTGTACATCAGCTCCAGTAATAATCCTAGTGAAATCACTAGGATGCCAGCAGACAAGAGGAGAAACACAGCATGAACTTCTAAGCAGCCTGATTCTGAGCTATGTACATAGTTTGTTTCCTTTGATCATTACCATTAATGGTTGTCCTCTGTGTGTAATTTGGTTTAATTTATGTGTGTGTCATTTCAGATTTTAAAAAACACATGTAGCCCTTCTAAATTTATTAAAGGCAGCCTTCGTACCCTTAATAGTTATTAAGAGAGGTTACTGTTATGTAATTAAGTTAATCTCATCTGTAAAGGCTAATTAACTGAACACTAATTGAATCTGCATATGAAAATTTTGACAGTGTTCTCATTACACAATTTTAAAAAAATTACCTGAGCTAAATACCAAACAAATTGTAAATTTCTTTCCTTCTACCTGTTCAGATCTTTAATAAAAATTAAGTGGGCGGGTTATTTCTGTGCACTGCATTAGTCCTTGTTGTCCTTCACTAAGAGCTGTTACCTCACTTCAGTGAAACAGCTTTAGTCCCTCCCTGAAACATGGCCATTTCCCCATTTCCCCTCTTGCACGAGCTCTTCCTTTCCCCCTCTGCCCTTACCCCCTGCCTTTGATTGCCCTCTTCATCCTCTGTCACCTCTCCTACTCAGAGAGGACAAAGGTTCTTGGGTTCAAGTCCTATCGCACAAAGGATAAGAAGGCATCCAGATATCACCTTAACCATATCACCAAAAGGATCAGATGGCACAATACAATTCAGCCAGGCCCATTCAGCATGCCAGCTTAAAGCCACCTCGGCAGCTTTGGCAGGGTGCCACCTTTTTGCCCCCAAAGACATCTCAATAGTGAAGGACTCATCTCATCCTTCTCCACCTCAGTGTGCCAGCATTACCAAAGCAAGACATGTTTTGGACCTTTTTCTGAGGTTTGTATTTTCTTGAGACATTTACTGCTTAAACTAGTCGAGTTTCCAAATGGGAATTAAGAAAAGCTCATCATCTTGTCTGGTGTTTGCTGTTTCTCCCCATTAACCAGGTTAATGGCTGATTCTAATAGGCTGGTAACTGAAGAGTTGGAGGGAGGGGGAGCCAAGGAAGAAAACACACAGTGGAAAGCCTGACCTCAATAGCATGCAAGATTTCTCAGTGTGTGGGACCCTGAGTCCTCAGATTTTCCTCACAAAACCAACCACGTGTCTTTGACATCAGGTTGAAAGCACCTGCACTGCCCAAAGGAATGGCTGGATGGAGCAGCTCCAGCCAGTTCAGTCCCTCAGGCACCCCATGGCAGCCCACTCCACAGCAAATACTTAATGGAAAACGGGATATAGTGCTTTCTGTCTTTCTTTAGGAAAATAACATGTTTTCTAGGTGAGGGAGCAATGAAAGGTGCATGCAGATTTCACTATACATTTGGTCTGGTGGCTGGGGAACCACTGTCACACTCAAAAGGACGAAAATCAGGATAAAAACCCAAAAAACAGTAAACATCAAAGCTGTAGGGAAGTGAGTATGGATGGAGTAGAAGGAAAAGATACAGCCAGGAAAGGAGGAAGTCCACAGTTTTCTCAAGGGTCAATCCTGGTCCATGTTCGGAGGACTGAGTGTGGCACAAAAGGGAGTCAGGCTTCAGTGAAGTACATGGTTCTGGAAGTTCAGTGAAATCCATGGTTTTCTCAGCAAGCAGAGAGACTGAGATTGTCATACCAGAAGAACTGGGTGACCTGAAGAACCTGAACAACTGCAACAGAGGAGAGTCTATAGTTGAAAGCAAAGCTTCATGCCCTTAGAGAGAGACAGTGTTAACTCCAAGAACTTCTGCAGTAGCAGGTGAATGCTTGAAAATAAGACAGAAGTGAAAAACCTGGATGGAGGCATTAACCATAAGATAAAGATGATGGAAAAAAGTATGATGGAAACTACAGATGTAGAGTATCTGGGATAGGCTTTCTCTGGAATGCTGCATGTAAATTTGATGAGCTGCCACATTCAAAAGGAATGAAGTAAAAATGGAACAACTGGAGAAAATGGTTACAAGGATCTTTGGGGAATAGAAGGCCTGTCTTACAAGTCATAATTAGGAGAGTCCATTTTAGCTAACCAAAGGTTGGTTTTAGCAGACCAAAGGGAGGAGACATGTTTGCTGTCTACAGTTGTACTGGGAGGAATTATAACGGAGAAAAAAATATCTATTTAATATAAAGGTCTACATTACTAAAAGATCAAAGTCATATAAACTGGCTGTGGATAAACGTTGCTTGAAATGAGATAAAAATTATTGACTATTGAAGCTGCAAGATTTTAGAAACCTTTTAGTCAAAACAGTGGAGACAGGAACCAAGGCATGGATACTTATACAAATGAAGTGTAGGATGAATAACCCAGGTCATCTACACCAGCCCCTCAAGGAGATCTACAGTCACTTCTAGAACAAGAGGGACTCTTCTCATGGAAAATATTTACTACACGTGCACACTGAATTCACACTTCTAGTTGACTCAACTTTCCAACTCCTTCTCATGTAGATATAGTCTCATACATTAATTTGGCATACTGCAATGAGATTCTCGCGTTCTTTTTGTCTCTTTTTTCAATCTCATTTCACTTTAGAGACTTCATTTCCTCAACATCTCTGGGCTGTTAAATGCCAATCTGTCAAAGGTGGGGAGTTGGAAGTACACAAGATTAAGCAATTTGCCAAATGCCACACAAGAAGTCAGTGGCAGAGCCAGAGACAAGCTAAAGAGTTCAGAATTCTCCTCCTTGGTAGCTTACAAAAACATTCCTTCTCTGCCACAGAAACACAGACAGTATATGAGAAAGGAAAGGAATATCAACAAATTTGATCTGTTTCTGAGCTTTCAGACATATCACATGCCTGAGGCTTTGAAGAAAGGCGTGAGGAAAAGGAACTGTATATGCACGGTTAACTCTAAAATGCTTTAAGTAGAGGGAGGTTTCTTCCTCACCCAACTATTAGCTTAAGATTGAATTACTCTTATAGTATGCACAGCTACAAATGTAATTAGTCATAAAATGATCCAGACCCTCAAATTATTGCAGCGGCTGCATTTGATTCTGATTATTGCAATGATGAATTCTCCAGTCTGATTACACTGGCTAGAATAATATTTCTTTTTATCTATTTGAAAGTTACCTGCTGTTAGCTTTGACCTTGTTTATATCCACTATAGAGATATAATTGCAAACTTACTATTTTTACTAGGACTATTGTCTAGATAACACTTACCCCTGCCAGGCCCTTATTTTACTTCATAGTAAATGTCACACATGACACCTATTCAGGCTTCTAGGAACCTTTGTCCAAACCAGAAAACATGTCATTATGAAGACATGTACAAAGAGAATTACAATTTGTTCAATGTGTATTCATGAAAGGCTCCATATGAGGTCTTACAGACTCACTGCAGTTTCTGATCCTTTGATAAACATATATTTATAAAAAGTCAAGAAACTAGAAGAAAAAAATTAGAAAGGAACAATGGATTTATTTCTTTTTTTACTAAAGTATGTAATTTCCACTAAATGTCTAAGTTGTCTTCCTTCCAAACCGGGTGCAATTCTCTCCTGCACAATCTCTACTTACATGTAATTCCACTGGATCACTAACCACCTTTGCTGCCTTAATATTACTGCATCCTCAAATTACAACAGGAAAGCAGAGAATTACAGTGCTCTCTATAGGAGGGAGTTCACTGTACAATAGAGGACCACTGTAATGTGGATTTTCACTGTGAGCTCAATGTCTCAAATGGATTAGCATAAGCCTTCGGCACATCTCACTAACAGTGAATGAATTTTATTCATTTTCTTTGCTGGCCTTCCTTAAGAGAAGTAAAACAGTCATCTTCAAACATAATTTGAAGAAATGAAAACAACTTCTTGTAGGACATACAGACATGGTAGCTAAGTCTAAGGAAAACAAAGATTTGGGGAGTATTCTGACAACACAGCAACCCACAACACAGTTTCTGAGGGCAGCAAAGTGGCACTCAGAGAAATGAGAGTTGACTTCTTTCCCGAGAAGGGGAGGCAGGGACTCCTACCTCCAAGGAGCTTTTTCCACTTCAGAAGAGTGTCCCCTTCCTTCTCAGACCTATCAACAACAGATTCCTTCAGACCATGAAGTCATTTTAAAGAATAAAACACATTAACCAAACCCATTGTGAAAAAGTCTGTCTTGGGTGCCAGAGTGCAAACAGACTATGAAATAAGCATTGGAAAAATTACACATCCATGTGCAAATCTTGCACCTTCACCTACAGAATGAGGATAACAATGATTAGGCTTTCTTTTTTGATGCAAACTCTGGGCCATCTCATACTCCGCACTAGTGCCTAAGTGGGCACTATTCACTATTTCAAGAAAACCTCATCTATGGGACACAAGATTACTCATTCAGTGAGCAATATCTTGGCCTCCTCAGAGACCTTCCCCCCATATAGTGCTAGGGTTCTCTGCCATTGTTTATGAAATGTTTATAAAGTCCATGCCACCTAATTTTCTGTGACCACCAAGTTGAAAACTATGAAACATACACTTAAGATAATCACAAGTGAAAGAACTTAAGAAAATCACAAATTCAGGTCTGAAATTTTGATTTTTTATTGTGATGATGCTAAGACACAGAACAGTGTCCAAACCAAAGCACTAGACAGCAAGCAGAGTCCTGCATCGAGGGAAGAGACCTGGAAAGATCACTACATGTGACAGACATTAATCATGCCACTTAATGCATTACTGAAAGATACCAGGACTATTTCTGTATTTTAACATGGCCAGACAAGCTCAGCTTCCTCTTGCCTAATTCCCACCTTGTATGGATGCAGCTCTCAAGCACGGAAAGAAAAACATCCCCATAGATTGTAGTGGCCTCTGATGGAGAGCAGAGCATTCTGCTATCTGCAGCATGGCCAGGCCAGGCATAGGCATGACAGGTCCCTTTTGCTCCCACCTATCACATGGCACCTCTGAAAAAGCCACAAGGTTAAGGACAGACTTGTCAGCTTGACACACACAAGGCTCGAGGTGAGCCCATACATTCAGCAGGGCAGGAGGGGGAATGTGTCTGCAGAGCAACATCTTCAGCCCAACCAGGGGAACAAACACTCCCAGCACTTCATCCTGCTCCCAGAGCAACATCCACCAGGTAGGACAGACCTACCCCAAAGCACTATGGACAGGGATGATGCAGAATACTTTTATCCCCTTGGGAATACAACCAACTGTAGCCCTGATAGCCACATCACAGCAGGCAGCTGACTCTTCACCTATTTTAAAATAACTGTTCCATCAAAATTTCCTTGTTTTCATAAGGTAAGTTATTCTTGATGTTCTGTCTTGAAGTCAAACACTGTTTAAAACCCAAGCCACCCATGTGATAGCTTGTAGGATCTGAGCACAAAAACCAGAATCACGAGAAAGCCACATCAGGCCTCACTGGAAAGGGATTAGGAAGAGGCAAACAGAAACACACAAGCCAATCCCTGTGTGGGCTGGAAAGAGGACAAAGACAAGGACACTAAACAGGAGGCTGCAGTGGAATAAGAATTTGGGAGCTCTAGTAATCAGTAAAATCACTGGCTAGTGCAGGATGCATCAAGCACAGTCAGAGTTTAAACTGAGACAATTTCATAGACAGAAGAATTCAGGTTTGGAGGTGGAGATTCAATTGGCTCCTGTCAGCCATTCATTTCTGTTTCTAGATCATCACTCAGGGCTGGATTCTGCAGCAGCACCAGAAAAAAAAAACCCAAAAAACTCCTTGTCAAGCCATCTGGGCTTGCTTCTTTTTTTAACGAATGATGCTGCACACCTGCAAATACCAGATATTTTCCAGAGGAACCAATGAATTTAGCTGTCCTTTCATAACTGAATTCATCTGCACACAGGCAAGGAGAAAGGTGACTGGCACCCTCATTCAGTACAACACTTATGCAGGCCTAGATGCTTTGGCATAAGGCACAGAATCGAGGGCAACAACTCCTCCTCCATATCCCTGTGAATTAGCCACATCCCTAAGAGACTGGGCCACTGGCAGAAAGTAACCACTGCCAGGGATATAAAACAACCTTTCCATCACATCCTCCCCATAAAGCAACCACCTGGAGGGACTGGAGAGGAAAACAGCACAACCAAGCTCCTGATGCTTCCATCTTCTCAGATGGAAAACTGTCAGCACTCTTTCACTCTCCTGCTTTTCTTATGTACACCTGTACAGAGCAGAGGGTCTGCACATTCCCAGGTCCAAGAAGGTCACTTATTTTAGGCAGTGCTTTCAAAGCAGGGGCTTTCTTCTGAAGATCCTCAACGAAAAGGGGACCCCTGTTTGGTAAACAGTAAGAAGATAAATGATGGGACGTTTGAATGACTAAGTCTCTCCAGAAGTAAGAATCAAAATAAAACTATGTGCAGTTAGAAGAGGTGCTCAAAGTTTAATCTGACATCAATGTTTGTCCCACAGAAAAAGGCACGGAAGAGTGACCACTAAACATCACAACACCCATTCATGTCCTTGGAAGTAAAAGGACAATCCCACCATGCCACTGGGAACAGCATGGGGCACCCTACAAAAGCCATGAGGAAGCTCCTGCCAGAGCAACATTTTGCAGCAGTGCTAGCTGATCGCTAAACCCAGCTCTTGATCAACAAGAAATACTGCCATGACCAGGAGGAGGAGAGACTCCAGATTACTGCCAGGACCCCAAGGACCTTTCATAGACACAGGATGGTTTAGCTCCTTAACGTCAGGGATTAAAACTGGGAGGTTTTACCAATTGTGCTGGTTTTGGCTAGGGTAAAGTGATTTTTCTTCACAGTGGCTAGAATAGGGCTATGTTTTGGATTTGTGCTGAGCACAGGGTAGGTAATATAGAGATGTTTTTGTTATTGCTGAGCAGAGCTTACACAGAGCCACACTTAAAACTTGGCTCCTTCATCATGGATTTGTGTTAATGCCTCTTTTTAACTCAAGATATAAATTTCAGGGTTGATGTGGAAGTAAAGAGCAAGACCCAGATGAAGAGTGTATATATCAGTCCTCTGACTCTCTCCTGCCAAAATTTCAGGCTAAAAATGTTATACCTACACCTCCTTACTTACATGTAGGAAAGTATCTCTATATATTCATAAGAACCTCAGGTTATTATTCATACAACAATGTAGGATGCACAGAAGAGCCAGGTCCCCTAAAATACAAGCAAATATCTCAGTTCCTGCAGAACAAGTCATTCCTAGAGGATGATAGATTAAATTCAATTAAAGGAACAGATATGAAGCACTGTCTTTAGAGCAGAGTTCCTCTCTCCCACAAATCCTGAACAGAGAAGCTGGACATTCAGTTTCATTACATGCCAAAATCTTTGTGCCTTGTAAAGAAAGAGGCAGGAAAAGGAATGTTAACGACCTCTTTTTACAGTAGTCAGTTGTCAAAGGGGGTGGGAGAAAACAAGCCACATGGAAAACAATTGCCAATTTGTGGTCTTGACCATTTAAAAATGGATCCCAAAATAGTCTGCTGAATTGTTTCACCCGGAGCAAAATTACCCATGAATACATATGCATGCACACAAAAACAACATCTCCTGACGCAGTGCTGATGGTGACTGCAGTCAAGGAAGAAGCGTTATTGCATTCCACATTGTGAAAAGACCACAATGCAGTAATTATTCTGAAAGGTTTTCACAAAGCACAATTATTAAGCTAACATTATCCTATTATTGTTTGTTGCTATGGAGATAATATAATCAATATATTTTCTGGATTGATATTTTTAATACTACTAGCGCATTGCCCAATATAGCAAGATTTAACTCAATGCATTAACTGATTTTAGTTTACGATTGGCAAAGTCTTGAGGCAATAGATTGCAATCCATCTCGTGCCTATTATGCTATCAAGACACTTATTGTCAAAATCTCTGCTGCAAAAGCAAGTTTACTTGTTGAAAATGAGGAAAAGGATAGCAAATCAGTCTGAAGAGATGCAATCTTTTAAGCATGAATTTAACACTTATTTCTGTTTTTTCCTAAACCAAATGAAAATTACCAAGCCCACTACAAAAGTAGTAGAATAGCAAGTTAGTTTTGAACTCTCAACTTAAGGTACTTATTTATTCCAGTGGGGATGTTTTGAGGCATTATCCTCCTACATGTAAGAGAAGCTTTTCCTGCAGCAGCAGTGACTCTGGGAAGGTGGCACTGATTGTGGCACTGTGCCAGAGGCCACTGGGTGCCCATGCAGTCCACAGCCCTTGTCACACCCTCTTCCTGCACAAGCTCAGGAATGACTGGCTGCCTGTGCCCATGCCCAGGGAACACAGTGGGCACTTGGCTCTTGGTCTCAATGGGTGGTGAGGCAAAATTGTTACATCCACAGCCCTCAGTTTCCTTGCCCATAAAACTGCAAGCACACTTCCTTTCTTTCAAGTCTCCTTCTCCAGATGATAAGGTTTCAGCATATCAAGGGAATACTCCTATGTTAGGACAGTGGTGAGTCATACAAACCCAAGTCTCAGATCTTTGCAAGACAGTAACATATTAAGAAGCTTCAATTCTGACACTCTTTTCCAGTCTGTTACCTTGCCTGTCAAAAGATGTGCTCAACACTGTGAAACCTCTTAAAGCCTTTTAACAAATATTTGCTATAATTGTTCAGAGAAGGATTTTATCATATTTTCCCCTCCCATATGGCCATACTAGGATCAACTGCCTTTTCCTCTTTTTGGTCACAGAATAGCTTGGGTTGGAAGTGACCTTTAAAGGCCTTCTAGTCCAACCCCCTTCAATCAGCAGAGACACCTTCAACAGGATCAGGTTGCTCAGAGCCCTGTCCAAAATTTTCAGGGATGGGAAACCTCAGTATCCAGAAACCTGAGTGCTAAAGGTGACCGTATTTTTTCAGCATAGTATATGCTAAGGACAATATTAAGTGCAGCAGGCTGTACTTTGCATAACTGAATAAAAGGAGTTTTAGCAACATTTAGAAGTACCCACACCTGTTAACTCCTGTGACAAATCCTACAGTCACATTTTTGGGTACCAAGCGTGGCTTTAGCTGCCTTGGGTTAGACACCAGTATATAAGCATTTTGTCCATGGAGCATACAGATGCTTGATAAAATGTGAAATCATAACAATTCCACCTTCTCTCTTCCCTAAAGGCACTGGATTGGGTGGTCTTGTCCTTCTATGTAAAATAGGCTGGGGCTCAGTAATGTAACTTTTGGACTGTCTGGAGAGGATCCATCAGGAATGATCATTCACAGATTAAATATGTTGCCTATGCAATGCAACAAATCTGGCCCTTCTGGCCCAGGAGATAAGTAATAGAGTTAGGAATGCACATTCCCAGCCCATCCCCTGCAAATCTGCTGTGCTGACAGTAATCCACACAGGTCTAGGGCTGGTTTGTGAGCCACCCTCTGCCCTCCCTCCTCTGCCTGGCACAGGTCACTGTCTTCTATCACATTTCTCAGTGATGCAACTTGTATTCTAAATGACACCCAATTTCTATCTGGGCAGGTGCCACAGCGTACAAAACAACCACATCCATTGGGTCGTGTGCCTTCCCACCTTGTTTACTTTCATGCTGCTTTATAAATGTTTTCTTTCTGCTGGACAGGGCTTAGACAAGCACACTAGAGACTGTCCTGGTTACAGAAAGGGCCTAGAGTTTCAGCACTGTGTGGGTGTGACCGTGCAGTTATTCCATTGCTGTGAGGAGCTTTCAGCAGCAGAAGTCAGGCACCTTTCTGTTCCCTCCCTTACCGGAAGGAACACGGCAAGGGAAGCGGCTTCCCCAGACTTTAATTTCCTCCTGGTGCTAAAACTAGCATGGATACTCATTCAAAGAGGCTACTGTCACATGTTCAGCCTTAAAGGACACCATCTGTTAGTGCATCAGCACAGTAAAGTACTGCTTAAGACACACCTCCCTGTCAAGTATAAGGAAAAGCCTCATTAGTTTTAAACACTGACTGCTGGCTGTCCACCACAACGCCTTAGCACGCAACAGCCCAGAAATTCTGCAAAAATAAAAACTCATTTAGCTGGAGTCAGGCAGGGAATATCAATTTTGGTAACAGGAATGATACAATTACATTCCTTAGCAATTAGTCTCAATAAGAGACAGACAGTATCTCTAGTAAATTGTCTACAGGCCAGATTTTACCAGTCTCATTCATACTGAGCAGAGCCTACTAGCAAGACCCCCTTCATCTCAGTGCTGGGGGAATAAGATATTACTTAGCAAAAGTAAAGTAATCAGTGTCAAGCTGAAATGGTTGAGTTTCATCACACTTTGCTCTGTTTGCTCTGTTAAACCCTATAATTGCTGAGTACCTCTTTCTAGCCAAAGATTACTTTTTTAAAAATTTGGTCAAATCATAAAAATTATTATTATTATTACTCCACAACACAGAGGTTGAACTTTGCTGTTGGAGGGTAACCTCACACGTAGCAGAGTTATGAAGCAGCAAAAGACATGGCACTGAGACATCTGTTGGGGGGGAAGTCACATCCCTGCACAGCAGGAATTCTCCTGGAGCTCAGATTTGCCAGCCTACCTGTCCCCAGACACCATATTGATCCAAGAAGATACTGGGATGCTCCTACCTTAACTCCACAATTTCTCCTTCACACACTAGGAACAATTTCTGCACCAAAAGGGCTGTCAAACACTGAACATGCTGCCTAGGGAAGTAGTTGAGTCACCATCCCTGGAGGGATTTGAAAGATGTAGATGAGACACTTGGAGAACATGGTTTGGTGGTGGATTTGGCACTGCTGGGTTAATGGTTGGACTGGAGAATTTTTTGCAACCTAAAGGAATCCATGTACAACACAACCTCAGCAGGAACAGAGGAAGGACAGCCTTACACAGGTCCAACCATGCCACAAAAGGTTCTTGTAAACTGCCTTCTCTACTGCCTCTGCAGCTAAATATAACTGAACCTGAAACACTTGGCCCATGCTTATGCAAAAAGGTGGGTTTGAGACGGGAGGCTGGAGGGGAAGCCTGCACCACACGTTGCAGAGCTCCCTTGCCGGCTCCAGAGCAATGCTGTGCTCTGGGAGACAGGAGCTGTTCAAATGTTTTGACAGAACACGCCGATTCCTCGGGAATGTTTTTATTCTAGTCGATGTGCCAATTCCGCACAGATTTCCAGCAGAAAGCAGGCAGACTGTCTGGATCTGCTGAATTAAAACGACTTCACCCAGAAAGAAGAAAAAGTTGCATTTTCAGGCTATTTTTACTCAATCCATCATTGTATTTGTTTTAGTCAGTTTGCCGGATTGTTTTCAATTTTACCTGCAAATTCCATTTTTTAGCAGGATCAGAAGACTGGCTAAAAGGCATCAAAACACTGTAGAAAAATCAGCTCAAGCAAAAGACCTCTGAAGACTTTTGAGACATAATTTTGTTGGTAAACAATACAGAGAGATAAACAGAGAAACACAAAAATTAATCATGTTCTAACTAGAACTGCTTAGTCTGGTTCTGCGAGAACCCAAAACCTCCATTTTTGCATTTGTGGTTGTCTTTCAAAGGTTTCCTTTTTTCCCTTTGCCTTAGGGAGTTATTTATAGGGCTATTATAATTTGAGGTCTGGTCTTCTCGTGGCAGGTCCTCCATCCAGGAAATGAAATAGCATTAGAAAATGAAATCTCACGTTTATGAGGTCTTAGAGATGGCTCCCTAGGGCACTGGAGAGGAAAAAAAAAGAGGTAGGGAAAAATATAAACACAAATATAACTACAAGATACTTGCAAGGTCCCTAATTCTATCTGTGATGAACTTTATGAGACTCTTTATTAAAATAGAGACCTCTGGTATGAGGTCACCAACAACTTTTTTTCCCAAAAGCTCTCCCATTTCCTTCTCTGTGATCAAGTGCTTTTTCCACTCCACCTTGGCTGTAAGGTGCTTCTGCCCTAGATTGCCTTCAGAAGTGGAACAAAAATAAGGATAAATCCAGTGCTACCCTTCCTCCTTCTGCCTCATCACAAACTTTTCACCACATACCATGTGTTGCAGAGTATTACAGATCAAGGCAGGTGTGCTCACGTCTCTGCAAAAATCATGTCTCAATCACAGATTTCTTATTCATACCCCTTTGTGCTTCTTCTCAGACTACTCTCTAGAGCCACAACATCCCTTATCCTATCTGGGGCTTATCACCTCTCAATATATAGAAATAAAAGTAAATAGAGGCAAATCAGGGAAGACTTTGGGGCTCACCATTCCCTTTCTCTGAGTGTCCAAAGAGACTTCCCTCAACATCTTTTCAACATCGGTATTTTTACCCCAACTTACCTCAACAATAACCCTAAAGCAATTAAATCAATTAGGGTACTAGTTAAGTAAGCAAACCAGTAATACTTCTCTTACATTAAGTAGTTTATTAACCGATGTCAAAACTGTAAAACGTAAAACTCTACAAAACAGAGAAACAAGTTTTCTTTTAGTAGTACATAAACATAGGTGTGAAAATTTTAATGGAATCTATTACATAAACCTATCTAATCATTCAAAATCCAGTCATAAGAACATACAACAATTAAAGGAAAATATAACTAAAATCAAAATTGATGATAGAACATAATTAAATTATCTACTCAATAAATTAAACCTTACACCGTAATAAAAAAATAAAAATAGGTGTATATATATTAATTATCATCATAATTATAACAATACCTTATAAACTCTAATACATACAAAAGATAATTAACAAAACCATCAAAGGAATACTCTTAATACAAAAAGAAGGGGGAGATGTTGGAATCCGAAATGCAGAGAATTCTCAGAACTTTGGGCCTGTAAGCCAAAGCTTAGAATTTAACACAGGATTGATCTAAAACCTTAGAAAAGGTTTCCAGACTAAGGTACTAGAAATGAGAAGGTGGATTTATAGTTTAAAGCAGAAACACATTAAGAAATTTTAGAATTTAAGACAGAAAAAATGAAAGTAGTTCCAAAGATAAACAAGAAGTTTAGAACACAATACTGTAGGTTTGTGTATCATAACATGATTAACTAAGAGAACTTACACTGCAGCATGGGTCCATAAGACAAAGTATTTAAGGAATAGATCAAAAACATAAATACCCTTATTAACAGTGTTTTGTTAGTCAATAAATCCTTAAAAAGTCCTATAACTAGGAGTATTATGACCTTCTGAACCATACAGTAAGCTGAATTCACCGTTCTTATCTATGTAGAAGATAAGAAAAATAAGCCACAATATCTAAAAACTCAGATGTCTTGTCTAACTCATTCAGAATTCCTTGAAAAATCCCCATATTCTCCCTTTTGAGTGGAACAGGAAGAGCACCATTCAGCAGAAGAATAACAAGTATGTTTAAAGTCCCACTCAACTTTGCAGAGAATATTTCAACTCATCATTGCATGTGACTTCTTATCACTCCTTTACCCTGTCACTAATCCTACCAGGCATCATCCTGCCTATGAAAGTTAAGTTTTCTAGACTCAAAGAATCCAAAAGAGTGCCATCAGATATAATACAGAAAACCTATGGAAACTTGGCAAATAGCAAAGACTGTTTTGCAATTATCTTAATGCTTATTTCTTGCATACTTTATTATGCAAATACATTGTTGAGAATATTTTGAAACACACAGCTTAGTTTCTTTATCTCATGCTTAAAATTTTCAATTTTCTTGTAGCAAGGTAAAAATTACCAATGAGCAGCGAGTTGTTTTTGTTATCTGAATATTTAAAACTGTCCCAGGGCAACTGCCCAAAGAACACTTTACTTTTACCTCTGCCTTATTATAAATCTCCTCAAATTCATAGATTACAAAATTACAAAATCTAAGCAGGAAAAAAAGCTAATAGTTAAAAAACAGAATGAAGAGTTAGAAAGTCCAAGGACAACCCAAGACTATAATTCAATTCACTCATCCATTCATCAGCATTGTATGATGACAAAGACAGAAAGAAAATACAGCAATTAGAAACACATTTCTTTTTAAATCACACAGGTTTGTTTAGGCTTTCTGTTGATTTTTCTTTTCTAAAAACCAACCAACCAAAAAACCACCCAGCCACAATAAAAACCCAGTCAAGTCTCAAAAAAACCTGATTAGATTCTGACTCTAGTTGATTCTCGTTTCACATTACCATCTAAATTTAGACATGTGCCAAGGCCTCTGAGACTGTGGAGGAACAGATTAACTTTTGAACTTTCTACCTCTTCAATAAGATGAGTCCTTTCTTACTCTTCAGTGTCTTTCTAGGCAACTTGTGATTCTGGATCAAGCTGCAGTAATGCTTATCCAAAAAAATTAAAATTCAAAACAAAAAGCTCTCAAAAAAACAGCTTTCCAATAATTTCTGAGAAATCAGGAGAACACTGAGCACACAACAGCCAACTTACACCTGTGCCACTTTGCTACTGAAGCCCTCACAGCCCTGCACAGTGCCTACCCTACAAACTCACCCTGCCTTTCCATCACCACATCCATTTGACTACAGGCCACAAGTATGACCTCATTTCACAATCAGTACCTCCTAGGAAAAGTAATATTTCAACTCTACATCCTGCCTGGGAAGGGGGAAATTGGGAAGAACCCAGAAGGTCATGAGTCCTATAAAGCTACCAGGTGGTGATGCCATCCAATGCGCATCACAGGCAACCAGAAGGCAGGCACACAATGAATACCAGGCATTTACCAGCAAGTGTTTGAACAAGCAGTTCTCCAAAGTCTCCTATTATTCATTTTAATACAAAACCTTGCAGAAATCAAGCCTAGCTAGATGCAGCAGATCAGACCCACAGCAGCTGTACCTGCCTATTCCCAGAAAGGACAGGGAAGCATCTTGCTTGTCAACCTTTCAGGATGACTTGCTGTACAGAAATCCAGCTTCTTATCTGAAAAGACATGCCATGCTGTAAACATTTCTAGTGGAGCTTGGGTTAGTAGCACTTGTAAGAAAACCCTAATGAAAATAAATTGTTATGTATTTACCCATATGCTGAGGAGCATATGGCTAATGCATTTAGACACTGCTAATGAAGTTAAGACTCTGCTAAATTTGTTGGCTCATGGATAACAACTGTTCACAATACCCAATCTGAGCCTGCTGTAATTTTAGCATTACAACTGATACCTGCCCATTATTATACATACTGGTCTTGCTGACATAGAGGAACTGGATTTCTGGATGTGGGGTTCTCCATATGTGATGATAAGAAGGTGAACAACACAGGATGGCTCCAAACTCCAAATTCACAGGTAATGTGAGCAAATTACAATTCAAAATAACAATGTAAAATAACAGAGTTGCTTTTATTCATTGTATCCCTGACGCTGTTGCTTTCTTTCCTAATTTCAAGATTTTATCTATTCCAACCCCTCTCCTTCCAGGCCAGTGCAATCTACAGGCAAAACTGAAGAGAAGACAGTGACACTCAAGAAATAGTCCTGCTTTTTCACATTCACGTGTAAAAGCCCATTGAGTTTACTACAACAGCTATTGGAATCCTCCTGTTCAGACATCCCCTCCTTTGCTGCTTCTCAAGATGAAGATCCCTACTTCTTCTGGAGCTCAAGGTAAAGTCCAGTTTGTGACTACACTGGCTCTACCTGTATGCTGCTACCCTTGAAACTGCACATTATCCCATTCTCTCAGCCCAAACACTGTGTAGCTCAGCTGTTTGGGTTCACTGCTGCTGCATGTCAGGCCAGAGCTGGCTTTAATTTAGTAGCACACCCTGCTTGAAGAGCAGGCTGCATAGCAAATTCCAGAGGGTTATGTGCAACCCTCTGGAATGTGCAAATGGTGATGATGAACGTGCAAATATACTCCCCAAAAGACAACACATGGCAAACTTCCCTAGACCATTCTCACGATCCAGGTGTCATTTTAATGATGCTGACCTCTGCTCTCACTGATCTTGGGTAGTCATTTGGCAGCTGCCACCAAAAACCCATCAGAGGACAGAGGTAAAGTATAGCATAGAAGAGAAGCACCTTTCAGTGCTGTTATCTGGGGGACCACCTCACTCAGATACCTTCCTTTGTAGGCCAGAACTAAGGCCTGGCATTAATTCACAGCCTCACTTGCTCTGTGAATATTGAAAAAAAAACCATATAAATTCCCTCTGGCCTTGGAGCATCGCAGTCCATTCAAGACAGCAGTGATATCAGCTTCCCCAAGTAAAACAGGCCCTGGAGAAGTTGTCCAAAATGTTTCACCGTAACCTGATCAAAAAGCAGACCTATCTACTCCACAACATCATCTTTATCATATTTCAGGTGGATAAAAGAGGCTTGAGGTGAAGCAAAAGAAATATTTGCTTGCCCAGAAAATAAGAAAGCTTTGCCCCAGTCAGATTTGCCCAAACACAGAGTCTGAAGAAAGCCAGGAGCAAGATCAGGGAGGCTCTTGTCACTCGCTGTGCTGCCACAGAACATCATCCCCTTTCCACTTAAGAGCTACACCAGTTGCCTCAACCATTGCCTCTTCCCCCCTTGCAGCATTTAAAAAGGCAAGCATGAAGTGTGTCAAAAAGAACAACCAAAGCATAGGTTGGTTAAGGGATACCAAAACCAGGATGATACTCATCAAGGAAGTCCACATCTTCTAGGGGCAGCTGCTGAGATCTATGGGAAGCATTCACAGTCCTGCACATAAATGAATGTTAGAGCTGCTCTAGGAAAAAGCCACACCATTAGCACACCATTCCTTGTAATACAAAAAGGAATTGCTTCTTCTCTCAAAGGAAGAATGGTATAGTCCAGAAGAGCAAAGGCATCTGTCATGACCACTGCCAGCTTCATTGCATGGGTCACCATTATTCACTAAGTAAGGCAGTGATGATTCATCCCCTTTTTCTATCACATGAAACCTACCAGTTGCTTTGTGCACCCTAATACTGTCTCAGCATCCATAACTGCTATTTAAAGTAGATGTCACACTCATAGCAAACAGTGTGGGAAACACTGCAAGTGCAAAGAAGCCAAGGACACAGTGTCTCTACAGAAGGGTCTCTGAGGTGTACACACTGCTCCCCAGACACAGGCTCACCCTGCTGAGACCCCCACCAGTGCAGGGACAAGCTGGGGTGAGCTACAGCACAGCTCTACCTGATGCTCATCTCAGAAACTGTGGTCCAGCCCCTCTGAAAGCTGCAAACAGCATTTAGTCAAGTGGGAGATAGCCAATTGTCTCGATGTCTTGATTTCCTGCTTTAGGTTCCCACAAAGAGACACTGCACCAACTTTGTCAGGTTATCTGACAATACAAACATCTGATCAAAGGGAACACAAACTATCAGATGAAACCAGGAAAATACACATCTTTAAAGGGGAGAAAGACTGGCTTTATAGATGTAGAAATCTACACCTAAACCCACATCTAACCCCAGGTTTTCTGTCACGTTGCAGACAGTAAAATGGCTAGGTTTTGTTCTGCACCACATACATGTTCATGCCTCCCAGTCTATGGTGGTGGCATTCCCTGGATGTAAGAGAAGACCTGGATCATCCCAAGAGGTCTGTTCTGGCAATCAGCAGCCCACAGCATGTGCACACAGGCATCTGGGGGAGATGGCTGTGGCATCATCAACCAACCCAACTTTTCTGGATCCACACAAATAGCTATCAAGTTGCAGAACACATACTCCCTATCTCATTCCTCTGTTGTTTATCTGCACAAAGAAACACAAAACCATATGCAGGCTTTCACTGTCAATACAAGTCATATTATTCTTGTAATTCAATCCAGGTTCAGAGCCTGGGAGCTTCTTTTCCTCCCTTTCCCCCTTTTTGCTCCCCTCACCGTTTGCCTCTCTCCAACCTTCTTTAGGTTTGAATGCTGTGTCATTAAATTCCAGAGCAGTAAACACTGCAGCCTCTCTCTCTAAGCACCCACACAGTGCTTTCTAGGCTAAAAAATTAAACACGGGGTAATTTCATTCCTGCAATGACTCTGCCTTTTATTTTCCTATACATCCAACTTGAAGGATGCTTTTGGCAGTTGCATAGTGAAGGGGAAAAAAAAAAATGTTTGGTCGCTGCTTCCTCCCTGCACTCCCCCAATTTCCACTCCCACCCATCAGCCATAAGACCACACTGCCCAGCCAGATCCCAAACTGAAAGCAAGACAAAGCACCCACACAGCCCCCACTTCCATTCAGCAGAAATGGGCCGCTCCGGGGTAGCCCAGGATCTACAAGTAGGCCAGACTGGAATAAACAGAGTAAACAAAGGGTATCCTGTTCAAGCTGAGAGGGGCTAAAGAGAGGGATGTCTTTCATTAACATGCAAGGCAGGGATGCAAGCACACAGTCAAAAGCATCACTGGAGCTTGCTAGGAGTAATAGGAAGAAAGCAACACATGATCATGCCACTGTAAGGACCCAAAGCACATCACTCAGCTGCACCCAGCTGTGTATCCCACCTAGCAAGGACCAAAACAAGGCAGCAACCCACACACCCACCACCACCCCAAAACATCAGGGGCAGCCCCAAAGCTGCTGCAGCACAGTGTGGCTCTCCAGGAGGCTGAGTAGGGAACAGAGCACACAGGTACAGTACCAGGCGACCAGGGCCGTGCAAATGTCAGAGCCAATGACATTTAAAACAGCATAGCTGTCATTTTAGGGAAGGAATGGAAAGGGGGAGAAAAACACAGCACAGCCATAGCAACAGGTCAAGTGTTTGCCACAGAGAAAGGGTGATGCAGATATGTGGCTTCTCAGTTTTCAGAGCATTTTTCACATAATAAAATCATTAGCCTGGGAATTAATAAAAGAGTTTGGTTTAGTTTTTCTGCAACCTGCTGCTATAAAGCCCATAGAGATCCACATGTGAAAGTCCATGCTGTGTATACCCCTGTGTATACCACTACACAGCTATCACAAACAACCCTCATGTTTTTCCAGACTCATAGGAAAAATGCAGCACATGGAGAGGTGAGCAAACAGTCAGGAATTTGTAGCAAAACAGCAGCCTGTCGGCTGCAAGTCTGCTCAGTTATTGGAAAAAATTGAACATGCTGCTTTTTTTCAAGCAGCCTAATCATATTTACTATTACATCAGACTTACCCACCACAAATTGTTCTCATGCAATGAAAAAATTTTTAATCTAATATCTTGGACTCAGATAATTTCCCAGCTGCAGAACTGCAATAATTTCCTATCTTCCCATTGTTGAGATAAGCTGATTAACTTGGATATGTTTTAGTTTCAGAGTGTGACTATCTCCCTTTATTTTACTTGAGAGAGAAGGGTGACTTACAGTAAAATAACTTTGTTTTCCACAAGCCAGCTCTTAAACTCTCTCTTTCTGTGATGGAGATAGGTCTTTCCTGTTGCATTTTCCTTAGCCCCTTTACTTTCCACACTTCCTCTTCCTCTCTGAGACACTACATTAACAGCTACAACTGTTTTACTCTAAAAAAATACACTGTTCAAGAAATCTCTGAAATAATCATTAAAAACAAATAAAAAAATCTTGTTTAGAACACCTTTGAAAGTTCATTAAATACCCCACAACCCAGCACTACTGGTAAAATACTGCTTGCACTGTTTCTTTGTCTTCAGGCACATTTAAAGAAGAAGAATTGCAAAAAAAGGATGAGGCCTGAAGCTCCGGTTATATGCACAGTGCAGCAAAACAGGAAACTCCATTTATTTCAGTAGAAGTGATTTACACCCAAGTAAGGGGGAAGACAAGCAAATCCTTGAATTTATAACCATTACAAATTGTAAAATACTGCTTACACAATCTTGGTGCGATTTTTTGACATTTAATGTTTTTTATTAAATTCCCAGGTCATAGATTTACTCTATTATGTCAAAGGGACTTCCTCTCCTGCTTTATTTCTTTTCCTTGCATTTCTAGCAAACATTCTAGGAGAAAAGCCTGAATCCATAAGATGATGATGCTTTTTGGACTGCAAGGCTGCATATGTTGAAGCTTCTTGATTTCCTTTTATCTTCCAGATCTCACTTGTGTTCAGGGCTCTTCAACCTGTGTTAATTTGCAGACCAAATTCAACACTGGAAATGTATGAATTACACATATGCAGATTCCCATACGGCACATATCAATTCATTCCTCTTAGTCACCATTCATTAATTCCTTTGAAATAAGTGTTCATGGTTGAAAAGCACTAGTTTGATGATTTAATGGGAGTGTGGCTCATGTGTTTTTCCTGCACAAGATTAGCAATACTAAGAAAGAGCCAGCCTTGTTTAAAAGGGAGTCTCTCCAAACAGCTATTTTGGTGGAAAGAGAATGGTTGCATAAATATGGAAGGGCAAAAACTTCTTAATATTATATGGAGCAATAGAAAAAAATCAACACTCTTATTTCCTATTTTAAAAAAAGTATATAAAGTAAACCCAACCCCAACAAGCTGCTACTCAGGCACAGCAGTGTCCCTCACAGCCAAGCCCTTAAAACCATCCCTATTTCCATTAAGGAGATGGGCAAGCCCTGGTTCTCACCTGGGGGAAAGAGAAAGTGGACAATGTCCTCTACTGGCTGCAGTGAGGCCACTTGTGTCCCTGAGAATGCTCTCATAGAAAAAATCTGCAGTATAAAAGCAGGGCTCCCATTTCTGGCTCATTGCTATGGGCACTGTTCTAGGAAAGCAGCCCCTGGAACAGATCCATTAAAAATGGCAAAATACACAAGAGGAGGAAGAAGGATTACCAAGAGCCTGGGCTCCTCCCTTCCCATTCCTACTGGCAGTGGTAGCATGGTAGAGAAGGTGGGTGGTGAAATGCCACACTGCTGGACATGCAGCCTGGCACTGTTTGTGGCTTTGCACCACTCGGCTCCATTTCAAAACACTTATTTCTTGGTATCCCAAGGTACAATTACTCAGCTACCTATAATTTATTTTTCTTCCTAAAAGGTAGTAAAATCAAGGCTAACTTAAATCAGGCTAATGCAAAAAAGTTAACTTAATGAATGCTATACTAGTAAAGAAATTTCCCTAAGAGATCATATGATCACTTTGGGTAATTTCTCAAAACCTTTACACTTCTATGATGGTACAGGGCATGCCTATCTAAAACATACCAAAATAACTCAGTCTCTAGCACCTTTACCTAACAGGAAGTGTCAGCAGGTAACTAATGACATCTGGATTTCACCACTAAGGAGCTACAGAATGAGTGACCCAGCTGAACTGAAACCCAAAGAGTGAAGGTGAACAGGTCAGCATCCCATACCACCAGAATCCCTTGTAAGTTAAAGTCACCCTGCCAATTCCAGTTCAAATTAATCTAGAGTGGATTAAGTCTACCTTTTATGCTATTTTCTAAATGAAATCAGATGTACATGTAAAACTGGTATTTAAAAGGGTTTTACCTAATAATGAGTCAGGTATTGACAGAACAATCGCCATGAAGATCAAGGTAAGAGGCAATATATTCTCATTAATAATTTAAATCTCAGCATGGATATCGATGACCATGCACTTAACAGGGAAAATTAGGCAGCAGCTGGAGCTGGCCCAGATTTCCTGAAAAGTTGTGGGGCTGCAACAGAGGCACACTGCAGAGATTTTACTGTAAGATCCAGCCAGAGAAATGGCAGCTCCTCATTATTAAGGTATCTTGGACCCTCAGCAATACCACCAAAATGGAACAAAACACAGCATTAGCAGTCTATTGAAAGAGGATGGGTGAGAAAAATAAGGGAATAAAATCTGGAAGCAGAACGCCACCACTTCCTCTTCCTCATGGCCTTAATATTTGCAGCACAGAGCAACAACATTCGGCAGTACCTAATTCCAGTTACTGCTTGGGAGCAAGCAACATTAAAGGCTTTAAAATAAATGTGTACAATCGGCAAAAGTGCAAACAAACAGAAAGGTTGTAGGAGCCAAAACCACTCAGAACAAACCAGTTGGGGCTAGTTAACATAATCTGCTCTGTTCACGTAACTAAGTTTGTTTCACTGAGGGCATGAACTTTCCTGGAAAAGCTCAAGTAATTAACTGCAGGAGCTTACACATTTTCTTTCCCTCAAGTTTACTTTACCCTGGAATTAGAGCTGCTTACAGACAGCAGCTTCTACCTATTCATGCAAAAAGCAGAGTTTTGCTTGTTCTTTCCAGAGGGACACACCTGAAGAGGTGGTGCCTGTGAACTGTAGGATTCCCTTCAGTTCCTCCTGCCTCCTATCCATTCTTCCCATCACTTTGATTGATACAAAGAAAAACGTATCCTACCTCACGGAAAAAGAGCAGGTTGCCAACGAAGGGAAGAGGTGGAGGATGTCGGATCCCTACTCTGCTTAGCTTGGAGAATGCAGATGTGGAGTACCTGGAAAAAGATAAGGTAGTAAGTTAGTTTTAGATCTTGTCACGACAGGACTTGCCACAGTAACTAGTTCAGATGACTCCCCCGGATTCAGAGAGAATCTTTCTGTGTTGGTCAGACAGAACTGCCAATGCGATGACATTGCTTGGCAGCTCCTCAGGTCACAAAAGTAAATGCAATACCCTGGTGCTGCAGAGAGGGCAAAAGGACCAAGGGACTCAAACACACGCCTGCAAAATTGGGCAGTGGAATGAGAGAGCTGCTCCTCTTCCCTCCAAAGCTACATAAGGCTACAAATGAGATCAAAAGAAGCATTTAGGGCTTGACTTCTGTGGCACTGTTGGGAAAGGAAAGAGACAGATTTTCAGATTATTTTCTTCTTCCATCACCTCTACCTATACAGATCACAGAACAAAAATTCAAACCAGTCTCAGTTGTCCATGAGCCAAGACACTGTCAGTATGTTCAAGTCAAGCCTAGTATTTGGGCCAGATATGCTGATTAAGTGATTTTTTAGAGCTGCCAGTCAGCAAATTAAACAAATATAAAAAAATAAAGGAAACAAAATCCAGACTGAAAAGATTCATGCATCCCTTGTTACAGATGAAACTGTGGCATGTTGACAGGGACAATACTGGAAAAAAGGAAAAATAAAGGCTCTGGGGTTGGGGTTTTTCTTTTTCCTCCCCTCCCCCTTTCTTAATACAAACAATGGATTTAAGTCAATGGACTTCAATTAGTGAAACCTGAAAGAGCAGGAGCTAGCAGCAGCAGCTTTGATTACCCCAAGACACAACTTTCATTGTGCAGTTCTGTTTGCTGAGATTTCCTGCAGCACAGTACCTATTTTCTTAATGGATTTTCTTTTGTGAAGGTATTTTACAAAAGTCATAATCAGGAGATAGAGGTTTAATCATTTTTAAATAGCAACCATTATTTTTTTAATGGGGCAGTACAAACCTTCACAAACACAAACCCTCTCACAAACCCAACAGAAATTATGTGTATTCAGTCTATGCAAGGACACTGTGTCAAGTATGACAAGGTATTGTGGAGTAAAGGCACAGAAGTCAACATTTATTACACATTTTATACATATTATTGATCTCCTGGCTACTTAACTGCTTTAAAAAATATGAGATTTTCCTCAGCTAATACTCTTGGGAAAAGGAATATTTTAACTTTAAAATGACAAAACAGCCTACATGATACATTTTCATCCCCAAAGAGAGTATTTTTCTTTTTGCTGCTGCTGTTTGAAATCTTCCTGAAGTGTCTTTGTGTCATGGCAAAGTCCTCATCTTCAGTATGTAAACAGTGAAAAAGATTAAAATCCCTGTCATTGAAAACCTGTCAATTTTGCAGTATTCTGTCCTGATGTTTTCAGTGTAAAATACATGGCAGATCACAAAACACCAGGCTGGGCTACAGTTAACTGCTCATTTCACCACACACCAGACGGTCTGTAGACTCCTGGTTTTCATGTACAGCAAAGTGAAGAGTGACTGCAACAGAGGCTTACACTAGACAAAGTAAATGATGTGATCACCAAATATTTTAAAAGGAAAAAATATAATGAGTACCCTTTCACAAGGCAAGAAACACAGAAACTGTGAAGACTATTTATACTTAGATGAACAGTTCATCATTGTCAGCTTCTGAACACTACTGGCAGCTTCATACAGCTGAGGATTTGCTTCCCTTTCCCCCCCTCCTAATGTGGTTTTCTCCACTGCTTTTTATTCAGTTACATTTGAAGTAGGTTTTCGAAAGGTAGGGAACAGCAGTGTACAATGGGATGGGAGAGAGAAGCAGTGTCGTCAAGTCACAGACTGAAATGTAACAACAAAAGCGTGAAGCCAGCAGGAGAAAAAAAAAAAATCTCATCAATAAACATATCTAGCTCTACTCTAGGATTTTACAAGATTTCTGGTGTTGTTGAAACACCTGATGCCTAACAGAAAAGAAAACAGTATGGAAGTGACCAAAGTCTGATGGGGCAGCACGGACAAAAGAAGGACCTAACACTGCACATGTAGCCTCAACTTTGACCATTTCTAATGCAACAGCTTACTTTCTGCAGCCTTAAATATTAAAAGCTTCCCCCCATCTCTGCAATAGTATTTTGGGTGGGGGAGAGAGAGGAAAGAGTGGCCTATGGACTTCTTTAAAAAAGGAGAAAAATTGTCCTGTATAACACGCAGTGAACATCAGCAATACAGGAATCTGACAGCTTCATGGCACAAACCTCTGCCTTTTGAGCCAGAAGATGCTGATAACTCAAACAGGCCAATTTATGTGATTTGGTCACTCAGCACCTCCGTGACACACCCTTGGCCAGTAACACAGAGCTGCATCCTAAGGGCATTGGGAAAACAATGTCCAGGTTTTGTTGCTGGATGGGAAGGTGGGCTAGAAGCTGGGCAAGTGCAAACAGGCAGGGTGGCCTTGCAGGCAAAGCCATTTGTCTGGAGAAGATGTACATCTAAATGAAACAGCTCCAGGCCTGCCTTATCACCAGTGGCCAGTTCTCACTCTCACTTAATACTCTTCTACATTGCCACAGAAACTAATCTGGTATCAGGAAACCCCCTGCTGTTGCTGTGGGTACACACTGACAGTGGAAGATCAGCCAGGGGACTAGACAGGGACTAGAAAGGTTAAATCAAATGCAAAATCTAGAAATAGAGATACTAAGAGGTGACCAAGATAACCAAATATATGGAACCACTTCTGTACAAGGAATAAGCTAACAGGCCATAATCTTAATCACAGGGGGGAAAGCAACTGATGCAGGTTATGACAAATATATTTATTATCATGGAAGGCTTAAGAAATAAATTAAGAGCTATTACCTCAAAATTTAAAATATAGTATGAAAATCCACAAATGAATGTCCAGGTGGCAGGATTAAAAAAGAAGCACTTTTCCAATAAATAAATAGACTATTTATGGAACTCCTTACCACTGATACTACTACCATCTACTCCACAAGTGTAAAAAGCTTCAAAAGGTGATAGAATAAACTAATGGGGGATGGAGGGAGGGAATCCACAGACATTTTCAGCTAGTAAACTTAACAAATGTAAGAGAAATACAAGGAAAACATTAAAGGAAAGGGAAGAAAATTAATCAAATTTATTTTCTTAGTCAGGGAACTAGACTGTAAGCTTCTAATTGCAGAATATGACTTTCATAAAACCTAAAAGATAAAACCCCAGACACCTGAGCTTTCTTAAGAGGAGGAGAGGAATGAGTCTATGCAAAGTGAGGGGCATGAAAAGGATAAAACACTGATGGCAGCCACATTTATGGACAATCTAGTACATTCTCACTCAAAAGAGAAACATACCCCAATATTTACACAAGTACAGCTTCCTGCACAACCCTTAATTTTAAAGCTTGGCATTATATTTTGAATTAAGGGACAAGACATCAAAAAGAATCAGAGCAATGAAGTAGATAAATGAACAATTCAGAAACCCTTTAAAGACATTCAAATGACCTCTGAGAGCAAAATGCTCTCTGTATATATTAAACACAACTGGTAAAAGGAGGTTAACATGCCAAATTCATTCCTGTAGGCCAACATGGCAGATACAAACTCTCTGAAATACTAACTTCTCTCCACAAAACACCATTCAGAAAAAAATTTAAAAAAAAGGAGAAACAGATAAATAAGTTGTGAAGGATATATAACCAACAGAACCAGCCATCTGTCCAGTCAGGTCAGTACTGACAGAAAAAGTATTATGCCATCTACCATTAAGGGTGATCAATTTGTGTAGCAGACAAGATTACAGAGTTTCCAATTCACATCATGGAGTTCAACATCCTGTTGAAATTACCCCAAATTTCTCCCAATACAGAAAGTGCATCATTCCTTCTACATCTAAGTAATACACAACCTAATAATATCTAAAAAGCTAGAAACTGGGACACAGAGATGTTATTTAATCTCATTGTTGGGAATTGGGAGCTGCGTTATTTTGCAAGACTGACTGGGAAAACAAAGTATTTTGCTGAGATAATGGAAATAATTCTTGCCAAACGAGAGAATCGCCATGCATTTTCACCTATTTGCCTCTATTTATGTATTCCCACACCAGATTCCAGCTAACACTGGGATGTATTTTGCTCACAAAGCAGTGGGGTAATGCACAAAATAATGGTAGCCTCCCCAGCAGTACAATGGTGGCTTGTGAAAAAATATACAAAATATACAAGCATCCCTGGGAGCCCAGTCTCACCAAAACATCATCCCAAAGCTGGCTACAGACTTTCAACTCTCAATCCTCTCTGGGAAATTTTGCATTATGAATACTGCAGCAGGGTCACTGGAGAGCTGCCATCACATAACTCTTCTGTCTTGTCTGCTCCTCAGAATATTTAAGGTAGAAAGTCATTATTGGGTCCCATTCTGACAAAGGAACACACAGAAAACAGGTCTTGCAAGTGGGTGAGTGCTGCAGCCAAAGTGATACCATCCCAGAAGGATACAGCCTGTGCTGATTATTACCTCCAGAAAGTGTAGTCACTCAAAGAAAATACAAAAACCACAAAATTAAATCAGCTGTCCATCCCTAAAAGACAGTCTCTCTCAAAAAAAAAAAAAAAAAAAAAAAAAAAAAAAAAAAAAAAAAAAAAAAAGAGAGAAGAGGAGAAGAGAGGAAGGTAAAAGGTAAATCCCTCTTCTTTGGTCAACACAGGCTGCTAAGTTGCCCTTTAATGTTAGCCAGAAGTACCTCTGGTGGAAAGGAGAGATTTGCTGAACAAAAATACACTTGGATGTGTAGAATATCAAACTCAGAGTATGGAATTATTACTATACCTCCAAAAAGAGATACTGAATATCCACAAGTGTACCTCTAAGAATGAAATGAAATTAATCTTCAAGAGACACGTTAGTCAGTTTGGGATAAGGAAATTTGAGTACTGCAATTTGATTTTCAAGCTCAACAAATCTGTACTTTTTACCCATGAATTTGTAGGCTATAATAACAGTTTCAGGGATAATGAGAACTTCCATGTAACACTTGCTCTCCTTAATCACTAGCATGCACTCACAGAGCCTTAATTTTGACATAATTGCACAAGAAAAAGAAAGACATTGCACACACTTGCACCATCTGCCTCCACATGGGCAGATGTTTTCCAGCTGCAAAACCTAAATGATCATAGGACATTATTTCATTGAAATATTTGCTAATACATCAGGAATAGTGTGCAGAAAAGGCAGGATTATATGCCCAATATTAAATTTATGCCTCATCTATCTACTAACAATCATCTTTTAATCCATACTGTTCTGGTCTGTCAAGCAATTTCCTTCACATCTCTTAAGAGAACTGATAGTCTCAAGAGATTGGCCGTAATAAGGCTTCAGGTTGCCACAGTGTATTTAAAGTTTTGGGGGTTGCTTTGATTTAAGTTCTAAACAATTAGCAGTGAATCAAGGCCAATCAAATTAAAAAGTCCAGGCAGAAAAAGCAACACTCTTCACCATATTCCAGAGTAGCCCTGCGAGAGACAGATGGTCTGTACAGCAGGTCAATGACAATATTTCATCACCTCTCTCCGAGTGCAACCTCTTCACACTGGGCAGTGACTTTTCCAAATAAAGAGCAAATGAGCAAGAGCCATAAATCCACAGCTTCAGCCCTTCTTTGTTGGCTGAACACCTTTAAACAAAACAATGGAGCTCGACAGCAGCTGAGGCTGTTGGCTCCTTATAGCAACATATAACCTTGGGAAAGGAGGTGGGAGCTCCACCCCACGTGATCACAGAGAGGAGTCTCCTCACCAGGAGGACTGTCCACAGCAGATCTGAGGTCTGGAGCATCCAGGAGGCCATACCTGACATCTGCAGCAACAGCTGGGTCAGAGCTGGTAGCTGAGCTCAGCCCTGCTGCCTTAACCACACACAAAGCTATCCTTTCACTCCCTAGGACCACTGGCACCATACCCCTATTAAGGAGTGCTTTCTTCAAGTATTTGTTCATTCAGACTGATATTGTGGGGCATAGAGAAGAAAATGGTACCACCTCAAGGCTATAGATGCTGTTTCAGCCAGGAAGAATGATGTTGGCAAAAACAGGTGCATTGCTAGAAATACGGTGTTCAGAAAATAGTAATTTTTTTTTTCTCTTCTCAACTAATTACATCTCTTATTTTTGCAAATGGACATCTCAATTAAAAGGACATGAAGTTTCAACCTTATCAGCCTTCCTGATTGCTATGCAAGCTCATTTCCTAGTGATGCAACTCCATTTGCAGAAAACATGGCATCAGTTTTTGCATGCACCTCAGCTGTTCCTACACACCAGGAAGAATTGTATGGATGCAGGAAGAAGTTTCATCTTTAAATTGAGGGAGAAAAGTCTGCTTGGGAGCCTGATCATTCTGGCTTTTCACTGACATAAAGAAAGTACTAATGGGCCACTGGCCCATTATTTCATAGGGCTGAAAAGGGGTTGCAGTGTTGTAGTGGCTGAAGTCCCAAAAAGTTACTTGGCAGCACATCAGGTAGTGGTGTAGGTGCAGGCAAAGCCACATGGCATTCCCTTTAGAGCCTACCAACCTCAGCTGCCTTTCATGTTTTCTTCCATGGAGTTGTGGTCTACCATACAACTTACCTGGTGTCTGTTGCTGTCAGGGAACTGGTTTTAGAGTTCAGTTCTTGCACCACATTCGGCAACAACACACGCAGTGCCACTCATTGCCATCAGGAACCAGCTGGCACAAGGTTTGCACGACATCACACCCTGCCAGGACAGCCCTGGGAAAAGCAAAATTGCTTCAAGAGGCTCATTGCCTCCCAGTGCTTTAGGGCCAGAGACATCTCCCTTGACTGAAGGTCAGGTGGGGAACACAGTGCTATATCCCCTTTTTTGAGACCAGCCTGTCAGCATACATGTGTCAGGTACCAAAGAAGCAACAAAATAACTGGAGCAAGCTCCAAGCATTTTCCCCCTTGCAATCTCAAATGAGCAGCAGCGATGGACTGCAGGGACAACTCACCTCCCCAGAGACAGCTCTGGATAAATGCTCAGAGCTCATGATTACACAGCACATGAACTAATTCTATTTATTTATTTTTAAATTAACACCAAGGAGCCACCATCCATCTAGTGCACTGAAGGTGGCAGAGGTCCTATCGACCAGAGACATACATGATCAGAGCACCAGAGATCATTTAATGGTGCTCAGAGAGCCTGAATTAACAGTCCATAGCCTGACTTTTGTTCTGGCATTTCCTAACTTGTGTGGGCTTGACTTCACAACCTCAATAATGTGACTTTCATGCAATTTTCTTTGCAAGTTCTCATTTAAAGAGAAAAACCTCATTAAAAATACATCATATTGCATCATTTTGCATCCACAGGGGTCATCAAAAGACCCTAGACTATGGCAGAGACCTTTGCCAAGTGAGCTAATGGAAGGGCTGACGGAAGAGGAAGGTTGTCTTTCACACAAGGGAGCTGTGAGGCACAGCATGCCAGAGAGTCTCTCTATACTACCTCCAAGAGAAAAAAACAGCAAAACTGAAGAGTTCCCAAACAAAAATGTTAGGCTTCTAAGTGCTAACATCTTACTAGGGAGCCCTCATCTGCTCCTCTGGCAGTATCTCCATACCCTGCTCTTCCTCATCCATGGACCTGCCACCCACTCCAGCCTCTGCTTCTCACTGGAGCTGACTGCACTGCCACCCTCACCCAGACCCTGCATCACCTCCTCTCAGGAGCTCCCCAAATGACCCCTTCTCAAACAGTCCCACACTGGTTTGCATCACCTATTCACCCTCCTTCAAGCAGCAATTTATCCCAGTTTCTCCTTGCCTAACCTCATTCCCATCAGGCTGTTTGCACAGGCTCCCCACTTGCAGTTCTTGTGCCCAAATCTCATTGCTGCTGTGACACCCCAACACAATTCCATTTGAGAAAGGCTTCTCCCAGTCCCTGCACTCAGAGCAACCAACTGCTCTCAGGGACCTGCTGTCTGGCCAGCCCTCCACACACACAGAGGGTGGGACTCAGCAGAGACAGAATCAGAAACATTAGCTTAAAATTATATATTAACAGAAAAGATTCCAGTGAACATGTGCTAACTGTAATTTTTCAAACACTTACAATTTGCCCAAATTTGCATGAGAAAGGCAAAAAGTACACCCAGTGACAAAAGCCCACCTCCTCTCAGCAAATATTGAAACCCTGCTTTAAAGCTAATATAAAAATCAGAATATCACTTCTTAAGAATAATAAGATAATGAAAAAAAATCCTCAGTCCCCAGGGGACTCCCAAAATAAAACCAAACATTTTTCTTTTGCATTTGTCTCAGAAATTATGGAGCTTATTTTAACCGAAAATTTTCAATAACTTCACCTATGACAGACAGCAGCCCTGGAAAACTTCAATCCTAGCTGCTTGGAGTTTGATAAAGCAATAAGCAATTTAAAATAGAGTTGTGTAACAGGAGCATCACACAACCTTAATTTGCAGTGCTTGCAGACCCACCTATAATTAAGCCAGACCTAAAATGAAGGAAGTGCTGGCTCTCAGACTGAGAGCACACATAAAATCTCAGCTCATAGCTAGTTATTTTATGCAGGGTCTAATCCATTATAGCACAGGGGTGACAATGACAATGTTATCTGACCCTTAATTATAGGAAAGATGTTATAATGTCTGTACATACCAGACAGCGTATGATAAACTTGAAATTAGCAATGGAGACACTGCCTGCTCCCCATGACTTGAAAACCAGGAGTAGTGTGATGCCACAAGGAGATAAGATCTTTATCTTTCTTGCTCAGATTTTAATCCCCCCATTTCTCTCATCTTTCCATATAACGACAACTACCAAGAAAACCCCACTACCATGAACTATTAAAATGTACTTCACACACACATTTCATTTTCAAATCTTTAGGGCACAGAGGAAGCACAAGCACCTCTGTGGGAGTGATCCCATGTCCTGGCAGGTGGCTGACCCAGGCACACAAAGCAGCACAGAAAGCCCCACTGGAAGCGAGACTGCTTCAAGGAACAAATGACAGCCTGCTACATCATGAAATAGCACTGGCGATGGCTGCAAAGCCTCACAATTGAGCAAGAACAGCTACCACACATGCATCTAAATAGTGCAAGTCCAGAGCTCTGCTTTGCTGCATGATTTAATACCACTAGAATTAAAGTAAAGGGTGTATGGAGCTTCTTTCATGAAAAGCAAAGCACAGCACTGGAGTCACCAGGGAGAAACATCATTAGTTTCTGAAGGGAAGAAGAGAAAATCCTCCCAACCTCAGGGCTCATGCACACAAGAACAGTGAGAGGAGGTACAGAAGTGGGGCTCAAAGCCTTTTGGCAATACAAAAAATAAACTCAGCCTCCTTTTTTCCTTTGCATCTTATTCATGACTTCTTGAGTACCTGTGGACTGACAGGAGTCGAGCTCACAGAAAAGACAAGCAATTCTGTCCTTTCCATAATGGAAGTTCACTTTATAAAGAGGGACAGTTGATAGAGCAAGGAATATGCACAGCATATTCCCTACCCCAGGACAAGGAGAACACCCTTTAGCAACCACAGGCATGAGACAGGAGGAGCAGTGAAATTATTTCAATCACCTTTCAGTGTGCTTGAGCAGTCTACCACCATCACCAGCCTGAGTAAGCTACAGTGGGCCACTAACAACAGCAGAAAAATCGTTCCTGCAAAACAGAAGATAGTTGAATAGGTGCCAAACAAAGCCAAAGGAAAAGCAGAATTTCAAACAGACTGGATGAAAGGATTGCAGGAAGCAAACTTCAAGGAGATCCTCTGAACTTGAAAAACTGCCTAAAAAAAGCAGGCTCAAGTGTTACTCCCAAGTGCCATCCAGATTAAAAGCAAAACAAAGGCAATTGGGGTTTCCTGGAGCTCTGAATCACCCATTCAAGCCTAAGGAGACTAAGCAACTGACTAAACACAGGAATAGCAACACTGGGTATGCATGAAATGTCAAACCCAAAGCAGAATGGACTGAGAGGTGTTTTACTTCTTTAATCACTGAAAAATGCAGTAACACTGTGCATTACTTGTAAAACAGCAGGTTGGATGGTTCAGACAGAAATAAACTTTTTTAAGCTGACATGCTCCTCTCTCTGGGCTGTTGGCTATTAAAAAAAAAGTGCTTGTTTCACATTATCTCATCTTTTTGACTGCACTTTGAAGTCCATTCTGGCCATTTCTCCATGACAGAGACAAATTCCAATACTTAGGAATAATTCTCTTAACTTCATAAAGAAACCCGTGTTCAAGTCAGATAACTTTCATGTAGAGGCTGACATGGAAATGGCTTTCCTGGAACAGAGTTGATTTGCATTACTCGGTGTCATAGCACATGACAGCTTACTCTGCAGCCCACTTGTCTGGATCTTCCATAATCCAGACAGCCGCAGTCCCCCTCTCCATAAAGCAGTTGAGCACATGACAGGAAGAAACTAATTTTAATGAAGAGCCTTTGCTCTTCTATTGGTCCTGTTCTCTCTCAACCTGTGTATCTGGCAGGCTCCTGGATGCAATTTGTAATCATTGCTCCCTGCTAACAATGGAAAAGTCTATTACTGTTGGCTGTCCCTTTGACTCTGGGGTTTTTAACATCTGACATAGCGCTGCACGAGTAATGTAGCGTACTAATCCATTAAAGACCCCCTTCCCAGCTTCTCTCAAAGGACCTGCTATTGCACCCCTGTCCCAGCTCACCCTCTCTCCTCCAGTTAAACAGCCTCAAACGCTTCTGGCACATGAAAGCAAAACGCTTCAACGCCTCAACTGCAAATTCACCGAGACAGAGACCATCTTTCCATTACATCACACAGCAGAGCCCTGATCTCTGACAGGGGTTCGCTGCTCCCGCTGAAACAAAAATGATAAATAAATCATTAGCACCAGGTCCCCTAAAGTGGAGGGAAGCCCTGTGCACTGTCATTCGATTACTTTTTAACTACCAGATGGAACTAGAATTCCACAGGGAAGTAAGGAGAGCGAGTCATTAGCATGAGCGATTCACCTTCAAAGAGAGGCAAGAGGAGAGCTGAAGCCCAGAGAAGCTGGTTTTCTTCACTCTCTCTGCAAGCACCTGGGTGCAGAGCAGTGATCTTTTCCAAGGCAGAACAAAGACACTAGATGATGGCACACAGGGGTTTTAAAAGAGATTGGAAAGTTTATAAAAAATAAAAGGGCTGACAACAGAACTAGGATTGAGAGCAGAAGAGAATGAGACTAAGATGCGATACAAATGACAGAAATCCTGGCAGGAAGCAAGAGGCTTGTGAGGGAAAGGAAAGGGCCTCTTAAGGCAGATGAAGTCTCAGAGAAGTCACCTACCTACTGGAGAGGGGACACAAGATCTCAACACCACCTTGAGCAAGTTGAGGAAGAGACTCTGATGTTATGAAACACATTAATTATTGCAGTTGTACTTGTGTATTTCTTTTCCTAACTAAAAATGATTTTTTTTTTTTTTAAGGCTCGTTACAGATCTGCATCATTATTTGCAGCTTTACTTTGCCTCTAAGGAGCTAACTGCAAGACATGAAGTTGGATGCCTGAAGAAAAATATCTCTGAGGAGTTGAAGTTTAGTGCCTGCTGTAAGAGAAGCTAGATAGGAAGATCCAATGACGGCCCAAAAAACCCCAAACAATGGACAGAAAATTTTGAATTAGAAGAATATGAAAAAAGACACTTATGAAAGCCTTAGCAAAATCTTCTCAAACCACATAAAGCACAGGTCTAATACACCATGTGCAACCTGGAAGAAGGTGATGCTCCCTGGCCACTACCAGAGCTCCAAAGATAATCTTTACTTTTCATGTCTTCCCAAGTGATAAGTAAAAACTGGGGTTGCAGTGAAAAGGCCCACAGAAGGTGGTGCAGTCCCACACTGGCACACCACACTGCACAGTGGCTGCTTTATTTACTTTGACACTACACTAGGAATAGCTAACTCAAGCTGAGATACTTTTGAATCCCTTAGGAAACTGAACTTCTATATTTATTTATATATCCATATATTTACATTCATGTGCATATATACACACACTCTAAATCTGTTCATTTTCCCACAGAGCAAAATTAACACTCAACCCTTCTTTATGTTTTTTCCACAAGGGTTACTATACACCGCTGATGGGTTTTTCACTCTGAACATCCATCTTTAACATTATTCTAGCCCTCATAGGTGCATCTGCATCTGAGGTGTGGATGATACTCTTCTATACACCACTCACACCATCCCCCTCCAGAATGGGCTGATTTCCTCCTCCTTGGGGAGCTGCCTTACTGAACATTGTTCAAGGAAAGCTGAATATGCAAGGCTGAAGATCTTCCATGCTATGGTCCCACCAGTTCCAGTTAGTTTTGTTCTATCGTATTATTTGGGCTGCCCCCTGGAGAACCTAATCCTTCTCAATTCCTGATATTTCCAACCTGTACAAAGGACCAGAACCCATCCCTGACTAAACATCAGCCTAGGATCTGAAAGTTGGAGTAAAAGGTTCCCTACCATGGCAACCTCCCTGTCCTCAAGATAAAATAGAAAAAACAAAACCAAACAAGCTTTAATGATTCTCAGAAGTGAAAAGGGGAAAAGGGAAGCTATGTGAGGAAGAAATTGGGTGGATGACTTAATGAATTAGTTTAGAAGACTGATTTCTCTTTTGCATCTACAGGCATCAGTAGTCAGACAAAATTTCCAAAAATAAGTTCTTGCACTTATTTAATAGAAAAGATACAACTCAACTGAAGAAAAAACAAGGCAGCATCCTGCTGAAGATGAACATTTTCAAAATTAAGTAGCATCGCATAACATACACCTAACAAAATGGCTACAGTTCTCTGAAATAAATACTGATAAATACTGATCTTTAACACTGATAAATACTGATCTTTAACACTGATAAATACTGATCTTTAACACTGGCACAATTCAGAGCTTGTGAAAGACAAGCAGCATAATGCCAAAATCCAAAGGGGCAAGAGGAAAACAGAGGTAATGATAAACCTGACATCATCCTTATGTGAAATAATGGAACTATAATTTTAGAATGCCATTAATAAGAATTTTGAGAATAAATAATTGAGGAGAACATAATTAAATGCTTTTCAATATTGTCAAACAAGCCTTACATTTTGGGTTGGGGTGGGTTTAGGGTTAGTTTTCTTGACAGGTTTATGGGTATGGATAATAACTACAACTCTCCCAACAGCATCTGCTTGGGCTAATCCCATGTGCTAGAAACACAAGACCACGTAACACCTCACCTGAAAGACATTTTACACACTACACAGAAAACTAACATGACACCAACCCAGACAAGCTAAAAGTGGCTCAGTGCTTGACCACAAAATGGGACCCCTAATCATGAGGTATTGATCCACAGGACTCTTACTAGGAGGATTTACAGGCATAGTTTCTTACTTACAAATAAAAGAAATCATGAGTTACAGCTACTTAAATCTGACCCCAGATTTTCTGTGCTAAGGAATGTGTCCACAGCCTCTCTGCAGCATCCTGCTACCACAGAGCCATGGCCACAGGACTTCATTGCCAGAGATCTGTTCCAGCAGCTGTTTGATAGTTATTGGGCACCAAACATCACCAGCAATGGTACCACTCACCTGAACAGTGACCAATCCACCCTGATCATGGCATTTCAGGCAGCAGGTCATCTATTACAGGAGGACTTCAGGTGGCAGCTGAGGCAATCAGAGAGCTGACTGCTGCTGAAAAAAGTTGCAACCTTCTCCCTACAACCCACCTCCCCATATTCCCTCTTGCTGCTTTCTCTATATGTTCATCTGATCCCTGCTCAAGCTGATGCAGCCACTAAACCAGCAAACTGTACATCAACCCACCACCACCAAACTCACCCCCAACCATATCTGGGCAGTCAGTTCCAGTGCTTGGCAATCCTTTTGATAAAGAAGTAGTTCCTCATACCCAACCTAAACCTCTCCTGGAACAACCTGAGGCCATTTCCTCTCATCCTGTCACTTGTTCCTTGAGAGAACAGACTGATCCCCACCCCACCACAAGCTCTTCTCAAAAAGCAGCCACCAGGTGTGAGTGAGGAAACAACAGGAAGAGCACTGGGGAAACAACTTCTCTACTGCTACACAAAGTACTGCTCAGCAAAGACATGGGAGTAGTGGGTGGAGCTCAAAGGATATTTTGAAAGGCATCTAAGGATGAAGAGAAAATAAAGCAAGGTTTTAGTGCAGTATATTCAACAGAAAGTTGAGAAATGACTGCTGCCTACAAATACTTACACTGGAATGAGCTCTAACAGCCAAGTAGCTCCCCATCTTCCAGGACAAAGCCAAAATATTCCCAGAGTTGGGTATGTACATTTCAGAAATGAAATCCTGAATTCAGATGTCATTTCCTGGGGCTGAGGGCATGTAAAGATTAAAACATTCTACCAGGAAAGCTAATGGACTCGCTGCAGCTTTCAGCGTTTAAAAGAATCCTCCTAATTTCTTAAACAACAACAACAAAGTGTAAAATCAAAATAAAACCAAAAAAAACCCCACCACACAGCACTTCCCTCTACAAAGTCTAAAGGAAAATACAGAGCCAAAAACCAGGAAGTCAAACTAGATGGAAGCACACCTCATTCTGGTCTATAAATAAAGAATGATAAACTATTGCTCTAAGTGTGGTTTGCTATTGATGGAAGAAGGACTATGTTCCTCCTCTCCCATCAAGGAGGGACTTGTGCTACCAATACAAATCAGGGACAAAGTCATGGCACTGGCCCCTTCCACAACAATACTCACACAGCTAAAGGCAGCTGCAAAAATACTTTGGATACAAATTGCCCACAGATTATCTGCAAAGACAAATACTTTGCCTCTTCAAATGGAAGCCTAAGCAAGGACACCAAGCCATCTAACAATTAGCCACACAGTCCCAGACACGTTTAGGCTTCTCTGTAATGAAATGTTTTTTAGAATCTAGCATTTGTTACCTCGCCCTACCACACTGTTTCATGAAATATATCTCAGGACAAGTAGCCTTCTATCAAAAAAACAGCTCAAAAACCTCTAGGAGGAAAGACAAATCTCTCTTCCTTATACCAAATAAAGTGTATTTGGGATACAAACCATTCCACAAGTCTTTCACCCTCTTAATAAATAAATAAAAAATAATTATCAAATTAAAAAAAAAACAAACAGGCAACAACTGGAAATAGTAATTCTTTGAAGAGAAAAAAAAAACTTCTCCATGCTCAAAGGGAAATATCATTAAAGAACACAGTTACAGAGATGTCAGATCACAGTGTAGTCACCCATTTGATGTTTACAAATCCAACACATCATCATTAGAGGATACTGCACAACCCCATAAACGTACAGAGGAATGAGCATGTGTGGATGTATTAACAGCTGTAAAGAACAATTTCCAACTTACAGTAACTGCCAGCAACCTAAAGCACCTTTTAAGGAAAGGGGGAAAAACCAGAAAGAGCCTACAGTTTCAAAGTTAGCCACCCAAACACACTCTCCAGTACACAGAGCACTTTGTAAAAGACCTATAGATACAGTGAATCTCTAACAAACTTTCCTCTCCAATATAAACTGAGAAACAGCTCATTTGCCTAACCTGCTCATAATACTAGACCTTAGAAGGCTTAGTCTCACCTTCAAAACATGAGCATCCAGAGGAGACTATATATCCTTTGACACCCATGCCTGCACTGGTTTACTACTTCAGGAGACAAGCAGGATTAATTATTCAATTAGCAGCATGTATTGCACCTGAGACTTGTTACTATGGCCAGGCCATCTGTGGGTTAAACCTCCTGAAAACTGAAGTTGAGTTATTACTCTTCTCTCCTGACAGGTCAAAGGCAGAAGAAGAGTTGCTTTTTGATTCTGGAGCAAGTCTGTTTGAACAGAGCTGTATTTTATGGCAGAGTAAAGCCCTTTTTTTTTTTTTTTTCAGGTTTGCCTCTGGTTGCTTGAGCACTGGCACAGGTTTTCAAATGCACCCAGCCTAACACAGCTTTTCTTGCTATGGAGCACAGCAGTCAAAGACTGACCTGTGATGTAAGAAACCAGCATCTGAAAGGAAAAAAAGTAGGAGTTTGATGGCAGTATATGGCAATGGGACAAAATTTGGGGACTGGCTTATCTGACTTGCTTGCAGCTCAGCTTAGAAAGAAGAGTTTTTTTACAGAGTTATAGCTGTTGGCATGTTGGTCAAAGGGCCTCTGGGACATGCCTGCACCTGGCTGGTGAAACATTACAACAAATAGATGGGAGATGACTCAGAGGCCCCATGAAACATCCTCAGACCAGCCACCCGAGGCTGCTGTGCTTCCCATTGTTCCATTAGCAAGTTGTGGCTGGTGATAAAATATGTTGCATCTCTCAAATGCTGCAAGTGCATGGCAGCTTTTCTTTGTTCTTCAAGATAATTTAGTGCATAAGGAAGATGGCATGGCAGCTCAGGAAGCCAAGGAACTCCGGGTATGCAGTAATTACAGCATCCAGAGTAGCTGCCCCAGCTTTTCCACCTTGCCAGTGAATTGGATGAGGTCTTGTTTCTGTTCAGGCAGTAAAAGAGCAGTTCTGCACACAAATGGAACGCCACGACTCTCAGCTTACAAAGATCTTAAGCAAAACAAACTTTTCTGGATTTAATTAAAAAACAACATGTAATAACCCAGAGGCTGTATATTCCACATCACATTATCCCCACTTATTAGAAACGTATTTCAGTGTTTCTCTCATTATAAAGGAGAAAAATTATATAGTTTGCATTGCTGCCTGCAGCCACATTTTTAAAACTTGGGTGTCAAACAACAAAACCTCTTTATTTGGGTAGGTGAGTGCTGCTTTAGGAGCTTTCTCTTAATCAGATATTGAACAGAAATTCTCAAGAAACAAGGGGAAGTGGCAGGCACACAATTTTTTCTAAAGAAAAAAAGAAATCATCATGTTAGGTACATGTATGTGCCCAAATACAGGTACCTGAAGGTAGCAGAGGAAGTAACTTTTGATCACACTGGCCAGAAGAGTTGCCAGAAACACCCATATGAAACTTCTGGCTGCTGTACTACTAAGACAAGGAAGAAATAGCAATGTATAGAAGGAAGGGAAAATGTAAGAGAGGAAGCATGATATGAACAATGAGGTATTTGTCTGCCTCTGGGAAAGGGGGACAGGGCTTTGAGAGAGCATCCCACCAACTCCCAGGCCTGTAGGTCACCCCTGAGAAACGCCGAGTCAGCAGGAAGCAGAACGCTGCCTGTCTGCTCAGTGTCTGCAAGGCAACAAGTGAACTGCTGGGTTTGCCCTACCTGCTCTGTGTACAAAATTTCTTTAGCCCTCAAAAGCTGTCATTTGAAGAGCAGAGACACAGTTTTCACACAGCTGAAACTCACAACTGTCTGTACCACTCCACCAAGTGCGTGCCTACACAAACCCTTAATTATCTGCACTGTCATGTGTAATTAGTGAGTCTGAACATGTAGTAATCATCAATATGTGAATGTTAGGCACACTTCATATATTCAATAGCACCCTGTGTTTGTACACAGGCAACTCCCAGTGAGTATAACTATGATCATATGCTGAAAGGGGCAAGCAAAATAAACAAAAGATTTAGTGTCTGTCATTTATGCCAGGACCATACATGAAGAAAAAAAGAAAATTTCTTTCTAAAATATATAATCAAGTGTTTTCTATGGGTTTTTTCTATCAAATAATTGGACACAGTGTTTCCATGGCCTGCACTGAAGAGAAAAATTGAAGCTCATTATTCAAGCCTGCTGTGATCAATAAAGAGAAACATGAGGACAGTCATGAGCTGCAGTCCTATCACATGATTTTTTAGGGTACTGTAAGTTATTGTGCAATTATCTCAAAAAACAAACATAATGACAGAAATATAAAGGTGGAAATGAAGGAAGGAAGCACATCTCAGCACACCTAAACAGTCTTTCATGTAGTTGAACCTCACATTTGCAAAAATCTGGAACTACTCAAACACAAAACTCAGCATATAAAACCAGGGCTAACTGAACTGAAGCATGAAAAGCTGACTAAATCTACAACAGCCAGATCTCATCCATCTCTTTCTCTTATTCTGGATATCAGAAAGATTGAAGTGTTAATAGCTGTCTTATTGACTCATTACCTTACAGCCTTTAAAAATAGATTTAAAAAAAAAAAAAAATCTCCTATTCATATCAAGCACATTTGACTGCAACTACATCAAACAGAGTCCCAGTTTTATCAGAGATGCGCTGCTTCATGTCAGTGAGTTGACACAACCACGCGTCTGCCTCTGCGCTAAACACATGTGCACGCAGGGAGAGGGGGAGAGGAGGCAGGGCAGCACCAGCACGTATGCAAACACTCTGTTATCTGGCTTTTCCCACTTGGGGAGAAATTGTTAGCACAGCTCAAACCTATTGAAAAGGGATAGGGACTGGCTCAACCACCCTATCTCAACAAGCTCTGTACCCTGGGCCGTACAGCAAATGTGCTGAAGACAGTGGGAGTTCCGCCCCGACCTCGGTGGGGTTTGGATCAGACCCACTTGGCACGTAACCTCATTTGATAACTGGCTGTACTTCTAGGAAAAAGAAGTACTGCAGAGCATTAAAAGGGCTGACAAAATCTGATTTCTGGAAAGCAGCAATAAGCTTTAGCATCATAAAGGCAATATAAGGGTTTTGCCCTTGGTATTGAGGTGGTAGAGCGACTGAGGATGAAGCATGTGAATAATTTGGGCAACTTATTAATTAACAAATAAGTGATCTAACTCACTTCTTAAATTTACTGTGACTACACTGATCATGTTCCCAATACCCCCTACTTTATAAATGCTTTAACCAGATGTAGAAATGGACAATCCCAGCACTCCAGTTTCACTTCTCTACTCAGCCATATCCCAAGACAATTTGAAGAAGCCCTTTTGGCTCTACTTCTCTGAAAGTCTTGCATAGGGATGTTCATGCATCAGAGAAGGCCAATGTCCACAGCACACTGCGGATCTGCATTAAAAAATGCATTGACCAACTTGTCATACTGTATCTTTCCAATGAGTTACTTCTCTTGTTTCTGAGTAGAACATTTCTGATCACTTCCCCAACATATGATATGTACATATTTATAAATTATATACATGTAGTACATCATTAACAAATTATGTACATTATAAAGCATATGCAAAAATGGAAATTAAGTAAGGGTGATATAAAGAAACATTAATCCTTTTTTTATTGTTAGAGAGACAAAAGTGGTTTTGTCGTGCATATTAGTGGATTATTTTGAATATCCTTTGGGGTACATGCTCCCCACTTTGGTACCAATCTATAGAGGTGACACAGAACTCTCAGATAAGTTCCCTTCCCCACTGCCAGTGAAATTTCAGTCTTGCCATATACATGCAGACCCTGCCCCGTTCTTCAGGCACTAAGCTGCTCATGGGTGCTGGGCAATACAGCAGATGTTTGCTTTCTGCATCTGCTGGCTGTCACATATCACACAACTGCTCCACAGTGCTGGCTTCTGCTCAGTGCTCAGCTTTCATGAGACTGTGCCTGAATTTCCAGCTATAATCAGTGAATTAAAAACCCCCTCCCCTTCAACATGGTATTTATACTCTGCAAACAGAATTAAAAATTAAAGTCTTCTCATCTTTGTTTTTATGGACTGAAAAAAATCACACAACACTTTCTTACATCTTTCATTTACTTTCTTTTTGTGTCTTACCTCTTTTCTACCAAAGGCATCAGTCTTCCCATCTTTTTTTTTTTTCCTGTTTCCATAGATATGAGAAAGAAATCTACAACTCTGCAAAAGTTCTCACAAAATCCACCCACTATGCTGAATATTTTGGCCCTTTTACTTCTTTCCTAACCACATTTCTTACTGGTCTCCTAAATAAATTGACTCAAATTAATGAGGTTTGAGGCATGAAGACAAGGACGTGTTAACTGAGCTTATTTGCATAGAGAAGCCAAATTCACCTAATAAGGTGGAACCCTCAAGTTTTATGAGTTTATGGAAAGACTTAAGTGCCTGCAGTCACTGGGGATTGGGCTCGGCATCTCAGGAGATTCCTAGACTTACCCTGACACTTTATTTCTAATCCATACCTTTGACTTTCTCACTGCTGTTTATTACTGCATTCTAAGCAGTGGAAAGCAGAAAACATGCCTTCATTTATATGTTCACAGCCATACCCATTCCTATATTTCACAAGCTATAAAAAATCCATGTCAAATTTAGCCACCACACTTATTACCATATCCAGCTGAAGGCAGGGCCTCCACACTTGTCCTCATGCTGCCTGCTTTCCCTGTAAGCCATCCCCTTATTAACATCAATTGCAACTCCAACCTCAGAGGTGAAATTAATCCCTGTGCAAAGAGCCAGCAGGTATCCTACTTCAGCCCATCAAAACAGGGCTTACATTAAACTCTAAGTAGTGCTTAAGTTATGTATTAAGCCTTTGTGGAAGGTGTGCTGCACTTTTTCTGAGTTACATTTCATGCAAGCCATAACACCAGGAAAATGCACTTCAGCACTTAGGCACTATGCAAATATATATTATAAGGGAAAAAAAAAAAAAGACTTTGACAGATAGGTTAAGGGGCACTATAATAGGAAACACTCAAATGGGGTTTTTTTTCCATGCTGTTTTAGTCTAAGATTTTGATCTTTTTGAGAAAGTTATAAGGGATTTGAGCTGATAACCTGTGATAAACACAATATGTTCTCAAAAAGAGTGGAAAATATCCAGTGGAAAATACCTTCAAGGCTTCTTAAAGTACACGAGATTCTAATGCTCATCAGTTACTGACATACCAACAGGACCACAGTCTTAAGAAAGACCTGGAAAACCCTACTAATACCAGAAGCCAGAGTTCAAGCATCATCTTTTATAATATGATTTTATAGCAACAGAGCTCCACTGACTCCTGTAAAAAAAAAAAAAACATTTACCTGATAGGTTTTTAAAGGGAAAAAAAATACATAACAGCTTCTCAAAAAACTCTACAACCTCATATTATCTAACTCTGCGCTGTTTTCTGTTGAGGATTTAACCCAGAACTACAGCTGGCCTGACCCAGGGGTGAGAGGGGAGGCAACTACACTGTTTTCCTGCTGTCCCACATACAGCTGTAGTAAAAGTATAACTGCAGGACAGAATCCATACTTTTACAGGACAACCTCTGTGCCAAATTGACCACACACCCTGCCCTGTGTGCCACTGCAGCATAGCAAACCCGCCATGCCCAGGAACAAGGGGAGGTCTGCTAAGGGAACCAGAGCACTCAAAGCTCTGACAGCAGAGCTGTATCCATCAAGGACCACACATCTTCAGCCTCCCTGCACACCACCACCTTGTAGGACAGAATCATACACAGTTTATTTCTCCAAGTGCATGACAGGAGCACTGATATGAAAAGGTGGGACACATCCTACCCTGGCCACAGGTGCTTCTCTTCTGGCAGAGGGGAAGAACAATACAGAGCTCCCTTAATCACTTCACATCAAATAAAGTACTCCTCCACCAAAGTTTGAACTCACACTAGAGGGGTGACACATCTGCTGAGTTTCAGATTCAGGCCCAGCTTCCCATTAGCAAGGCCAGTGTCTGCCTCTAGCATTTCATTAACACAGGCTCTCACTGCTCCTTCCAGAAATGGACTCTGTGCTCAAGAGAACCAGTACAGCCTTTGTACAAGGAGAAATGCCCATGATGGTGCTTTTGTAGATGCACAACCAGACTGATTCATCTGGGCTGGTAACACTGCACTGGTTACTGATTACAGAATTACTGCCCCTCAGTTAACTAATCATGTAGTCTGCAAGCAAGAGAATCTCACTGATCTTAAAATAAGGGTCACCTGCATGTAAACAGTGAGAGCAGAGCAGAATACAGGAGGAGTGTTGAGCATTTAATTTCAGTACACCTTGTCCTTCACATAAAACTTTCACTGAGCAAATTCATTACAGACAAGATAGTACAGGCACCTTCATATCAGTTCTAGATTAATTTACACCACCTTGGCTTTTTATGAAGGGACAGATGACAAAAAAAAAAGCAAGAATTTCTCAAAATTACCAAAAAAACCCCCCATGAAACTCCTTTAATAATTGAACATAAAGAACATCAAACTTCAAGATAAACCTGTGTAGGATGTGCATACCCATAGGAATACTAGGTTTCCAAAAACTGCTTTTCCCATCGTTATTTATTTGCCAGAAAAAAGAAAAAGTAAAACTCAGCAAATATGATTGTCCTGTTGGACTGCTGATGCACCAGCAGGACTGTGCACATGAAGTCAAACATTGTGTCCCACTGCCACCTCCCCCAAGCACAAGAGGCACCAAGGGGACAGTCCCTGCCCAGCAGGCACAGGACAGAAGCCAGAGCTGGCAGGACAAGAGGAGGCAATGATCTACAGACACAAACGTGCATGTATGTGGCAGAATTGAGGATGGTGCCTTGGGTGAGCACTCTCCTTCAGCAGTCAGTAGCAAATACACAAAGAAGGCCTCAGCTCAAAAAACCCCTCACCCTACCTCCTGTGCTCCTCCTAGTTTCTGCCATGAGCACACCTTCAGTATTTCCTCCTGCTCTGTTTGCATGTATTCCTCCTCCCCATGCCGAGTGCTGCACAAGCCCATCAGATGAATGGGACCTTTATAAAGCTCACAGGTGCTGTTGTGCCTTGCTGTTCATGTAAAAAATAGGGCAGTAAGCCAGGAAAGCCAAATGATTATATAGACCTTGAACGGGTTTAGGAAGGATGGAAGGGTGTGGGAGAAGGGGAAGGAAGGAGGGATATAAGTTTAACACTACAGCATTGTTTCTGTGCATAATTTTGTTGGGGAAAAAACCCAAAACACTGATGTGTATGTGCAACAGAGCAAATAAAAACAAGGCAGGTTTCCGGATTTTTTTCAGCATATGATGAGCTAGGTGAGAGTTGACACTATGCACACAAAGAAATGCACAAAAGGATTAATCACACAGGCAATTGCAAACCAGAGCTCCCACAGCTGGATGAGAGTAAAGACTAAATTGAGTTGTAGCAAAAATATGTTAAATCAGTATTAACCACAGACAGCAGGAGCAAATCTTTATTTAGAGATCCTCTATTTAGATGGTTTACACAGCCCTCCTCCCTCTCTCCCTCCACACCCCCCTGATCCCATACAGATGCTGTTCCTGAAAGGTTTCTCAGTACTGTGAGGCATGGCTGGAAGTGCACCAGCAGATCCTACTAAGGAAGGGATTGGTGAGTTAGGATTTATGCCCAGCTGGAAGTCACACCTTGGTGCTGCTGTTCCAGAGCTGTGAGAGCCAGCAAGGACTCAGACATGACACAAGTGACACCTTGGAGGGTCTGTGGTGGCTCCTCTGGCCAACTCACATGGGTGAAGAAGCACAAATCCTCCTCCTTCTTCCATCATGGTTCCAGACCACCTCTTCTGGGTACCTGTCCCAGACTGCCAGGGCAAATACCTGTGTTAATCATCCAACACCAGGGCCGTCGTGGGGAAACAAGCTACACAGAGCAGCAGCAGATGAGCAGGCATCAGTGAAACATCACCAAAAGAAAAAGAATCCGTCTTCTCTAACAGCAGCCATTCAATGCTGGAAATGCCTTTTCAAGAACAGCCTAGGACAGGCATGAAATTTGCATGAGTACTGTGTATCCTTCCTTGCAGCTCACATCATTTACATGATGACCAAACATGCATCAAACTCACTAAGAACTCGCCTGAGTCCTTATGATCCAGAGCAGGAAAGGCCCAGACAAGCCAAGGCAGCTTTCAGACAGCGATAAGGCATTCATTGCTACCACAACTTTCCTCTCACCCTGTAATCCCTATCTACAGAACAACTGAAATAAGGTTCCTGGAATTGATTATAGAGGACTGACTTCATTGTCAATGTGCAGGAAGCACTGCAGCTACACTGGAGAGAAAAGATAGTTTCATGCTACTCCTTCTTCACACAAGCCCAAAGTTGCTATTATATTGCAATGGTTCTATTGTCATTATATTGCAAAAGTTCCATATTCCCAGAGTTTCATACCTCCTTGATGTTTCTCGGAGGCAGCTCCTCTAAGCATTAACTCTTCCTTCTTCTCCCTGTAGCCAACTGACTCCAGTCCCCCTCAACCACCCAACCCACTCTTTTATAACATTCTTCTCATTGGCTACAGCTGCAGCCTGTTCAAGTCAGGCCTGTTCCTAATCTCTAATAATTGGCTCAGCTGCAAATCCTTAAGGAGTAAGATTACTTCCCATACTAACTTTATTTTCTTATATTGTATCCTCCTACAATTCCCCCTTTTTCTTTTAATTACAGAGTTGCAGCATTTCTTAGAAGGACACATTCAAGTAAATTAACATTATGGTACATTCATATAGTTAATTTAGAACTAATAGTTATACAAATGTTCAGACAACTTATTGCAGTACAAATATATATATATTTCTAAGTGTTGGTTCAGTCTTGCAGCTTTTCTGTTTATTATCTTCAAAATCTTTTTTACTGATGCTGAACAGACAATAATAACTCCACTAATCAATAAACATATTCCACTAAATAATAGAACTAGTCTTTTCCCAGTTCTTACAGTTACTTTAGTAAATTCTCCCCTTGTCCTTTTTTTCCCTGAAATCATGGGATCATATAGCTTAGTATTTGAGTCCTTTTCCCCCAAAATCACATCAGGGTCACCATTTGTTGTTATTATATTGCAAAGCTTCCATATTCCTAGAGTTTCATACCTCCTTGATGGTCCTCATAGGCATCTCCTCTAAGCACTGCCTCTTCCTTCTTCTTCTTCCTGTAGCCAACTGACTCCAGTCCCCCTCACCCAACCAACCCACTCTTTTATACCACTCTTCTCATTGGTACAGCTGCAGCCTGTTCAAGTCAGGCCTGTTCCTCATCTCTAATAATTGGCTCAGCTGCAACTCCTTAAGGGGTAACATTCCTTTCTATACTAACTTTATTTTCTTATATTCTATCCCCCTACACCCAATATAGTGCTTAAGGGCTAGCACACTGCCAAGAAAGCCTGAATTTTGGGTCCACTCTTAGCTCTGATGTGGACTTGTGCACCAGTGGCAAAAAATTTCTCTGTGTACAAGCTCTCCCACCCTTTGATGGGAAAAACCCCTTTCTTGCAAGAATTCCTGGTTTATCTCTTGAGCTTCAAAAGTCTTAAAGCAAATGACACTGTATAAGAAGTACAATTCTGTGCTAAAGCTCCTTTAGAGTAACTCCTTTTCCCTAAACAATAAGCACTTCTCTCTTCTTTCTCAATCACCACACTCCCAAATCTAAACACATTTCAGTATTCAATTTAATTTTTAGGATCAATAACTTGGATATGTGGATGAAACTGGTCAAGCCTCTCCTCTGCTTCCTCCATGGCTTACAAGGAATACCTTTTAAGCTCTTGACATTTGTCATAAGTATCCATTTATCAAGTATTATTAAAATATAATCTGGTTGGATGAGAAAGACTGCAATCCAGAAACAAACCCAGGCAAAGCCTATGCAAAATTTAACCTAGATAGAATGTGCTTGTATTTGGACTTGCTACAAGGTGGGGTTTTTTTGACAGCAGGATTTTCTTGGAAGTGGAGAAAGAGGAAGCAGGGAAGGAGGTTAACAAAGGTATTTATAAACATGCAGGGTTGCCAGCTTCAACAGCTAAATTCAGGACTATACTGCAACCAACAAGAGCAGATGACACACACCTGAGCTAATGGAAGGAGCTTTCCCCATTGTTTCAGTGCCCCAGCTTTTGAAAGCAAAGACCTGCGCGGGCTAGATTAGCTTGGCAAAATAAAAGTATACCGGGAATCTGATTTACTTTTTGGGAAACAGAATTAACTTAAAGATATCTCCTCATTTCCCAGTGCTTACTAGCAAGTGGAATGCCCCAACAACCCCACCAGTTCTCTTCCAGGCTGTGATTCTAGGAAGGTGTCACTGAGGAATGAGGAAGGTACAGATGGATTGCTTCCATGTTTATTCTTTTATTAGGAATTTGTTTCAGCGAGCACCTCTATCATAACACAGTCTGATTTATGCACACCTTGCAGCAGGGAAGACAAATGAACCAAATTTTCCACAGAATGAGATGACCTCATGCTTTTAAAAGAAATTTTATTTTAAGAATTTTCCTAAGGAACAAGACATTGCCCTTAACAGCAAGCTGCAACTCAGAACCTATGTCAGTCCAGATGACTAACTACATTACAATCTACTGACAATGTCTTATTTCAAAGCTCTTCATTTCAAGAACCACCTTTATGGTTTACATATTTCCTGGGAGCAAGCCAGTAACTTGGGGCACTGGCAATCTTCATTCCCGCAGGACCAAGGTCGCGATTGCACTTCATTAGGATGGGGGATAGTAAAAGAACACAAAGCCTTTTCATTTGCCTTTATGTGAGCACCAAGGAGAGGCTTCTGCACTTGCTTCACAGCAGTGGAATTTCAGAGGAGAAACAAATGAGGGAAAGGAACCTGTACAGGGTTGGTAGATCTGCTATTTCATGGCAGTCTGAGAACTGCTTGGGAGAAAAGACCCCTGTAGCAAGTACACTTGCAGTGAGAGCCTGCAATGGAAAATCTGGATCAGCTCCACTGACGGAGGGAGGGAATGAATTCTTCCCCACACCCCTCAGCACTACGTGCAGAGATAAAGGTTTGCCCCTTGATGCACTGCAGAAGTCTGACTTTCAAATCAAAACAGTACTGTGTCATCTGGCTGTCTGGGCTACACTGTACATGTGGCGTCTGCTTGATCTTCTCAGACTGGAGAAATGCTGGAGATAAAGTGTGTGCAAATAAAAATAGTTTAAAGAAGAATGCTGGTGATAAAGCCCAGTTGTACCTTGTTGCTTCATGCTTCCAAACGTTCTTTAAGAGCTGCTCGTGCCTTACAGGGAAATGGGCAGTGCTTTGTGCTTATAAAAATAACTGACTCTCCAAATTTCCTCCTGCCTAATGCTATCAGAGGAGACACTGGCATATAAACAGGATGAATATGTTCAAGGGGCTTTTTGGATCAGTAGCTGACCCTGATACCAGGGATACCAATAGCTCTCATGATCCCTCTGTAGCACAGGGACTGAAGCAAAGCGTCAAAATGGGAAAAAGAACTGTCAGAATTATCTGTAGCCAAGATGATTTTAAAGTCTGAGGGCTAAGATTTCAGGGAAAAAAAAAAGAATGTGACCTGCAAAACCCTCAACCAGTCCAGTTTATATTTTAAATAGTGAAGAAGAATGCAGACTGTGTAAAGACACCTAGAAAGTGAAAAGAGCTGTGGTCAGGCAAACCTTTCAAGAAAAGCAAAAGCGGCGTTGTATCATGTGCAAAATAATGCCTTACCTGTATAGCTACCAACAACATGAAGCAATAGAAAGAGGAAAAGGCAAATTATCCAGCTCTGTTAAGGGAAGAAAAATACTGAAGCAGTCTTTTCAAAGTCTCCAAACACCAAAATAATTCGTGTAGGTGTGCTGGCTTTGACTGGGATAGAATTTATTTTCTTCACAGTAGCTGGCACAGGGCTCTGTTGCGAATTTGGGATGGAAACAGTGTTGATAACTCAGGGATGTTTTGGTTATTGCTGAGCAGTGCTTGTACAGAGTCAAGGCCTTTTCTGCCCCTCACACCAGCCCAGCATCAAGGAGGCTGGAGGTGCACAAGAAGTTGGGAGGGGACACAGCCAGGACAGCTGAGCCCAAGTGACCCAAGGAACATTCCGTGACATAGGGCGCCGCACTCAGTGTATAGAGATGGGGGAAGGAGGAGGAAGGGGAGGATGTTGGGACTGATGGTGTTTGTCTTCCCAAGCCACTGCTATGTGTGCTGGGGCCCTGCTGCCCTGGGCAGGGCACTCACAGGCCCATGGGAAATGGTGAATTAATTTCCTGTTTTGCTTTGCTTGCATGCATGGCTTTTGCTTACCTTTTAAACTGTCTTTATCTCAGCCCGTGAGTTTTCTCACTTTTACTCTTCTGATTCTTACCCTGTCCCACCAGTAGGGGAAAGAGCAAGTGGCTGCTTGGGGCTTCGGTGCCAGCTGGGGTTAAACCACAACAATAGGTCAACAGCAATAAAAAATAAATACATGAGAGAGAGAATCACATGAGCCCCTCTGATGACGAGTCTTTCCAAAAATAACCATGGGCACTTCTTTTGCCCCCAGACCCAAAGAGCTGAATATGATTGTGTTACAGCTGCACAGTCACATTGCAAGATAATACAGGATGGGAGCCAGATTCTCAGCTCACGTAAATCAGCAGAGCACTGCTGGAGTCGCTGCAGTTATTTTGAACAGTCCCAGTGGAGGATCTTGCCACACATTTCTGTGTGATATACACAGCTCACAAGCAGCATGACCAGCTTTATTAAAGTTCATATTTTTCCAATCACAAGTGTCTCACATGCTTCATTATTCAAATTTTATATAAAGAAACCATTAAGATCTCAAGGTGCCCTGGGGACCAAAGACATTTTAAAGAAAAACTGTTAGAAGCAAGGCAATGAGTATAAAAGTGGGGGTTTGTTGGTTTTTTCCTGCTTGTTCTAGTTGGGTCAGGAGACCTAGCAAGTTAAGGAGAGGGTTACAAAAAGGCCCACTGAAACCATCTCCTCCCTTTCTTCTCGGGTAGATCAGAATGAATCTAGTTTGTTTATTTTTTCCTGTCATAACATTGGTCAAAATATCAAAAAAGACTGAGAATCACTGACCTCATGCTTAAAATCTTTGGGCTCACACATATTACAGTACTGGGCAGAAAAGGTTAAGTTCAAATCAGCTTGAGCCTCTAGGGACACTTTGAAGTACTTTAGGGTAATTGAAATTCATAAGGACCCCTTTAATGCCTAAGTAAACTAACAAATGCTTTTGGAACAGTATAGCATCCCCTAAGGAAAAAGAGCTGTGTAGTAATAATCACTGAAATACCCAAATAGTCTAAAAAAATAGTCTGATAAAAAAATCCTATTAGAGCTGCTCTCTTCCTTCAGTAAAGGTAATTGCTTTTTTTTTTTTTTTTTTTTTTTTTTTGCTTTCTAAAAACAGCAGCCACCATCTTCCTCCCAAAAAGAGTTAGTCTTCAAAGAGAAGTGCCATTCCTGGTAATTAGTGACAGACTATCCCAAGGAAGTTAACCATTTAGGGCTGGACTGTGTTCTTGCTGCCAGATCCAGTCAATGCCATGCTGCCCTGGTCCAGCCATTGGAGAACGTCGAGGAATTTAACTCCTCAAGCAGAGCTCATGAACAACATGCTGTATCCTGGTTTTGGACAAAAATATACTTGAAATATACTAGTTTGGAAGGTGAGCTCCTTCCTTCAGACAATGGAATATTTTTATGACCAAGTGACCCATGACATGTTACAACTGGGGACCACGCTTCCTCCTCAAAACAAACTATTCATGTTGCCCAAAGTTACACATAGTTGCTAGAAAAAAAATAGAATAACTGCTCACAAACTTGAAACTGTATTTCCCTAGAGAAAAGATTACTTTGGGCAGGGAAGTGAAATTAGAGTACGTGATGCAACCACAGGAACATTATTTTACATCCTTAATTCTGTGTAATTTCAGAAGGGATCTACTGACCTGCCAGCATGTGGTGAGGAAGGCAAATTCCCTCTCCTATTATGTGCAAGGAGAAAGAATAGAGAGGCTTGGGTTTTTTCCATTTTCTACAGCAGTGTTAATTCATTTAGGACGAGGCAAGGAAGTTATACATCACACGCTGTTCCTGGGAAATCAGCATGACATTTTCTCACTGCCTCTCTTGCTTAATGCAGCATTTACCCAAACTGGATGGATGTCAGTACAGCAGGCAGAGCCTTATCCAGAACACTGGCCAGCAGCTATTGGCTGACAGTGAATACAACAGCAGCAGCAGTCCTCTGCTGCAGACCATGGGATCTGCACAGCAGGAAGATCTTGCTGCTTTATGCCTCACAGAATCAGACACAGGGGCCTGACAAGATCCTCAATACTTCCAGGAGGGACTGAAGACCCACTCTGTGACTAGTCCTGTCAGCAGGAGTTCTGACCCAGCCACCTGACACAGGGGACCTTGAAGAGGAGGAAAACAGAACAGACAGACTGCCTGTGACTAGGTCACTGCAAAGTGGTAACTGGGGGGTGAACTCCACTCCTCCTGTGAGGGGAGTCCAGCTGGGGTGTGGGAAGAGCACATTACAGAGCAGAATCTTGAAGTGTGAGTGAAACAAACACAGCAGTTTAGCTAATTTTCTCCCCAAGGTAACATCAAGGCTTCCACTCCTTCACCTGGAGGTGAAAGCAAAAGGAATTGGTAATAGTGGTCTGGATCGGGTTCCCATTTAAAATGGCCTCTAGAGAAGTACAAGTGTTTCACATCAATGACCAAAGCAGCTGTGGAGCTAATTGCAACACTTTGCCCAACAATTAATCAACTACAGTAAAGACCCTATATCCATATGCCATTAATTAAAGTCAAAAAGAGTGAACAATTAGTACTCAAGAGTGTTAATAACTGGAGTGGGGAAATTGTCATTTTTTGCTGGAGACAGGCTCCTGGTAAATTCAAGGGGTGGCTCATAACTATTTAAATTGTCTGGAGGAGAAGGATCCCTGCTTTGGCCAAAGACAGCGGCTAAATCAGTGGAAGGACTTCTAAGTGTGCTGGTTTTCATACTTGTACGGTAGCAGTCCCCTCTGCACACAAGCTCCTCAAAGCAGGGAGCACAAACTCTGCCAGATGTCTCATCCATCCCATGGCCTCACATGGAGCAGCAATGGCATGTACTCACAACAGTTGTGCAACTCACACACAGTGTCAGTGCTGGAATTATGCCCAGATTCAGCCCTGGTCATTCATAAATATGGACAGAGCACAAGTCCCTGATTATAAACTCTCTTTCATGCAGTTATGCAAGTCAGTGAATAATTCAGGCTTTCTTCCCAGATACAGCATTATATTGAGCTATGTAAGAAGAACACAGCTCTGCTCTGGCACAGTCTGACATCCCTGTACATCAGCCCTTTTCTCCAGCACAGCTTGTAAACTGGGAGGAACGAAGTGTACAGAAAAGCCTACAGAAATGTGACCTCTCATGGCATCACCCTCTCCCTCCTGAGCATCCCTCTCTCTCCTGCCTGGCTCCCGCTGTGTGTTTACTTTTTGCCTAACACCAGGATCCCAAGAAAAGAGAGGTGAACCAACAGCCTGCTGGGCTGACACATGCCCACAGCTGGCAGTGTTATGCCAGCAAGACTGTGGCACTTTGAACTCCAGGGAGGGTTTCAGCAGAAGCATGCCCATAGCCAAGTACAGCTGTATGGGCTGCAAAAATGCAGGGAAAGTGAACTCTAATCCCACAGACTCCATCACAACCCATCGAATCCATTTCAATATCACATATGCACTTCACAGGGTTGCTATAAGAACCAGATAGCTGAAAGTTAGAGGAGTTTAAATTTAACAAAGTGTTTCCATCTTTAGTAGAGCAGAAAATACTACCAGCATTCCCCACAGTTACCCAACACCCTCTACCGAAACACCATTTTCTCAGGCAGGCACCTCAGTATTGACTGACTTCCTTCCTTCCTTGATTCTCCCAATTTTCCCTTGACTACACCATCTTCGAAATCCATTTCCTTGACTCATACTGTGCCATGATACCATGTGTTACATACAGACAGAGAGCTCCACGAAAGCTCCCTCTGAGTGCAGTGAGAAATCCCCTGGCAGCCCAGCCTCGCCCTGCACTGCTCCAGGACCCAGCTCCAATTTCCTGCCCTGCAGCCATTAAATCGTGCTGGCTGATTTAACACCTCAAGAGTCACACGTGAAAATGCTCTGGCCATACCTTTCCTGCTATATGTGAGTGCATTCAATTTGCGTACAAGCAATAAAGCAAGTAAACACAAAGTCCTCGTTACTTTTCAAGGTGACTTTACAGTCCCAGTCAAATTCGGCCTTTTAAAAATTTCCTTGGAAAAGTACACTATTATCTACGTGCATCCTACCAGAAAAACAGACAGCAGCTTTTTGCAGGTTTAGTTATTTGATCCCTGCAGCAACACACTCCTGACACAGTTTTATAGCACTCTGTGGAGTTTCCTAGCAATACTTCTTCCATCTCTCTAACAGACAGTGGAAGTGGAGCACGCCTCTCGTAAGGGTGTAAGCATGTTTCCAGACTTTACAGCCAGCCCACAGCTGCATAATATTAAACACAAAAGTAAATTATCATTCCCTATTGCATTATATGAAAGGGCAGAATACAGCTAACTGCTTAAGCCTCTACATAATTCTTTTAACCTAGAAGAGAGAAAGTGCATGCTTTGAAAGTTATTTTTCTTTGAAATGTTCAACCAGGTCTGCTGTTCTAGGTGAGTATTTAATATAGATAGTGCTAAGCAGAAGAAATAATTCCTTCCATACTTCTTCATAATACAAATTCTGATATAAAACCACATTAGAACTCAGCCTGATAAGAACTCAGACTGGTACTTTACAAATGCTCAGCTGATTCCTCAGATATTCACAAAAAAATAAAAACTTTTACTTGTTGCCTTGCTATGAATTTGGACTATGTTTGGCAGTTTTGCTTTGGTGTTGCACTATGTTTATCAAATGTTTAGCAATTTGGTTGTGTGCTTGATAGGTAACCACAGCAAGAAGCAAACAAACACAAGGAAAAATACCCCAGAGCATTTAAATTACCTAATTTTACCATAAAACATCTACACACTCATAAAAAAAAAATAAAAAGCTCCAACCTTAAAATAATTTATTTTTCTGCAGCTAAGGACCATTTTGTGGCCAGAGGAAAAGTGCTTCTTCCCAGAAGAGCTTCTTCCAGAGCTTTGTGCACACTGTAAAAACCTGCCAGTGCCTGCAGAGACTGTTCTCCTGATTGCTTTTTATGCCTGCACTGTGCAAATGCTACATACAAAGGGGGTGAGAGTGTTTTTTAAAAACAAACATAAAAATCATCAAAAGGAGGTGCTTCAATTCCTTATTTAAATTTGGATGAAAGCATGAGGTATTGTCTATCCTCCTCAAAGAACAGAACCATTTCTCTACTAAACAAAACATACTTTAAGGACCCGTAACTTGTTGCTTGCTGTACACGTGAAAGAGAGTATGAACTAACCTTTATTTCAATGTATTCAAGATTATTGGGCCAACAACCATCTTTTCATCTTTACTTTAGCACTCAGTACTGTGGGGCCAGGTTTGCTTATCGCACAGACAGTCTCCATGGAAGTGTTTGTTTATGGGGAGAGAAAGCACCATGGGATTATTTTTGCTTGACTTTATAGGGAGTTGTGATGCCTCTCTGGATGCACCTTATATTTCTAATGCCAGTTCACATGTCTAATCAGCTTTAAACCTCCTAGAACATACTCTCAGATCATGTTCAGAAGGACACAACACTGGCACTCCACACTGTCTTCCTCGTTATTTTTAAATACTTCTACTCTTATACCTGTGGGGAAAGGAGACAAGCCAGCATGCCTGCAGAGACAGTGTTGTGGGCTCCAGGCTCCTGCCAAGCTCTGCAGCAGCCTGGATTTTTTGCCTGGCTCCAACTGAGCTCTCACTACTCACCCTCACTGAGCACTGCTGCTACTGCTGAGCTCACAAAGATCCCCAAATGAAGAGTTAAAAGCTGCACAGGAAAGTTGGAGCAAGCCTGCAAAAACATTTTGATAAGCTTGTGTGCAAGTAAAAAGGCAACAGTACACAATAGCCAGGAGCCCACGTGCTCTGCCCTGGGCTAGACATAAATTCTCCATCCCTCTCCTCTGCTCTAAGTGATTCCAGGTCACATCCATACATCATGGAGCTTTACTACTGTGCTCATGGTATTTAAACTTGGGGCAGGAAGCAGCTGGGCTCCAGTGTATGATCTCATATGGATCTGTGCACATATTTCCATGGGACCATGGTACAGCTTTAGCAGGCCTAATTTCTGCTCCATACCTATTTTTCTGCTGGGGAAGGAAATGCCATGTGGACTCTGGCACAGGCAGTGGAGAGCTGATGGCAGAGTATCTCCAGAGAGAACCACTGTGTTATAGAGATGGAGAAAACTAAACAGCTACCCAAAATTGAGAGAAACATAAATTTTGACCAAAAAATAGCAAAGCACAGGTTCATCTCTGAGCAGAGCCAGACCACAGGCAGTTTCACACAGAAGTGGAACCTGGGGCAGATCAGGGTCCCACGCTGGAGGCTTTGCTCTGTTGGCTTGACATCAGGAACGCAGGCTGCATTGCACAGAGAGGTGCAGAGGAAAGCAGGCATTGAGGAATTGGCACTGAGCATGGGAATGGGGCATCCCTCAGTCCCTGCATGCAGAGGCTGGGAGCCAGAGGGTCCTCTGCCAGTGCACACCACCAGTCACAGCAACCTGAAGTCACCTATCTGTTAGAAGAGACCTTGATCCCCAGTTAGTCACAGAATATGCAGAGTGGGAAGGGACCTACAAGGATCATGGAGTCCAGCTCCTGGCCCTGCACAGGACCATCCCCAAAAGTCACACCATGTGCCTGAGAGTATTGTCCAAAGGCTTATTGAACTCTGTCAGACTCGGGGCTGTGACCACTTCCCACGCCAGTGCCCAGCCAGTGGGAAATACTCATTTTTATAAACTGACACCAGAATAATTAACAGAAATGTCACGAGAAGTTCCCCTAATGCCTACATGCACACTAACATGCAATACCCAGTAAAAGCAGCTGTGTTTTCACACAGTTAGATCAAAGAGCCTGCGGATCAGCAAGGTCATGGTTTGGTTACAGTGTCTAAACAACTAAATCAGTGGGTACCATTGGGCTGTCACCTGATCTCATTACCCTGATCTCACCAGCTCTGGAATTTAGTGACCTTCCCAGATCAATATTTCAGAAATAACTGAAGTTTTAGAGTATGCAGAGATTCTCTCAGAGCTGGCTGAATAATTACATCAAAAGGCCAGGAAAGGGGAATACTTGTGCCCCCTTTCCTGTTAGCATACATTTTTCAATTGCTCTGGAATACAGCACACACACAGAGGGAGTAAGGATTTTCCTTTGCAATTTGAATCAGAATATTTTTTTTCATTAGAACATTTTGGAAATTTTTTTCTTTAATCAGATTGGTATTACAGGCTCTCTTACATTTTTTTACCTCATGTTTTCCAGGACCGTGTAAAGACATATAGGAAACTTTATTCTTCTTTTTTTTTCCCTCATTTTCCCCTCTGTAAACAGAAAGCCAGGTTCCTTGGCTGTCAACATCTAGTCACGTGCAATTGTATTTCCTTTTGCCAACTTTCATTGTATTATCATGCAAGCAAGGAGGAGGAAGCCAAGATCAGTTCATAGCCAACATACTGATACTACTTTGTTTTCTATGCACCTGACACGTGTTTGCCTGGTTCCAGCTCAACAAAAAGCCTATACTGGCCACACAAATTAAATTAACTTCAGTTTCAGTCTCCAAGTTTTGGGTTTCTTTTTTTGTTTATAATTTTTTTTTACAAAGTAAAAAATAACCTACTTTTGAGAACTTGGCTAGGGCTTCTTCCTTAAAGTTTTATTAGTTCTGCTCCACAAGAATAAACCTGGCAACAAAATCTCACAGCTTTATCATGAATCCCTCATTATTTGGATTTTTCTGAAAGCATCAATATTAAAATTGCATGATTGCATAAGGAAGTGAAGTTTGGGCACGGATAAAGAGCCCCAACCAGAGTTTATTTCTAGGCTTGTCGTTGCTTGGTAGAACCAAAAGCAATCTCAAAGTCCTGAAACCTGTGAGCAAGTAAAGACATGCTTATGGCTTGAACAGCAAAAGTGGGAGTCACCAGGGTTAGGGTTACCCCCACTCCTTGCCAAAAAAAAAAAAAAAGTTCAGCAAAAAGATTGCACAATATTTTGGAGTTTGAATAATGAATCTAAGCATTCAAAACCCTGCAGTTGTTCATTCTGCCGATGGCAATGGCGTGCAAGCATGAGAGGCTTTCCTTGCCACCTGGAAAGATAACATCCACCCCCAGCAGCACTGCACCACAAACTGCCATCCCTCTGAGATGGCCAGATGGCTGTCTCAGCAAAGAGACAGGTCTTGAAAAGCAAGGACTTGCGCCAGTGGAAAGTCTCCTGTTCTCCAAGAGACACATTTCCTGCCAGAACTGCGAAAGATTCCCCCAACACTTCTGTTCCCAGCATTCACACACTGAACAGTAGGGATGATGACTATTTAGGAGGTTTGGCTGTTACCAGAGCATTCTGTGGAAGAGCAGTGACATTTCTACTGCTAACTAAGCTTCCCAAGCCTACCTACAATGCTGGGATATACGAGCCCTGAAACTGATTGAGTGCAGTTAATCCTGCTGGGACTGCCACACTGCCTTGTCTTCTCCAAGTTAAAGTGTATAAAGTGAATTTATTCTGCTCTGTATTTCAGAGTTCACACTTCAATTTAGAGCAACTCCATGGAGTTCAGTGGTGCTGCTCTTGCTTTACAGCAAGGTAATAAAGATCAAAATCAAGCCTTCTATACTGTTAAGGTATTTCTTACTCGGTCATGTTGGGAAAGGTATATTCCTCTCATCACAAAGGTATGCGTAGCTAGATACCACGTTGTGTAAAGATTATTTCTGCTGATGTGGCTGGCTCTGACTTTAACTAGGGCATTTGAGCACCCTTACAGACCAAGCATAAACAGCAAAATGCTCTTCAGAGACAAAAACTAATTTAAAAGAATCCATTTAACTTGTATTTGACAACTAGAAGAATGCCGGTTGCTTGCTTGCTTTTAGATAGTGAGGTTAATGACCCTTCAAAAACAACTCCAAAATATGCTGTGGTGACATTCCGTGAATAGTGAGGGCTGGGAGTTCCCTTTTAATTTCTTTTTTAGTAGTCAACAGTAAGGGAAATGATGGCTTCAGTAATTTATCTCCCTCTTCTTGTACATGCATATCCAAACACCAAACTTTATATACAAAAGCAAAGCTAGAGTTGGTACCCATATTCACCTGTGCCGCTGCTGAACTCCCTGTTCTAGCCAGGGATTCCTCACACAATAATATCTTGGTGGTTAAAAAAAACAACAACATATTCTTGCATATCTGTGTTTATGAACTCAGAGTTCATCTGTAAATAATGCGTAAAAGTTGGAGATAAAGGAAATGAAGCTATAAATGAAGAGCACAACAAATTAACTACTGAAAAGATACACTGTTCATGTCACTGCTCCTTGTAATATTGAAAGAAAAAAAAGAACGGGTGCACATTTGTTAGAAACGTGTCTATTAAGAGACACATTTACAAGAATCATTGTTTTACACAACTTTCTTAGACCAAATTTCAATTTCAGTTTATATGGTCCTTCATCAGGATAAGACTTTGACCAATCTTCCAAACCAAAAGTGTTCACCTTATTCTCAAACACAGTCAAGATTAGGCATATAATAAATTCAGGAGCTGAAGAAACAACAAGACCAAAAAATGATGTTATCATCTGGGGCTTCAGCGGAGGACAATCCCAATTTGGTTTTTTGCTTCTGCAAGTAGATTAACTCATTGCTAAAGGAATGACCCTAATTACCGGGCCTCCACTTTGAATTGTTTTTTAGATGCAGCATGCGCAAAAATATTTTTAAGGGGGAGAGAGAGAAGGAGGGAGGGAGGGAATGGGGGGAGGAGAGGGAGAGAGAGGGAGAGGGGAGGGGGAAAGAGAGAGAAAGAGAGAGAGAGAGTGCTCACAGGAAATGTAAACAACAGCCAGCTAGTAATTGAAAGAAATAATTGTTTCCCATTATCTCTGACAGGCAAAGCCTAGATTTAAAGTGAAATTGCAAAAACACAAATTATGCAAGACGTGGTTTCCATCTAAGCAAAAGAAGTCTGTTTCTCTGAGTGCTGCAGTTTCAGAGCTGAGTGCACTCATCTTGGGACAAGCTGCTAGCCAAGCTGGACCACATGTATTCCCACTAATTTTTTTTACACTGCTAAAAATGCATTTGATTTTCACACAGCTGGTAGCCAAAGCTTTGTCTGAATAGACATTGTCCATGCAATGCACATATTTAATTTAAAGTATATTAGTCAATTTGAAAACTGCGCTGCTCAGTGAGATAATACCCTGTAGTTTCAACAGAATAAGGTTTCATAAGCAGTTCAAGGAGAGGAAGGCTAGTGGGATACTAGTTTAAATGAAATAAAGACTGGGGGAATAATTAATTACGCCATGTACTACCAAAATCTCCTAATAAAAACAGAACAGTCAGAACATGTCTGAAGCAAAGTGGCCAGCAGATATTCCAGGGAAGGGATCTGGGCCCAGGACTTGGCCAGTAGGGAAGTGCTCTGGGCATGCTGGGAGCTGAGCAAGAGGACAGGCAGGCGTGATCAGGCTTGGCAAGATCAGGTCAAGTGAAACATCGCATAAACATGATTGCAGAATCACATCACTGACAATCTCCATCAGTGTATCAGCAGGCTGAGCATCCAGAGTTTTGCCATCCTTGTGCCGATCCTCAGCTGAATAAATAGGCATGACCTGCTGAGCTGTGGTCCTGTGGCTCCAGCAGTGCCTGTGCTACCTGCAGCCACTCAAGTGAGATAATGTTCTTACGTGAAGGGAATACAGCAGGCACCTAACTCAGATCCTGACCAGATCAGGGATGCAGAAGGTGTCTCCACAAGGAAGGAAAAGAGCCATTACCACCATCAGAGGGTTAACTTAGATGGGTTGAAGCCATGGCCTTCTTTCTGCCGTTGGAAGCACTGAGCTCTACACTTGGGCTATTTAAAAAAACTCCTGCTCAAGCAGAGACTGAAAGTTCTCCCAAGCTAGTAGTGAACTGGAGTTCTTCCTGTTTCACAGTTTTAAAAGCTATTACAAATAAAAATAGTAAAACAAGCAGTGGTCTTGGCCCCCCATTTAGCACCTGGTTGCTCTTCAGCTCAGTTCCAAGCAGAAAGTGCTCCCTTGCCTAAGGGTCAAGAGAGAGCACGGGGAAAGCTGTGATTGATTGAATGTTTAATTGGGTTATCAGAGATCTTTTGACATCCAGCCCCCCAAAATTCTGCAGTACTCCAGAGCTGCTCTCCAGATTCAGTGTGACAGGACTCAGTGGTGTGCTGCTGTCAGTAAGTACATACACTTCATGCTTACTTGCTTTGCCTAAAGTACAAATCATAAATAGTTGTATGTGACAAATTCCCCAGTATTGAACCTTCACGGCTGCCAAGCAGCATGCTGCAGAACAGAACAAGGAGGGCTATAATTTTCTTTTCTTCGTTTTGTTATTTGACCTTCAATTTTTCAGTTGTCCTTGGATCGGTCTGGAACTAAATATAGTCTTTTCAGCATTATTTATATGTTTAACCCAAAGCTCCCCACATGTGTCAAGGGACTATCACAACACTCTTCTAAATTGTTTTAACAGCTTATTTTAAATTGAAAAATGTCATTTTTGAAAAACCATTGTCAATTAATTATGATTCCACAAACTCCTACCAGCTCTCTTGTGTTTTGTAACAATTTGCTCACAGCCTACAAGACAAAGCCTGCAACTTGCTCAGAGAAAGCTCTTGAAACTGCCCGGCCCTTGAAAATGCTGACTGATCTTTAAATTAACACAATGATAATGATTTTGGCCACCAGCTATTTACAAATGCAATGCAATTTAAAATTAAAACCCCCATAGATGGATCAGCTGCCTCCTTGGGGATCAAGAGTCACAGGGGTTGAAACATCCCTTAGTTTGGGGAGATACAATTCATTATTTAGAGTTGGAACCAAAACCCACCACATTCGAAGGAAGTCATTAGTGTTTGCTTACATACAGTAATTCCTCCTGAACTGAGCAATATATTTTTCAGTCAAAAGGTCTTTCCCAAGCAAGGAAAAGACAAAACAGTCACTGTAATGATCCTCTGTGAAACCTTGAGAAAGGACATTTTCCGCCTCGGGGGGATGGTTCTCTGGTGTCTATATCAGCTACAGAGCTTACCAAAACAACAAAGAGCTGGGTGGGGGGACAGGTACAGGGGCACACATGAACACACACAGTTTCTATCACGTAAGAGAAATTTCCCCTATATCATCACATTCTGCAAACAGCATCAATTTTCTTTTATTTACATAACCAGTGTGAGCAACTTCAGAGAAGGATTTATGGTGCAGCTTGGGTTTCTGTGTGGGTTGCTCTTTTACTATATCAATATTATGTTTAACAACATTTTTCAGTTAGAAAAATGTCCATGTGAAAGTTGAAAGGTGGGAGAATTATGTTCTCAGGTAAGAAAGAAAAAACAATACTGTTTTATCACTGGTCTAAGCAATGCAAGCCAAATTCAGCCTATTAATTTAAAGGGCTTGCACTAGTAAATCAGCTTAGAGCTGTTATTTAAGAGTTCAGCATTCCTTGGATAATTAATGAGACAGGCTGTCCATGTAAACTTTACCAAAATGGTTTTACATCTTACAGTCAGCTCTATCACTCGACCCTAAATAGCATCACCCAGAAAAACAATCAGACACTGCTACCAAAAACTGCGACAAGATTTCCTGTTGTTAACCACCTCCTTTAAATCCAGATTTTCAAAAGAACTAAGCACCTAAAATATTTCACTTCTGTGGGAAAAAAAAGTCAGCTATGTTACAACACAGCTTTCATTTCCTTAAAGCTCTGAGTTCAAGCTCCATAGATACTGCAAGCTTAAATGCTCAGACATAAGCAAATCATCTTGGGAAACACTTTCAAAAATACAAGTTGGTTTTTTTTAAAAAATTATTCATGTGCACTTGTCAGTCAGGGAAATTTCTACTGAACTTTTTTTGCTGCTCCCTAACTTTACCAGGGCAATTGAGCAGAGTAAACAGAACTCAGTTCTCACACAAGTTTGAGACCCTGTTTTAATGATTCAGAAAACTCAGGTTTGGGGCAAGAAGCCTCTGATCAAAACCATCTCAGCCATACCCCACAAATAATTGATTTGGTAGAAAAAATTTCTTTTAACTGAAATTTGTTAATACGGAAAAGTGAACTTCAAACCAGGTACAGCCTTTGTTCTCCCAGTAGTGTAGCAGAACTGGTATCAATCACTTGTCTTGCACCCCAGCTGAATAAATCAAAATTGTCTCATGTGCCCAGCCCTGTCCCGATGAGCTCTGCCTTGGAGACTGACCTGGTGCTGATGAGTGTGAGCCCACAGCCTGGTGCTGCACTGACAGATCCTGGAGGGCTGGGGAGAGACTGCAGCATTTTAAAAACACAGAACAACACATCAACACCAGAATGAAGATATACAAGGCAAAACCGAGGCAGTGCCATAAAAAACACTCAGGGTCAATAGCTAACATCTCTGTGATAAAAATTCTATTGGTTTTACCCAAGGTTATTTCCTTAGCTGCCAGGAGTTATTTGGCTAGAGATGGGATAAGGGGGTTGCTCTGGGCACTGAGCATGATCACTCCAACGATCAGATCAGTTACGTTTGGCTGCTTATTTAGAAGCTGTTTGTTCTGAATAACTTTCTATGTGTTTATATATAAGTGTAAATGTATACATACATGGATACTTGCAAGGTGTTTACATGAAAGCTCTCAGGAACTTTTTGGATGTGAAACCACAATATTTTCCTTCAGTTCTAAACCGTGCTTTATCAAGACACCAAAAGTAATGTTGCCAAATTTTACTGCCCTCCTGTCCCCCAGCTAGTTCCAAGTTCTTTCATATCTCAGAGGCTACTCTTTATGGCAAAAAAACAGCCCATTAACCTAGCAATGTTTAAACTTTTATCACCTTTCTCTGCCCCTGCAAGGATAGATACTACTCCCCCAGGCTCCAGCCTAGGACTATCTGGCTTGGCCACCCTCCTCCTGTACAGAAGCACGTCTCAGGAGAGGGAGTTGAGCAGAAAGGTTCTGCTGAGATAAGATATACCTGCAGCTGCACCTCTGCCAAGGGCTGACCCGTGACTATTCACAAGCTTCTGGAGATCTTGCCATGCACTTTACCTAGCAGCTCTTCATCCAGACAACCCTCTGCTCTTTCCCTTGCATAATCTCTTTCCATGGCACTTCGGGGTCTCAACCCCAGCCCCCCTGCAACTTTTGGTCACCAACCTCAGCCTTTGAGCTGTTCACCATTGCCAAACTAAAGCAGGAAAGCAAGAGGTGCCATCAGCCAAGGGCTTACAAAAGGATGAAGGGGGCAATTTGTACTGTCTTCCACCAATCTCATGCCTGCAACAAGGTTTGTGCCCAGCCACAAAGATGCTGCAGCAGAGAAGAGGATCTCCTCACTGACACAGGGACACATGCAAGCACACACAGAGCAGCAAACTCTGAATGAGGTTTTTTTTTGTTGTATTCTCATCTTTGCCATGTTTATGAGGCACTCAGCCTCCCTCAGATTATTTCTGTCCCTCATCCTCCCACGGACAACAGAGCAAATCCATTCAGAGGGAAGATGCAATGGCTGTGACTGCAGAGTTCCTCCAGTATATCCTCTAGCTTGCTAAATTACACACTATTTAACAACCAAGCATCTCAATTTTATCAGTAATCTCATCATTACAGCATTGTAAAAGGAAAAAAAAAAGGTGGGGGGCGTTTGGTGGGTTTTGTTTATTTTTTTACAATGAAGCTGCCACTGTCTGGAGGAAACTTGTGCTTTGCACACACAGAAAGGCACACACGTATTTCATATGGTGCATTGCAAGCTGCATAGAATAGAAAGCAGCTGGAGGAAAATGGCTATAGAGAAATGGTTCTCCTGGGCATCATCTGTTGATTTGTTTTGTTTATAGAAGGAATGAGATTTTTATCTCTGCTCAAAATATAAAATGCTTCCATGGCACTGAGCTCACTGCTCGGCTATGCTCTCACTCAGGAACGTAAATAAAAAGGGGGAGAAGGAGGGAAAAAAAGGTTTTACTGCCCAGAATCCCTAGCAATGTCAAAAAATCAAATAGAAAATGTCCACCAGTGACACAGTTAAAGCCTGAAAGAGGAATTAAGTCACCAAGCTACCATGGAAATAAAGGCCTTCTTACCATGCTTGTTAACAGAAAGAGTCTCCTAAAGCTGGGGAGGCAGGTTAGGGATAAACCACCCAAATCCCAGTTCTCAAATCCCAGACTGAGTCCTGGCAGCATGAACATATTTACAGTGTAAATACACCTTACAGTCCTTATGAGATTCATGGCCTGAGAAGGCACAGGTTCCTACAGCCCTTCCACCATCTTGTGCCCACTGTTAAAATTCCAAGCTCACTCTGCAGCCTTGCAAGGGGAGGTTCCTCACTCCTCAGAGCCTGACACCCAGGATCTGATGGTCTCTTTCAGTAAATACCAGACAACATCTCTGTGTCCTAGGAGAACACCAGATGGCTGCTTTTCCACTCAAATTGAGAGCACTTCCATTCATATTAAACAAAAATTACAACTCAGGAAAGAAAATATATTGTGAAACCATTGAATACTTAACCACTGCTAAAATTTTAAACTTTTTAAAATTTTAAAACACAGCTACCAAGAGACACAACTACCGAGAGACACAACTACACAATCTGTGAGAAATTACCTGAGGTCTAAAACTCTCTAGCAGACAAACAAATTTTAAATTACTATTCTTCTGAAACAGGAAAGGCTCAATGTTTGTTGCCATATCTAGGAATAGTTCTCATAAAACTGAGGATTCTTTATCTTTGTATCACCAGTTCCTGCCTCTGAAGAGGGGATGTGAGTGAGCAAGGCAGATACACAGAAGTGGAGGCTGCTGAATGTTACTCCAGAACCACCCTGTTTCATGAGCTGCAAGAGGGGATCTGAAACCTTTCTGGAAACACCAAGGGGTGTTTGATCTTCCTGAAGCTGTTGGCCAGAGCTCTGACCTGAATGGCTACTGAGCAGCTATTGGTCAGCTCAGAGTCCCAAACTGAGTACAGCCCCTCATAGCATTCAGAGACATTAATCAGTCCAGCACAAACAGTGTTACACTCACTGAAATCTAGCCTAACATAAATATGCAGCTTCTCAGTCTTGCTACTATGAGAACTCTGTTGGGAGAGATTGCTTCATCTTAAGCCATGATGAGTATTTCAGAAAATCCTAAACCAGAGATTTGTTAGTCTTTGGAGAACAAACAGATCATATCGATATTTTAAAGATGGAAGAGGGCCTTTGCAGTTTTTGACCACCATCACTCTCTGTCTGTCATGCTAGCATGCAACCCACTGAAGATCCTTTAGCTGCTCCTTCCTCTCCCAGGATGGCTTTATTTCATGTCTTTCCCACATTTCAAACCACATGCCTCGACGACCTCTTCAATTGTTATAGCTCTACTGAGAGGGTGTTTACATAAAAGCTCTTTGGAGCTTTTTGGATGAGAAACCACAAACATGCATGCACAAATTACATCAGATTTATTGCCACCGAGTAAAGTGAAACAATACTGAGGGTTACAGGTTCAGAACTCTGCCAAGAGTTCTCATCCAAGAGCATTCATTCAGCAGGAGCTTGTGACCATACAATTACCAATTACTCATCTCCTCTAAAGTCTGCTGCCTTTTCATCCTTCCCATGCCCCTCAGCTCATAAAGAGCATCACAAGGTTTTTAGTGGCTGAAAAGAACTATTCTTTCCAAGGAAGTAGACTTTACTTTGTCCATGTAAGCAAGCACACAGACACTGCCCCATTTCTTACTCCCAACACACATCTCAGTTCAGCTCCTTTCTTCCAGCCTCAATTTGCCCAAACATACTTGACCTCAATCTCTAACAACCATCTGCAAATTCATTTGGAGTCATATCTTGCTGTTCCCAGTCATTCTTTCCAGTCTTTTCCCAGCCATTGCTGGGCATCCAGCTTCTATTCCTACCTAAAAAAAAATAATATTACAAGTTTTGCCCTTTTCTTTGTTTGCTGCTTACTTGCTCCCCCAGCAACTTCACAGCTTCTGCAGAACCACGAAAGCAGCACCTAGCCAGGAAAGAAACCAAAGGAATGGATATGAAGAATCTCCCTCATGCTAGATGATCCCTTCATTAAAACTCTTGTATTCTTATTGACCTGCACATCACTCCAATCATAGATAAAACATGTCAAATAAACAAATAAAGCCTAAAAGAAATTGTCACCAATGTAAGCAATGGCATATAAAGCAAGAGAAGAAAGAGACAGACATGGAACATCATTTTCTCAAGCTCCTCTGCTATTCCTGGGAAAGTGAAATAAATGCATATCCAAACTCAAACCAGAAAAATTTTTGAGCTCTTTCAGCTGCTTCACAGCAGTTAGCACATATTGAGCTTATGGAATAGTAAACTTAGTTTTCAATAGGGAAAAGAAACCAAAAAGAGGACTAGGGAGATAAGAGAGAAAAATCCATCTAAAGATTTTGGGTGTCTCAAGGGGAACTGATAAAAACAATCCCTCAATAATATGTCAATATTTTAAAACATTTTTTAGACATCTCTATTAAATACTATATAAAACTCCCCTCCAGAAGAGCAAGGCATGGCAATCAAAGGAATAAATTACCTGTGAGCCAGCAGTGAGGACAAAACAAACATTTGTATGGATAAAATCTAATGCAAAGAAAAAAAGGAGTGAAGAAGAATATGGGCAATTTTTTTAAATGATGGGAGCAATGTTAAAGAAGACAAGAAAAAAGAGAACATAGATCTATATTTCAGCACTCTGAGGAGTTCTAAGCTGTCAAAACTACAAACTGTTTTAACTTTTCATTTAAGAGGGAGCACAGGCAGGCTGGCAGGACACTTTGTGAGCTATCTGAAAGAGGAGTGACAAAAATCCACACACCTTGGAGCACAGGAGGAACAACCAGTCCCCCCAGTGCAGGGCAGTCACAGGAACTGCAGTATGCACCCCTGGGGTTCAGGGAAGAGCAGAGCTCAGGGCACCCATGAGAACTTTGCAGCAGACCTGAGAGGCCCCTCTGAGCCTGGCAATTAAATGCAGACACAGCAAGAGACAGCCCCAGTGCCATGGATGGAGTGCTGCACTGCTTGCAGAGCCTTCTCTCTGAGGAAGATGTTCACATTGCCTTCTCCCATCATCTAATTTCAATTCCATTTAAAGCACCACCAGCAGGGTATTAAGTTCCTTGTGTTCCATGTCAGCAGATGGAGGCAGGAGCTCCTAGAAGATAACTTGGAGTACCCAAAATGAGTTTGAAAGGGGCCCAAATATCCCCAAGTTAAACAAAGCTACCTACCCAAAGGCAAAGACCAGATCAAAAGTTAGAACCAAACTGCACGTCCAGAAGAGCTGAGTGAAGCTCCAGAGCAGGTTCCCGGGCAGAAGCTGCCTGATGGAGAAGTCAGAGTCCTTCCCTCCCCTGCTGCTCTCTGCTGCCTGTGCAGCCCAGCTGACACCAGACCCAGGCCATTCCACAGGAGGTGGAAGCAGAAATTGGATTGCTCAGGGACTGAGCCCAGCTCCTGCTTGCCCTTGAGCTATTTGTGTGCATTATCCAGCTTTGCAGCTCGCTCCACTGGACATGGATCTGGAGACCATAGAAGAACACAGATAAATATACCAGTTTTGTGAAAGGAAGCCATCCCAGCCCTGTAGGTCTGCCTTCACATACTATTAAGATTCCAGTCTCCACACACCAAAATCAAACTATGCTTTAATTTGGGATTTAATGGGGAAAGGCATGAAAAAGTTCAGGGAAAAACAAAAACCACAAGGAATTAACAGGCTGGAGATTGAGTTTTTTACACAGAGTTTTTAGGATAAAGTGCACCTTCACAAAAGCAAAAAGCTCAACAACCACTTGAGGGCCTTCAAATAAACACTGCTGGACATGTAATCTCTAAACTGAAAACAAAACAAAATGAGCAGAGACAGTTTCTGAGTTCTGAAGTGCAAAACCAAGGCAAAACCAAAGCTGCACAGCGTGAAAGGCCCAACGCTTGTCTGGCTAACCAAGGGGTTATAACACTTGTCAGGCTAACCAAGGGGTTATAACACTTGTCTGGCTAACCAAGGGGTTATAACACTTGTCGGATAACCAAGGGGTTATAACACTTCTCTGTCTAACCAAGGGGTTATAACACTTGTCTGGATAACCAAGGGGTTATAACACTTGTCTGGCTAACCAAGGGGTTATAACACTTGTCTGGCTAACCAAGGGGTTATAACACTTCTCTGTCTAACCAAGGGGTTATAACACTTGTCTGGATAACCAAGGGGTTATAACACTTCTCTGTCTAACCAAGGGGTTATAACTCTTGTCTGGATAACAGGTGTTAATCACACTTGCCTGGCTAACCAAGAGGTGGTTTATAAACACTTGTCGGCTACCAAGGGGTTATACACTTGTCCTGGATAAACCAAGGGTTTAACACTTGTCTGTCTAACCAAGGGTTATAACACTTGTCGGCGACACCAAGGGTTATAAACCCTTGTCTGGATAACCAAGGGGGTTATAACTCTTGTCTGGATAACCAAGGGTTATAACTCTGGTCTGGATAACCCAGGGGGTTATAAACACTTCTCTGTCTAACCAAGGGGTTATACTCCTTGTCTGGATAACCAAGGGTTAGAACACTTCTCTTTCTAACGACCAAGTGTTATAACTCTTGTCTGGAATAACCAGGGGTGATAACACTTGTCTGCACCCGGGGTTATACACTTGTCTGTCTACCAAGGGGTTATAACCACTTGTCTGGAGACCCGGGGTATAACTCTTGTCTGGATAACCAGGTTATAACACTTGTCTGGTAACCAAGTGGGTTTATAACTCTTGTCTGGGATAACAAGGTTATACACTTCTCTGTCTAACCAAGGGTTATAAACTCTTGTCTTGGATAACCAGGGGTTATAACACTGTCTGTCTAAACCAAGGTTTATAACACTTGTCTGGATAACCAAGGGGTTATAACAGCCTCTGAGGATACCCCAGAGAACCTAGGGATCTGAAGCTGCAATAGCAACAGGAGAAAACTGTTCTGCCTCTTCCTCCAAAAGTAAGATAACTTTGCATAATCAGGGCACTGAGTGAACTCCATTCTGGATGACCAAATCTACACAAATCTACTTTGTTTTCAGAGAAATAAAGTATTTAGTCATATGTGGTATGGCGCTTTTCCAAATTATAATTCAGTAATTTATTCTGTTCCTTCTCAACCTTTCCTAGAGATGCTTGATTTAGCTCAAAGACAAGGCCACATATTGCACAGCTGTGGGATCAAATCATGTTTGACACATTAGTGGGAATTACAGATTTTCTTGATGTGAAACTGCATGACAAAGAGAATTCAGAATCTTTTAGGTGTCCTGTCATCAACAGCAGTTTGCTGGTGTTTCCTGTTGAGTTAGATCCTTCTAGCTTTTCTGGGATATTTGAACAAAGGGGAGGGAAGCAGAATGATTTCCACTGATAATGGCCATTTTAGGGGGAAAAAAATAAAAATAAAAAAAACCCACACCAGCTGGGGTTAACAGAATATTAAAACCCCCAAAACTTCCCAGCCTTCTGACCTTGCAAACCTGATGCTGGGTGCACTGCAAACTGAGAAGCTACAAGGCTGTAGCAGGGAAAGGCTCCTTAGGGACCATACCCTGAGATCCCAGCTCAGAGGTCAGGCTTTGCTGGTCAGGAGGATGTGGCAGACAGAGACAATCCAGCAGCCAGAGTCCAGCAGCAGTGCAGGAGCACCAACCCCTGAGCACTCTGTGTCTGCAGTGCTGTGCCTTCTGCCAGGCTTTGACACCTGAGATAGGATGCCTCTCTGAACCTCTCACCTCAAAGAGACTGATATAAGAGCAGAGCTGTGTGTCCTTCTGTTTGTTGGTGCTCCACACCCAGGCCTGTTCCCAGCCATAGTGGTCCTACCAGTCATGTGCCTTGGATGGCAGCAGTGGCAGGTGGAAAAGTTAGGGCCTACCTACTCACCCAGAAAGGATGCAAGTTTTGTAGTGCCTGTGCCTGAATCTGTCCAGAAGTATTATCTGGATGGGTGAAAATAACTTTCTCCCCTTATGCCTGCACTCAGACCATAAACCTAGAGCTCTAGCTGTCAAATATCATTTGTAAACAGTGATATTTTGAGGGGCAAAAGTTGGTCCAAGATCTAGTATTAGGTGGCATTTACTTTAGAAAAAAAAAGAAGTTTTAGCTAACTCAACCCAAAACTGTAAGGTTCTCCAAAACCAGAATGAATCTTTTGCTGGAGAAAGATTACCCCTAAGCTTTCCCTTTAGAGCCCTTTCCAAAACCACAGAAGCAAAGTAATGCCAAGCAAGCAATGGTATTGAAGTCACCTGTATGTAAGTACTACCTTGTTCTGAGATCAGCTTGTGATGTGGTTCAGTGCAGGTATGGCCCCAAGTGAAGAACTCTAACACATGTGCCCCGTTGCCTTAGTATGGCAAAAGACTGCATGCAAAAGACTTCAGGTCAGAGGAAGAAAAATATTGAGTTTATTTTTCATTCTTTTTTATCAGACTGCAAATTCTTTGGGTCAAGACTGACTTGTTCTGCACTGGGTGGGTAGTACCTTGATCTAGGGAGATCCCAATCTCTTAGTCTCTATACTTGTCTCTAGCACAAGTAATCATTAATATTACTTCCATGTAAAAATGACATCTTTCTGAATTACTTAGCTTTTCAGAAACAGACAGAAACACCACTAGTTTATGTTTTGCTATGTTTGAAAGCATGCAATTAGACACGGCTCTTACAAACATAAACAAACACTCCCATCCAACCTCCATGTTTCTAAAAAACCCCAGGTTTGTTTAGACAAGGGGTTGATAATCCAGTTTGAACACAGGTATCTGAATGCTGTGACAGCTTCTTCATAATACTCAGCTTATGGTACATTAAACTTTAAAGCAAGATAAACTCCTGCTTTCATTTTATCAAACATCTACCCAGACAGCAAAAAGAAAGACACAAAGCAATGTTTGCAGCTACAGCCAAGCATGGGATATCCAACTCAGCATATGTTTGAAATGAAAATGAACAATATGTTGCATAGATATACTACTGTATTTTTCAATTGAGAATATCACTGGGATTTGTAAATGTTAAACTCATTCTTCCCTTAAGAGTTTGGTTTTATTTCATGCCTAAAAAAACCCCCTGAGATTCACAGAGATTAGGCAAATAGAGACAGCAGTGCTTGCAATTGAGAAAGAAAGTGTTCTTAAGAGAAACTGCTCTGATAATCAGTTTGGGTGGAAGAAATCACAGGGTAGGACACAGACAAGACATTTTTAAAGAGTGCTAAGTGTTGTGCCACTGGTACTACTGAACTTTGGTAGTTAGCCATATTATGCCTTTTTGTGGTCAATAAAGCAGCAACCTGCCTATCACAATATTAATGATGTAGCAACAGACATCCAAGAATCCATGATAAGAAACATGCAAGAGACTTTTACAGAGAACAAGTAGACAGAATGGGGAGGGTAGCAGATGACTAAATCCTTCAGGAATGGGGGATAGCAAAGAGGCTTGAGCAGCCTCTTAATTTAACAGATTACCAAAAAACCAACTTCCCATTCAAATCCAAACAGACTATGTACCAAAAAGCTTCACAGGGCTTTCTACTCCCAACATTTCATCGACTACCTTGCAAAGCCTCTCCTTAGAGCTGACTTAAGGTAGAAGACAAACACTGAGAAATTATAGTTGCTTCCACTGATTTAAAATTGACACATTACACTACAAGCATCACCTTCATATTACACTGAAGACAACGCATGAGAAACCAGAGATGTGTTATTACATGATTTGTTATAAAGAGTTATTATGTTCATTGTAGCATAAACAACAGCCCAAAAATTATCAAATCGTCCCAGTTTCTAAGACTTGTATAGGGAAGCTTCAAGTCTTTCTTTAGAGAACTTGTTTCTAAGACTTGTAAACAAGGACTTGTATCTTCCCAATAAGTTAATTTTTATGCAGCTGCAACCTCTGCTCCCCTTCCCAATCAACCCTTTCTTCCCTCCCTCTTTCATATGACCTCACCATACCCAAAAATGTGAAGAGATTGGTTTTATCACAGTTTAGCAAGATACCACCTGCCAGCTGAGCTGTGACAAATCCCAGCTGGCCTTACAATGCACACACTCACAGGGACTGAGGCTGAGTGATGGACAGCAGCTCAAGGCTGTCATTTAAACCACTGAGTACCCCCTATCCATGAAAACTGTGCTGAGGAAAGAGCTCAGTAAGATGAATGTTGCCATGACCACGTTCCTATTCTAGTGTGCATTAGATCTTTTTACTCTCTCCTCTACCTGCAATTGCCTTCTGTTGAGCCTTGCTAAGCCTTTTACAGCTAACCAGGTGGACAAACTCGTTCTTTGTACTCACACAACAGTTGGCACAACGTGACCCCAATCAATCATACGCTACTGCCACAACAAAATTTACAACAGCAAATATTCATTCCTCCCTTTCCCCTGGACTGCCCTCCTGAAGAGACACAATCCTGGAGGAAAAAGCTAAAAAAGTAATAATTCAGTAGTTATTAAAAAATTAGGATAAGGCTTATGAAGAAAACCTCAAAGGAACCTTAAGAGTTATTACTTTATTATTACTCCTGCCATACACAACACTCATGTTTTCTAACTCTTAGAAGAGCCAGAGAATCAGATATGCAACATGATTGTAACAAAAACATTTTCTGGAATTAGAGACCTGCATTTCTATTAGCAACCATTTTACACACTTAATGTTTAAATAGTTCCTTGAACCCAAGGTTTCAGTCATGAATAAAGGAAGATGTGTGCATGCATTGAGTTTTACTGATTTGTTTAAACACTCAGGTAGTATAAAAAATTTCAACAAAATAGACTCAAATTAGAAAGTTGACAAGTTTGAACAACTACCACACTTGCAGATGTGCTTCAAGTCTTTAACCTTACAGGCTCAGGCACTGCACTGTTCTGAGATAAATAGATGTGAACAGCTCAGCCACCAGGCAAACCTACCAACAGCCCATAGCTTATTTCATTGCAAGCTTAATAACTGCCAGCTTCCCATTGGAAGAGTGATCTATAGGCACCTGTATTTAATAAACTACTTAAAATTAAACTTGAATCTGTAGATCAGCAAGATTGGTTAGTTGTAACCTTTTACAAGTATAAAACACTTTTTCCATATAAAACTTCTGCAGCCTTTTCTTGATGCTTTCACAGAACTCACCTTCAGCCAGGAAAGCAGACACACTGAATGGGGTGTCTCTACTGTTAGACAATTTCCCACCTCACTGCTAAGTTGAACTTTTTGAAACTTTTATGGCAGGCCCTCAATTCAGCAGTAACTGACCACAGCCATGAGTCTGGTTTAACTCTGCAATTAGAGTTAGCTTTGTTTATGGCAAGACCAAATGTGCACTAAAAAAATCCATGTCTTAACTTCAAGGGGAGGAACAGCCTTTCCTAAACTGAACCAGAAAATGAGGCCCTGGGCAACACACACCAGGCAGTACCAAAGATTTACAAGGAGCAGTTCCGGGTCTTTGGAGATCTCGGCACATCCGGACATGAGCTGTGGGGAAGTATCAGGCTATTTCAAATGATTCACAGGTGGCCAGACCTCACCAGCTCATCTCCTGCTTTTCTGAACTGAGGATGTGCCTCTGTCCTCCCTCCTTCCCCCTTAAGCTCCCAGAGATGTCACAGGTCTACAGCTGAACAGCATGGTCCTAATGATCTAGAGCTACTGTTCTTTTTCCCAATAAAAATCAGAGGAGGTAGGACTTGGATGTTTGCAAGTATTTGGGCAGATCTTGTAAAGAAAGCAGGCTCACCCACCTATTTGATACAGCAACACATGTCAGATATAGGTTTGACTCTTATCTGTCATTTACATTGCTACAACAATTGTGCTTAACTCATGGTGCCATCACTATTCTCTTCCTGATTAGCTTTAGATTTTTTGTGGATTTTTGTTTTTTCCTGCAACAGTCCCTGAGACCTTTTCTTGAAAACTCATACAATTGAGAAAACCCCCATTATTTTACTGGAAGGCAGGATTTGAAGAAAAATGCAAGTGACAAATCAGAAAAACACTCCCAGTTCAGCTAATATAATTTCTGAAAGAAATTTTCAGGATGGGGGGGAGGATTTTTTTTTTTAAAATTCAGCACAGCTCACTGTATTGCCTACTGTGCTACCCATTACAGCTGCTGTTATTCTGATTTGTGTCTACTAGTCAGTGTGGAAAGAACAAGAGAGGAAATTCAAGAAGCAGTCTAAGTGTCTGTAGACTTAAGCCAAAGAACAAGTGTGCAGCACAGCAGAGAGAAGAGGTCCAACAAGTATTTGGTGAATCAAATACGTGAACCAATGTTCCCGCTGCCCAAAGAAATTAATAGGAAACCAAAAAATAACTTCTTAACTTAAATGATCATTTTTGTTAGCAGTTGGTAAAGCACTTACAAGACAATATTGCAAGGAGAGAATTATCTAAAAGCATAGTGAGTTTTGTATTTATTGCACTCTCTGCTTCCAAACCAACTCCCCCTCCATTTCCCTCCTAGGAAATTACCTTCCAGTTTCCCCTCATGGATACGACTCTACAGATGCTGGGTTTCAGCAGGGTTTGTGTCTGATGTGCAACCCATCTCACTGCTCTCACTTACCAATACAGCAGGACCAGGAAGACTGCCAGCAAAGCCAGGGTGGCTGTGGTACTGTTCATTTCTAGAGAGGCAAGTGCCAGACGATCTACAGGCTCCATTCTCCTCCACCACAGCTGCAGCCTTGAGTGCTGTGTGCAGGGGAAAGCCTCCACAAGGGCTGATAAAGCCTTCCACAGCTAAAGGAATGACATCTGCAGCGAAACAGGAACTGAGAGAGCAAAAACATATCATCACAAACGGCAAACCTTTCCTCTTCTCATCAACTGCACACTCTGAGGCAGAACTTGAAGGTTCTCTGAATGGCAGAATGGAGCAATTTCCCCCCTCCCACTGTTGTTGACTCTCACGCCAGTAAATATTTACATACCCACCGCTTGAGACATCAGCATTGCTGAATGGTTTTTTAGACCTCAAGTACAGGAATCTGGGAAATAAATGGGGAAGACAGCCTGACCATGTTACAAATCATGGAAGAAAAATATAGAGCCACTTCAGGGGTGTCCTGACATACAAACAGTGGAGTTCTCTAAAGTAATTAAAATAGAGCATTTTTCCAATATGAAACTTCATTAGCACTTAATTTCCAAGCTGGTGATACCTTGTAAGAATGGAACAAAGTAAACTTTACCACAACTAGAAGGAGGAATTAGAGGAAAGCTGGTCTAATGTGACTTCTGGAATGCATATAAAGAAAGACCAAATGAGCAGAAAACTCCAATTTTTTTGGGGTAGTACCAGATCCATAAGTCAGCATCTGCCACACTGGTGAGTCCACACAGACAGCACTGTTTGTCTGTATCACCTCAACTTCACGAGGGCCACAGCAAATTTTCCTGGCTCAGTGCACTGTCCTCCTGGAGATATCACTAACCAGCCTCTCCAGAGATACTTTGGCTACCCTTACAAATAGCTGTATTTCTAATATCAGGTTTAAGAACAATATGGTCAAATCTACCATCTCTGCCCTGTGGCACAGTCAGGCTGCCACAGCCCCGTGAACAACCTGCACACAACCATCAAGTTTTGACTGCAGTTCTGGAAATGGTTTGTTCACTGTATATGAATTCTTCAGCTTTTTTCCATATTTTCCTGCCTGCAAACCTCAAGCCTGTTTCAAGCATCTGATCCAGTCCAATTAGAAAGGTAAACCAAAGAACACACCTTGGAGCACTTCTACAGGATAAGTCCACCAACCTGTTATACACTAAAGTAACCAAATTCCACGAGCAAAAAAAATCTTCAGGACAACAACATCAGAAGCAACAGCTTGCATGTAAACCTCTACCATGACAAAACTCCCTGAACTGTCCAGTATTGTTTGTTACTTAAGAAACTATAAATTCTCATATATGTGCTTCGGAGTTTCCACCCATCCTAAAAAACCTATTTGAAAGATAAGGAAATCAACGCTATACAAAAATTTGGTTTGTGAATTATATGGTAACCTTGAGAACCAGAAATTCTGTAAAATCTGATTCTCATAACACACCTGATGAAGAGTGGTTTCTTCTCTGACTACCCCAATACAATAGCTTAGATTTAATGTGCAAGGCTTCTTCAATATCACTGTATTACACTTCCTGCTTTTATCAGAGAAGTTAATAATATAGGTATCAAAAAAGTAAAGTCTTTAACACAATGGAGTTTAATTTTAAGAAGATTTGGCTCTACTCTAAGTGAATCACTGCTATTTTGGTTCTTCATGCTTCACAACTGCATTAATTCCCTTCCAGCCTCAGATCCTTACAGAACAAGGAGAAGGTGTTAACCAGCTCATCAGCTCTGCAGAATAGCGAGGAAGCTCACAGAAAACCTTGCTGCAGGTATTAACAACTCCACTGCTATTCTAGGTCAATAATAGCTCTGCTGGTTTGCTGCTGCTCCTGGAAAGTTCTGCAAGAACAACTCCAACAAGATTTAACACCAGTGACACAAGGAATTAATCAGTGGGCACAAGCTAATCCCAAAAACAACCAATCCTGTGGGACTTTCAGAAAAAGAAAAAAATCAAACATTGATATGCATCCAAGTCTTTTCTAAAAGACTTCTTTTCTTTTCTTCTTTCTTTTCCAAAAGATTTGTCTTTTCTTCTTCTACCACAAGGGAAGAAGGCAAGAAATAATATTCCAATTTTACTTTATTTGGCTTTTTAATAAAAGACATTTTTCAGCATATAGAGGACAGATGTTCCCTTATTAAAATCAACTGCACGACTCCTATCAGCACACACAGGTCAAATAGAGACCTCACTTGTTTTTTAAGAAGCACTGGAGTCTTTTCCCAGTCACACTGAGAGACAGGAGGTATGAGTAGTTCTTAACCATATGCTTAAGAAAGAAAATAGGGTCTCACATCAGAATCCAGTTTGGAATGGAATCTCACATCAGAAAAAAAACAGAGTCTCACATCAGAATCCAGTTTGGAAAAGAACACATAATTAAGCTTTTTTTTTTTTTTTTGCTTTTCTTTTCATCCTTCTCTGCTGTTGATGGTGGGGTTTGTTTTGTTTTACTTTTTAAGCCTCATCACCTGTTTCTTGCTGGAGGTTTTTAACTTAGCACCTCCGACCATTAAGAAGGGTGGCAAGCATTGACTCTAAAACCTGCCTGGAGCACTTCTCATCACAGACAGAGGCACTTACAGTTATCATCTTGGAGTTAGGGACCTCAGCTCTCTGAAGAGTCACATAAATCCACATGATACTTGTTGGGGGGAAAGGAGTCAGGGATACAAGAGCAATGACAACAAGCTATTTATCAATCCTGACAATTCTCTTTACAAGTTGGTTTTTTTTTTTTTTTTATGTGAGAAATATCATCCTCATTAAGGCTTAATAGCACAGATATTTCGCACCAACCTCCAAGTCCTTTTTGCGGAGTCACGCTGGCCAGCATGGTGACAGTATCAAGGAACTAGGGTGACAAAGTCCTCCCTCAGGGCAGGCTGGAGGAAGACAGAGACAAGCAGAAGAGAGCCTTTTCCTGTCAGATGCTGTGAGTCAGCAGCAGTGCCTGCATTTGCATCCACAAGGCTTCCCTCAAGAATCACCCACCATGGTTTGCAGCTCCTTGACACGGTGCCATCCACGCTCTTCTCTTCCGTGGCAATTAAATTCCACAGGTCACCCCCTCATTCATCACAAAACCTGCTGACTAAAACCTGCACTGAAGGGACCCATCTCAGCTCCATTCCCCACCAATGCCTGGGAGCTCCCCAGCAAACAGCAGAAGGAGTTTGGTGCTGAGCAGCCAGGGCTGCAGCCTGCACACACGCCAGCAGCAGCAGCAGCAGCTATTAAACAGGGAAGTGCATAATAGCATCCAAAGTCTGAGGCTGAATTGTTCCTCAACTAAAAAAGAACAAAAACCTGGCACCCAGACAATCCAGGTTTTACAGGAAGCCTCTGTGCCTTACAGCCCTGCCTGAGTCCAGTAATATTTTCTGCAAATGCTCTTCCAAAACAATGCATTTCAGCTTCTAAAGGAATGCAGCTGTGGCCTCAGCAATGCTAGACATACACAAGCATTGTTCCAACATGAAGTACAGAGTTTATTAAAAAGCAGGATTATAGACCTTCCCAGTAAGCCTAAATCACGTTAAGGATTTTGACCTGTCCTCAAAGCATATCAAATGGAAAGTGTAGTCTCATCTTTCAAGAGCTACTGACTACACCAGCTAGACTAACCACATACTCCTGCTAATGACCAAATTCAATTCCTTTTCTGCTATTCTACCTCATATATTTTAGGTCTATAATAATCTAATTAGGGCTGAGCCACACCAGCTTCATGATAGATGAAGGAAGTCCAGGAAGATGTTACATTTTAATTTTATAGCAGTTTGTGTCTATAGAAATTTATAGCACAGTCTTCAGATCAACAAAATTCTGCTACAGACAGCTTAGCCACAACATACTGCAGACAAAATACCACAGAACAGCTTAAAAAAGAGATTAATCAGGGACTAGTTTATGTATAAGCTTTAACAAAGCCCATGTAACAAAATGTGTAAAGTATATATGATGATAATTTATCTTAAAGCAAAAACCTTTCCAGAGCCAAAATGAATTCTCAATGTCTTGAAGGTAGACCAATCAAAAAAAAAAAAAATTCCAGAGGCATTTTTCACAGAGGTTTTACTTCTTTTTTTTTTTTTTTCCAATTCAAAACAACCTTAATATCCAAAGTACTGTGAATAATAATGTATTGGAATAGAGGGATTTACAATGGCCATCTGTGACTTAATTATTGCTATCCTTGTTCAAGGATTGATTAAGCAGTTTAATCAGACGATTCTGTACTCCTGCATGATAAACTATGACAAACTACCCAACAGACAGACCGCCAAGGCATCAGAGCCTACTAATAAACATCCTTGCTCTACTTTCAGAACAGACAGGGGCACCAAAAGCATACCGTGAGCTCATGGGAGATTCTTGAGTCACCTTGAATAAAGTCCCTCCAATAAAGTGGATCTCCAAAGGCAAACACAGTCACTGTAAAACCACACTGAGGAGGCCACTTTCATGACACTTCTGACTGAGCAGCAGAAAGATACACTTTTACACTCACATTGTTTTGCCAAGTCAGAACCTGGTTATATTAACCTAAATGCTTCTCAGGAAACAGGCATGCAGTTTAAAATTCTAGGAAAGCTAAAAATATTATTCAAACTTGTACTTCACAAACAAATTTAATCTAAGCTGCCTAAAAGTTATGGTACTTCAAACACAGTCAGTATCTTAGAGTCTAAAAAACTCATTATGCTAAGTAAATGTAGTGCCACTGTACTAAGTCCCCTCTAAAGCAACAAGCTGTGAGATATCCTAGTTATTTCAAAGAACTCCTCTTAGAAATAGCACAGATTTTGCGGTCAAAAGGAATGACAGTTTCTTCCTCTTGCTGTGAGAGTTCAGAATGAATTTCTAAAATAAAGTTACCTTTGCTAATAGTGGCATTAAGATCTTGCAGCCCCTGTGAAATTCCAGAGAAAGCAGAAATTAGTATAACATCTGCTGCCCGTCACCAGGCATTTCTAAGCAAATTGACTTTATTAAATAATTGGTAACTTGTTTATATTTCCATAGCTTTCTTTAGAAACATTGATTGATTCAAGCAATCCTATAATTTCATTGTCCTATAAACTTGACTGGAGATAAATATGGATTTATGTTCACAGATCAATAGCAAAAGCCAAAAAAACCTGCCTAGACTAGTCTTGTAGTTGCAGAGAGACATATAAATGTTTGCAAAAACATTATGGTAAGAGCTGCAAAGTTATAATTTTTTTCTGAAGCTTGGTTTTTAAACACCATGAAAAATGCCTAAGTTTCTCTGTCTAATTGAAAAGCTACTCTAGGTGACAAACTCCAGGCTTGAATTCTCGAAACTATGTTTTGGTGCTGGATTACAGGTCAAAAGAACTGTGAAAAACTTAACAGAAGTACCTTGTTCTATAACTTAATTAAACAAACTTATAGACTAATAAAATGCATTTATCAGTACCCTGTCAAAATTCAAAATGACAACTAAGAAATGCACCAAAAGTCTCAAAAACCTTGAACCTCAGACAAGGTAAAGAGCTGTTTTTCACCTGAGGACAACCACTGTTTTTTTCAAATATCTCATGCTCCCAGAAGAAACTCCACAGACATGAATGGAGAATGTGCCCATGGGCTGTGGCCTTCAGCCTGACAAGAATGTTAGAATTCTTCCCATCTGGGAACTGTGGGCAGTATCAGCTAACCCTTTATGCCTTATCTCTGTCTAAAACCAGACGGTTTAGATGCAATTGTCCCTCTGAGATTCATAAGACAGCAAGAAGAGAGAGCAAATGAATGTTCAATGTATTAGGTGATATAGACATGGCAAAACCAGAACAGGTACTACATCTCACAACTGCCAGTAGTCTCTGCACAGAAGAGGCAGTAAATTGGCAAAAGGGAAAACAAAGGTGGCAATGAAGCAAGTCAGACTAATACTATTGCCACAGCAATGGTTCTCATACCTTGAAAAGCCCAAAAACTCTTGGTCTGCATCCACATGTAGAAATGCAACCTGACTGCAAAGAAACTCAAACTGGCAGCAAAGAGAATCACTGAGGATCAATTCTCCAGAAATTCTTTAATGGCATCTACAGAGTCACTTCTTACCACGCAGAAATATCCCTTCACAGGACATTCTCCTGGAGATCACCAGGTGCAGGGTTTGGAAATGCTGCTCTGACTCCTGCAGATGTGGCAGGGGAAGCTTTTGCCCTGTTGCCTCTCTCACCTTTGAAATTGTTTCCCATGACAAGCATTCCCAAATGACAGTAACTGCACTGTGAGTAACCATGATGAATATTCTCAGATGGCAGTAAGAGCACAAAACGTGTGGGGCACTGGAACACACAAAGCTGGGCCAGGGAGACACAGCAAACCTTCACACCATGGGGCAAACACAGGGACAACATAAAGTACCTTGAAATGCCTTATTTTCACTCACGCCCCTGTACAGAGTGTATCTGCTGCCTAAATGTATGCATCACATGATGAATAATTCTTGGCTGATCGTGCCAAATATTCCCAAAGGCCTTCTTACCCATCTGAAAGGGAGCACAGATAACTAATGTGCAAATTGCAGCCCCCTTGTACCCAGCCAAGAAGCACATGCAACATATGGGCAGCTCTACTCTGGCTCAGCCTTTTGTGCTTTCCCATTCACTGGGCTTTCTTGCTGCAGACTTTCCTTCTGACCACTTGTACACTAATTCACCAAATCAGAAATCCCTTCAGCTTCATTCTCAGCAGATTTGCTGTAGCACAGACATGCATAACCAACCGGAAAGGGGAGAGGAAAAAAAAGAAAAAGTGGAAAAAAAAAAAATTATGCAATTACAAAACCAGCACTTCCAAACCTCAAGCTCTTTCTGCACTCTTGGTTTAGTTGAGCTTTTTTCTACAGTGCTGGTTGTTCATTTGTGCAATTGTGATAAATACAGGTTTTACTGGGGGCAAGGACTGTCAAGCTCGAAGCAAGGAAAAAAGTGCTCAGAAGCTGTGAAACTCAAACGATCAGGGCTAAAATACTAATTAAACTATTTTAATTGCTCAATTTGAAAATTGCATGTTTTTCCTGCAGTCTCATGGATCTGAGAGTAAATTTGTGATTTTGGAACGCTTGAGGCTAGCAATACTTACAAAAGGGCATGAACCCAATAAGCTGACCTATTAGCCAAGGGAAAAAGGTTAAGTGGAAGACTAAATAACCTGATGTTATGAGTTGAAACAGCAAGAAAAACTTAGTCTCAACAAAACTTCAATCCTGCCGACACTCCTTTTAACTTCATCTCTCAAAGTGTACTGTAGTTGGGATCTGAGCCTAAAGTTTACAGTGTTCAGCCTCCTTCCTACCTTCTGAAGCCTTCCACCAAGTGGCAGATAAGCCCAGCCTCATATTGTAGCTGGGCTAGTGCAGGAAGGAAATGTTTCCTTCTCAGGGTATAGGGAAGTTTCTCCTCAAGAGCCCAGCTCTGTCTGTGGCAGCTCAAGCTAACTAGAAATTCCCAGGGACAAAGGGAGTTGTGATGAGCTGTAATTCAGAGGGGACCCCTGCAGATGCATGAGTATTTTAAGGGTGTAGCAAAGAATTTTTGGAAGTCTGGTGCAGGTAGATTCTCTCTGTCCTCGTGTGATGCACTCAGCTCTGTGGATGGAGACCACCAACTCCAAACATAAAATACTGTTTTTCTTTCAGTATGTAACTCCAATGAACCTTATTGGAGCACTGAGGGTACACTGAGAAGATTACACTCCTTAATGTGCAGTTACAGCTGTAATGTAAATGCAACATTGCACGCTTTCTATTATGGTTCAAGACCACTCCACTCTTCAAGACTGTTATAAACCTCAGAAAACAGGGGTTTGTAATGGAAATGCTGAAACACATAACTCTGAAAACCCCAGCAGAGAGGAAATATGGCTATAAATTCAGCTTTTCTTTTCCAGCATACACATTGGCAAGTTATGAATAATACGTATTTCTACACTTACAACAGACAGACGAGCACACTGCTCAGGGTAACCTTTGCTGTAAAGGTGGAGGATGGAAAGAGCTCAGAGTGGAAAGAGCAACCTTTCATCTTGTGTTTTGCAGAGCTGCTGCAACTACAATGATGGCATAAACCCAACAATTGAAATTTAGTGCCCTGTGCACCAGCACTGAATTTCGAATGCACTTATTTTAGAAAGAGTGTGTTATGTTTCTACAGTCAGCAAGAAAAAGACATGAGCCCCCTCAAACCCCCTCAGCTTTCTTTGTTTTAAAAAAAGACCTGACTGTTAGGATGCTGTTTAAATGACATTGCAAATCAGCTTGCTATCCACTCAAAAGCAGATATTCTATATAAATTCTTTTCTGTATATAGTCTGGTCCCTATCTTCTTAACACTACCAAGAAGCAAAATTTGCTTGTAATTGCTGAATTTGTTACTGCAAAAACCCCTGCTCTGTTTGGCAAGAAAAAGATGGGCAGGCAACTGTACTACCACTGAGGCATTTGGGGATTTCTTCAGATATTAATAGCAACTTCAAGGTGGGTCAATATAATCCCATTGGCCATATCATGCTGTGTGATTTCTGATGTGTATGAGGAAAGGAAAACTAAACCAACACAACTGCCATTTGGGAGGAGTGCTGATGTTGGGTAAACAGGGAAATCCATGCCTGGTTTGAATATTGCAGCCTGACTTTCAGATGGGGAAAGGAAGAGCAGGGAGGTCCTTCCTCCTTCAGCATCAGGAGGGAGGGGACAGAGGCCCCCACCACTGTTGCTGCCTGCACAGGGCTTGGTGCCACCACCACCATCCTCCTCCTCGGTCACCTGCCCTGCCCCAGGGTTTCAGTGGCATCCCCAGCCATCACACTTATCTGGAGACATCCTTGCAGGAGTTCTGGCACCCTGGCTTAAGCTGCCATATGTACTGTCTCTGTACAGAGAAACACTCAAAGCTCAGCAAGCATGCATGCAGATATGATCCCTGGTTTTTGTATTAGTCCTGTTCACACTTTGGGAAGTTTTTTTAATGTGTAGGGAATGCTTTCAGATTGAGATGCACCTACAAACTAATTTATATTCCAATTCAGATGAGCCCATAAGTTATTTTCTATCACAAATATATCAGCAGTGCCACTAATTGGTCTATGAGGGACACGAAAAACTTCACCTGGAAAGCAGCCCATGAGACCTCTCCATTACAGCTGCTAGAATTTTTAAGGTAATGGATTAATTGGTAGAAGGTTTACAACTTCTTACCAACACCTCTAACACTAGCTACATCATCCTCATTTCAGATCTGAGGGCACTGCATTTGACCTTTCTGCATGTTTGATTCTGATGGACACCAGCCCTTCAGCTTTCTGCATGACAGCAGCCCTGATGCCACGCCGTGCAAACCCCACACACCCAAAACTATGCCTCTCACTCACCCAGAGCTGCCAAGCCTCTCAACAGGAAGGGAATTGCCTCCCTGTCCAGACCTGTTCAGTTCAGCATTTGGCAACTTCTGCAGAGACCAACAGGAAAGCTGCTTTATTGCCATTAAAAGGGCAACACGACTCCCAGCAGAACTGAGAACTGCCTTTCACGTCTTCTCTTGGGTGACACCTTTACTAGGAGGGTCTCCTGTCTTCACTTCCACCTTTCTTGTTTAAATGTGATCTTGCACCAGTAACCTTAGCTGAAATCTCCCACTCTGTTCCCACAATTTTCAGCTGCCCACTGCCTGCTGCTTCACCCCAGCAGCAGCAGCAGCTGAGAACCAGTCTGACCATAAGTGATACAACAAATCCATGGTCTTCAGAATAATAAGTAAATTATTTGTAGGAAAGAGCCACAAGGGTATAATTGTGTCATTGAACCAAGTCTCTACACACAGGGCATTACACTTAGCCCTGGGAAGTCTGCAGTGTGTCCTTCTGCCAGGTATTTACCACAACTCTCTGGCAAATTTACACTCATCTGTAAATACCAACAGCAAGGCTGGAATAGTTTCCCAGCTGCCTGCTTGCCAGATGGTCACTGCCAAAATGCTCAGAAGTGTTTTACCTTACCCAGGAAGCACATGAAACCATTTCTTCTTCCTCTGATATCTGACCACTGCTCTGTTGTATTAAGCAGCCAGGGTAAAATGGAAGCATTTCCAAGGATTTCCACTGTGGTGGTCTTAAGAGCCTGAAACTTTGAGTTGCCTCCAGTTGAGCAAACAGCAGAGATACACTGGAAAAAGGAAATTTACACAGGCAGAGTCCATTGCAGCCACATATGCAAAACGTGTACTTGTCAATTTCTCTCTGCAAAGACCTAGAAATCAACTTAAAACGAAAAGAATACTTAAAAAGCAAGCTTAAATTTAGCAAAAGGCTGGATGCTCTAAGACCCTCATTCACTAGAGAAAGATTTACAGCCTCTCTAGGGGAGTGGGATTCCTACCCTCACTTTTTCTAAGACGGAATGATTATTTATCCCACTAACCTTTCCCTAAAGGAGCCAACACATCTAACCATGGCTGAGGGGAGAATGGCACCTCTCCCGGACCCCACACGCTGACTCTGTGCCACCAGCCAAGCCCAACTCCCATAGCCCAAGGATGCGCCACAGGCACGGCACGGCAAAGCTTCCCAGCCAAAAGCACGGGGCAAGGAGGACTAGGGCGGACCACAGGATTCACACAGAAAATCCCAGGAGATCCTTACCTTCAGCGGTCTGCCGTGCCTCCTCCAGCGGTTCCTGGTTGGGATGCCAGCCGCAGCTGCCCGGCAGCAGCCTGAGGGCAGCAGTGGGGCGCGGAGCCATCGCCGCCTCCACACAACAGACAGGTGCTGGGATAGCCGCCAGGTAAGGCCGCGGGACTACAACTCCCAGGAGCCCCCGCGCCTCCCTCCCCAGTCCCCACGGGCTGCTCCCCGCCACGCCCTCTGGGGGCTGTAGTTCCACCACCACCAGCAGCCTCTCTGGCTGACCCTCTCTTGCTGGGAAAGGAGGATTTGCGTGGCCGCAAAGGAAACTAACACTCTGAGACCTTTAGTATGTTTCTTTTTTTTAAAGTCTATTTATGTATGTCTGCATTACAAATTAAAAAAAGGCGCTATACTCAGCAAAATTTATATCTCCTGCAAGGGGAAAATGGGAAGTTAGCGTACTTCCAATTGTCTTCCTGCTTCTGGTGGGGATTCTTTGGTTTGCTGTGAAAGGAGAAGAGAAAAGTGAAAAATAAAAGCTCACAAGCAAGTATTGCCAAATAGCTTTGCAAAATCAGATGGGAAAAACTTAAATGTTCCCATACACTAATTAGTTAATGACTGGCCTCAAGCCTGCAAACGTGCCGATACTTCACTGTATCCTCCACTGAAGTGAATGCAATTGAATCTCATACTTCAGTTGTTCCAGAAACTCAAGGCCTCTAGAAATTATAAGCATGGCTTAGTAATGTTGAGATTTTAAAAATAATTAAGGGCTTACCCACATTGGGAGTTGCTGCAGAGCAGCTTCCCTTGCGTAACTCCCCTTCCCTGTGCTGGACATGAATTTCACACTAACACTGCTTTATTCTGAATTAGTTTGCCCTATGCAGGCTTTCAGTTCACAAGCTACCTTTGCCCACATTGATGGACTCATGCAAGGTAAGCCTAAATTGTGTGTTTTGTTTTTACCCTTGTGTTCAAGCATTCATTTAGGCACATGTTCCCAAAAGCTAGGCATTTCTTTTGAAAACTAGACATGAAGTTTCTCTCACAGTCACTGCTGCCCTGAATTTGGGAGATCAATAGGATCACTAAATGCCACACAAAACCCCTTTGGGAGCATGGCCCTGTTTGCCTTACTCTGAATGTTTGTTTTTCTAACACAAGTCTGTGCAAATGAGAGAAAGTTCTGCTTTCAGAGTAAAGTCTGCTCTTAGTAATTAGTCCTTGTGGGTAGCATGTTTTAACAATACTTCACAGAGAACAAAAAATTCATAATCTGTCCAGAATATAGCAAAAGCTTTAAAGTTTTTCCCAATTTTTATTATCTGCATATGCGTAACAAAATATCAACAATGCTAATGTACAAGGAGCCAGATTTCTACCAGGACCAGTAGTTATCAAACCCATGGATATATCAACAGGTCCCCTTTACTTGAGGTGAAGAAGAGGAGAAGGAAAGGCCCTAAGTAACAGGAAATAATAAAAAATGAGAGATGCAGAAGTTTTAGTGTCCAGACAGGTGGTGCCCATAAAGCCTCCTTAGCTTCCCTCCAGGACCACGCCAGGGCCATCTCTGGGCAGTTGCAGGGCAAGGTTTCTAAATGAAAAGACTTCCCAGATGAGGAGCACACGATGCAGAGGCAGAGACTGAGCCCTGCCAGAGCTGCAGAGGAGCCACACTGCTCCCTGACTTCCAGCTCTGAGAAGCTCTGCATGGAACTGAAGGGAAGCTGCAGGACTTCTGCACCAAATCAATCCATTGGATGGCTTCTGGATTCCATCTGTCCCAGGGAACTGTTCAGCTGCTTTGCAAGGCACTACAGCTCATCTTGTACTTCCAGAGCAAATTGGCAGCACATGAATAGCACACTTGAGCCATAACCCGGATAAGCCTTCCAGGATAATTGAGATTCTACAGTGTGTGACTTTTTATAGTAAATTTTCATAGACTTGCTAGAAAAATGTGAGTTTTGACCTAGCACTTTTATTCCAAGAGTTCTGAAATAATCTATTTTAATGCAGGTTTAGAAAAGAAAAAGAAAAAGAAAAAAAAAAAAAAAAAAGCATGTTCTTTTGACTTTAAGTTCAATTGACAGAAGATTTATTAATCACCATCATGCAATTTAGATCAGAATGCCTGTATTAAAGCAGATACATGGAAGAGCTGGAACGGATTGCTTCCCAAAATGTGGCATTAAGAGTGATGTTTGCTTTCCTTTTTTGTTTCGAACTCTCTAGCACTTGTTTGACTGAGACAATCTCTCTTATTAAAAATGGGGTGTAAGAGAACTGCTTTTGTGAATACACAGGGTTATTACTTATTCCAGCAGGTATTTTGCTCCTTTCTGCCTTGCATAACTACAAACACTATGAATAAGTCCATTGAAACTGCTAAGGTCCATCTAATGCTTTCATCTTCCTACTTCCCAAAACAACAATGGTCTCAGTCATCTATTATTTGCAAGAATTCACAGATAATATCAGAATAAAGAGGAAGCATGGATAATACAGCACAAGACCCTCCTATTGTTTCACTGGAATGGGGAAATCCACTGGAGACTGAACTTTCTGTAAACACTGGTCTGATGCTGGCTGCCCTCCTCCCTCCCGGAGGAGCTGATTGCTGTGGGGAAGCTCAGCCCACCCCATCCACCTGCCTGTCTGTAGCCCAGAGCTGAAAGATCTGCCAGATGTAAGGCCCACAGCAGGAAGAACACATTTCTTCTCCCATCCAGAAAAAAGATGCAAATTCCAGGTGCAGATGATTTCCCAAAACCAGAAGGCAAGACAAGAGGAAAAAGCATTTAATGCCCATGCTGCCAGAGCTGAAAAACCCTTTCACAGGGATGCTGTGAACACCTTGCATCTCCATGAAGGGTGAGTCAAATTCACAATGCCATGCAGGCTCATACATGGCAAAAGCTTTCAGGTTGCTTTCACATTTTGAAGAAAATCAGAGCTTTCCTCAGCCTGTTCTCCTAAACACCTAGTAGGCAAGGGGGAAATGGAGGCAGAGCCCAAAATAATACTCTAGCAAAGTGCTGAGCAGCAAAGCAAAGAGCCAAAGGACTCCCTTTTCCCCTGAACACCTTCCACAGCTGCACCCTGGTTTCCTGGGCACTTGGCTGAGGCAGCAGCTGGTGCTGCCATCTCCCCTCCATCCCCATCCATATCCCAATGTGCCACCTCAGGGGACTTGCAGGGTATTTCCATTGGGTTTGGCCCACCACAGGTGAGCCGGGAATCAACTTCCCAGCCAGCAGACCAGATAGTAAATACACAGCATGCACAGTACTTGATTTGCAACTTTGATGACAGTTTAGAGGCTAAAATAGAGGGAAACCCATGGGATCCAAAAACAAGGGATGCTCTCCCTCCTGTGTCTGGGGGAAGCTCTGCTCTTCTATCCCTCGGCACTTGTGGCAGATGAAATGCAGACATGGAGGGAATCTGGGCTGGGGAGGAGGACAGAGGGACCGGATCCCGGCGGGTGAGCGGCAGCAGCTCCGCGTTCTTCTTGCCAGCAGATGGAGCAGGGCTGGCACGGGAAGGGTGAGCAGCAGCAGTGGGAGGCCTTCCTGCCTTCATCCACGCCTGCCCCTCTCCCAGGAGCTTCCCCTGAGCTAGACGGGCATCCCTTTCCTGCGGGAGGTTTCTCGTTCCCTCTCGTGGCCAGCGGATCCATCCCAAAGTCTCTCCCCATGAAGATAAGCTCCTGCCAGGGCTGCCTCCCTGCAGTGATGCCTGCAGAGAGCTGAATACAGCAATGAGGCTGATGAATATTGAACATCTATCTCTACTTCTCCACTGGAGTCTGCATGTCCATGCTCATATGTCCACAAACTCCCACTTTTTTGCTCCTAAACTGTGGCCTGCCTTGAGTAGACAGAGAGTTTCTACACACCCGTGCCCACCTTCCATTTCTCCTGAACTGGTTCAGTGTCATTGTCTCCAGCTGTCAGAAGGGTTATTTTCCACTCTTGTGTTTCTGCTGAGTCTAAGCCAGGATCAACATGAAAGATGGATATGTTCATGTCAGGTCAGCAAATTAAACCTAGTGAGCTAAGAATAACCAGATTCCAAAGGTGAAAAAACAGAGATAGGGTGGAAATGGAGAAGTACTGTTTTCCTGCTTAGCCCTGGGCACAGGAATGAATGGAAAAAAAATGCCCATGTAACCCTGCACCTCCCCTCAGAGCCCCTCTCCACAACCAATTCCCCTTACCCTCAACAGCCACTTCTTTATTCCTTTTATTTGCTTTTTTGGTCAGATTGTGAGACACAGGTCCTTCTGCATCTCCCACACACCCTATATGTTTCAGCCTTTTAAAGTCAGAGATAATCATGGTGGTCCCTTGATAAGCACCCACCAGTGTGTTGTTACCATCCCAAGATTTCTGAAGATGTTTTTTTGTCACACAGGGGTGAGAACAAAAAGAGCACTGACCATTTGCATTTTTGTCTGCCAGTTTGAAGAGGACATGCAGGTAACAGGCCTCCTCATGGCAAAGCTGCCCTTCTGTGCACTTACAGTTAAGACTCAATGTCCATTTTTTCCATAGATAATGATATATACATGTGTGTATATATATATATATATATAGAGAGAGAGAGAGAGAGAGAGAAAGTAAATGTGGACAAAGTGGGTGATCCATGTGTCATTTTAGGAATATTTCACATGCACTGGCTTGAGGAAGGCCAAGCAGGCTCTGATGGATGGGCAGTGCTCAGTGAGCATTATATCAGGCAGTTTAATACAGATGTTGGGCTGCTGGTAGGGCATCATTCAGTGCACATGAAGGGACAAGGATACAGCAAACTGTACAGAATAAATACTTTCTGGTTGGCAAAGAGAGACATTTGCAGGTAACTCCAATATCTACGTCACATTCTTCCTTCTTTTGCCTTTTGGTTTTCATTATTCTGCTTTTTGGAACCAGTTCATTCTTTCTCAAAAGAATTGGAATATTTTGTTCTTCTCTCTTTTTTTTGTTTTTATTGTTGTTAAAAAACATTTCTTTGGTTTATGTCACATATATGAGCTTCACCATCATTAATTAAGACATCACCTAGTGTTATGCCCAAAGGGGAAAGTCCAAGCTTTGTAAATGGAAAAGTACATCAGTGTCTCATTTGCTTTATAATAGTCTACACTTTTGAAGCCAAATGGTGGTTGTGTAGCCCTGGTATGTTCCAAAACTACCATTATGGTGTAATTTATTTTAGTCTGTTATAGAATAAAATAGAGATGATTGAAAATCCTAAAGCTTATACCTGAGAAAGGACACCAAGAAATCAGCATGGATTGTACTCTTTCTTACACTTTTTTAGTGGCAGAAAGAGATTTTCTTGCAGAAAATGCCTTTGACATAGATGTTTGAGTGATCTGCTACATTGACAGTAAAGAATAATATTTTATAAGGCTTTTGTAGGGTATTAAAAGTCCAAGGTGGCCAAGTTTCCTAACAGAAGAAGCAAAATACCTCAGGGGTTGAACAAAGGCACCATCTGCACCAGAGTGACCCCAAACCAACTCACTGTGAGAATGCATTTCTTTGTGTGTGTGTGTGTGTGTGTGTGTGTGTGTGTGTGTACATGTGTGTGTGCACTTCAGAGGGACATGCTTTGCTTCAGTTCCATTATAATTCCTTTAAATATTTATTACTGGAATGTAAATTCTGCTGAAAACGGAGGCCTCTGCTCTGGAAAAAACAGACCATCACCTACCACGGATGTTGTCACTCCAGTGAAATAGCCAAGTCCCTTTTGGAGAAACAAAAAGATTTGGTTATATAAACAAGTCACTGCACTGAATTATAAGAGTGGGAAGAAAAGGAACAAAAACCTGCTGACTGCTGGTTGAACTGCTCCTTGGCTACGTGTGAACTGAGGTTGTGCAGATCTAGCAAGAAGCAGAAGCAATATTAAAATGAATTGGTTACTAATAGTGGAAATAGTCCAGCAAGCACATTTACAATATCCAGCGCTAAGGATGGCTTTGTTTTCAGATTGGTTTGTCTTTATTTTCAATGTAAAGCATTAATAAGCTTCTTAAGGAGATTGGGGATGGGGGAAAACATTGGCTGATCACCTTAAATCCCAGGAAAAGAAAAGAAGTTCTCAGGTTGCTGGATGAAATAACAAATTAGAACAGGTTTCTACTTCTTACACTGCTATGAAAGCTTTACTTCTAGATCATTTCCAGACACCAGAAAGTTATTAAAATTCACAAAGGGAAAAGAAATTCTACATTTATATGAGTTTTAAAACTTATTTTGGAACTTCAGCTTGATACTAGTGTATAGGAGAATAAACCTATAATGTGAAAAAGCTAGTCAAAAAGAGGAACCAAGGACCAGTCTAGCACTACAAACACTTGGGAAGGGATTTATCAAATAATATTTGGGGTTTCATTTTATTCTGAAGGGTCAAAACTGGACCAGACTGCTGTGGATAGTACCAGCACTTAGGCTCAGGTATTTGTATCACTTTAAACCCTACTGTCATTTCAAGGATATAAATAGGCTTGGGAAAATCAGATTATTGGAAGGATTAAATTGGGATCAGTGTCAGTAATAATCTATTCCTTTGTGGTGACACCAATTGAAATGGGGAAAGTTTGGGGGAGGGGAGTGACACTATACAACATTGCCTATGGATTGTGTGGGAATGAGGAATATAAACAATGGGAAGGAGGGTTCAATAGCACAGCTCTCATGTGCCAAACAGGCAGGGTGTCCATAAGGCCAGAGAAATCCTCCCTGGAAATAGCATTGCCCAGAGACACTGCCTCACCAAAGGCCAGTAACAGTGATGGAGTGCCAAAACACATCAGTCTTTCTAGTTTGTCAAGCTAGTAAAGTCTCTGGGTGCTGTGCTTCCACACTTCCAGTCCCACCACCCAGCATGTTCTAAGAGTCACAAAATCACAGAGGAATCATAAATGAACTTTATTTCCTTTTTTTTTTTTCTATCACAATGCCTTAATCTTTTCCCTACAGTGTCATTCCAGTTACCTCCTAACTGGAAAAAAAGGCAGCAGGTACCTGCTGCCCTGACTCTGAGGATTCTGAATTATCCCAGGCTGAGGAATGTCCTTTGGTCTCCAAGCCCCAGCCCAGTGCCATTATCCCATCCAGCCCTCATCCATCCATCCCCATTTGCAATCCATGCAAGTGCTGCCTGCATAACAGCTAAGTGAGCAGCAGCTGGCCTAGGTTCTTTATCATTGTCCAAAATACATTCCTACAAGTACAATCAAATTTAATTGGCTCTTTTGGATCCAGAATTAATTTGATAGTGGTGACTTTAATCTGGTGACAAATTGCCCACTGAATTTTCTTTCAACCAGAATCATGTCAGCAAGGTACACAAGGTACCTTGTGGTGGCTGAGCAAAGAAAGCATATTTAGATTTGTTTCCCATCTTGTCTTTCAGAGAAAGTTAAAGACTAGGTTTTCAGTCTGGAGCTCTCTAAGTGAAATCCTGCCTCCCTGATAAGCCATTTTCAGCTTAATCTGAAGATGATTAGAGGGCTGGAATGCCTCTTCCATGAGGAAAGGCTGAGAGAGCTGGGGTTGTTCAACTGGGTAAGAGAGGGCTCCTGGGACACCTTGTAGTGGCCTTCCAGTACCTGAAGGGGGCTTGTAAGAATGATGGAGACTGACTTTTTAGTAGGGACAATAGCACAGGACAAGGAGTAAAGGTTTTAAATTATAACAGTGTAGATTCAGACTTGATAAACAGAATAAAATTTTTGCAATGAAGGTGGTGAAACTCTAGCACAGGTTCACCAGAGAGGGTAACATTCCTGGAAACACTCAAGGTTAGGCTGGACAGGTCTCTGAGCAACATGATCTAGATGAAAATGTCCCTTTCTGTGGAAGGGGAGTTGAAGCAGATGATGTTTAAAGATGCCTTCCAACACAAAGTATTCTATGATTCTATGGGAAAGGGTATTTCCCTGGGTAGGAGTCTTTATCCTCCCACTGACCACTGAGTGGACAATGCTGGGAGACTGGTGCATCTCAGGTCTTGGAGCAGGTTTCTATAAATACACCTGACTATAAACAAGATAGTGGT